>NW_021318770.1:407607-413140 GCF_001605985.2 Dendrobium catenatum
AAGTGAGGCCTGCAATGCTTTATGGTGCCGAATGTTGGCCATTAAAAGAGAAGCATAATACTAAGTTAAGTGTGGCAGAGATGAGGATGCTCAGGTGGATGAGTGGCTTTACCCTTAGAGATAGGATACGAAATGAGCATATACGTGAAAAGGTTGGAGTAGCTCTAGTAGAAGATAAGATTAGAGAGAGTCGCCTTAGATGGTTTGGTCACATAAAATGACGGCCTTCCGATGACCCGGTTAAGAGAGTAGAGGTATTAGATTTGACTTATGTTAAGAAAGGTAGGGGTAGAACTAAAAAGACTTGGTTAGAAAATATTAGGAATGACCTTTCTTTGTTAGATTTAAACGAGAATTTGACTTTTAATAGGACACAATGGAGAAAAAGGATTCATGTAGCCGACCCCACATAGTGGGATAAAGGCTTGATGTTGTTATAAAAAGTTTTTCAACCACAATTTTTAAAACTAAAAATTAAAAGCAAAAAATAAAAAATAGTAAAATAAAAAGACACACGATTTATAGTGGTTTGTTCTAAACCAGACCTACATCCACTCCCCAGAGGCACCCTCTTAGTATTGCATTAATACCAATAGTGTCTCTCATTTTGCACCCACAGCAAGGCGGAGAAGTCATTACAAACACTCTTTTCACCACTACCTAGTGCGGCATAGAACCGTCGTCCTTTTACACTTTCCCTAGTGTTGGCAGAGAACCGTCATCCTTTCACACTCTCCTAGTGTGGGCAGAGAACCCTTCATCCTTTCACACTCTCCTAGTGTGGGCAGAGAACCCTTCGTCCTTTCACACTTTCCAAGTGTCGGTAGAGAACCGGATCTTCTTGACAGATCTCTTCGCAAGAAATCTAGATGGAAGAAAGAAAAAGAGTGAAGTAATCTCAAATCACAAGTAGTAAGTCTTACCTTTGAATATCATACAAAGACTTCAAGCTCCAGTGGTAGAAATCCTTCTTCGACTGCTCTCTCTCACTCTCTCCTTTACTCTTCTTCCAATAGGCATGAAGATCAATGAGCAAAAAGATTGGGTGGCAGTCTAATTTGAACTATATATACAAAAGATAAGAAAACTGTCCAAAAATTACAAGTTTTCAATTATGTACGCAGTGGATCGTCCTGGGCGATTTTACTTAAAGTGTCGGAAATGATCCTAATGTATATTGGTATGAACTATACTCGTACACGATCATCATCCCGTACAAACTAGGTTCGTCCGGTACAAAACGATTATTACATAGGTCGGTTCCCAAAATTCTACAGGACGTAACCAACTGACGTAAGTCGGTTCAGTTCGTCCTGGGATGATTTTATACAGAGCGTTTCATTCAGGGATGAAAATTAATTTCGTCTTGTACGATCTCATACAGAGAGCTTCATCCCGGTACGATCCATATTTTTCATCTGGACGAACAGTGCAAGGTGAGAATCCAGAGACGTTCGTCCCGGGACGAATATTAAATTCGTCCTGGACAATTAGGACTTAGAAAATTTTTTACTCGCCTGTTCGATCCATTTCTCTTCTGAGGGTTAATTGATATGATAGTCCCGTATGAACCAGGTTCGTCCTGTACGATCAATTTACAAAAAGTGTTCCCCAAGTGTGTGTGTTGTGATTTTTCACTCAATTACAATCACTCCCTCTCATTTAAAAACTTATAATTTACAAATGAATAATTTAAAGTCTTCATCGCTTGGAGTTGATTTTCCTAAAATGTTAGTACACACTAGAGCAAAAAACAAATCTTCCAAAAAGTGTTAGGAGTAAAACAATAATATTTAAAATCATCAAAACAGTACAAGTACTTAAAAAAATTTTTGTTTTTCAAAAATTTTTATACAACCCAAAAAAACAATACAAAACAACACAAAAGACAAAACAATAAAAAATCAAACACATATACAAAAATCAAACACTATGAAAACATACGAAACAAATAATTTCTCCCCCTTTTTGACAACATCAAAAAGTGAAGAAGAAAATAATGTTAGAAATTTAAGCATAAGTATGAAATTCATTTGATATTTGAATCTTGAAAGTGATTGAAATAAGGTATACAAATAAAATAAAAAAACATTAGAAAAAACATAAGATTTCATATAATTTAAGAAGTGATATAACATAGAGAATAAAAAGAATTTATCAAAGGCATGTGTCAATTTAGACATGAAGATAAAGAAAATCATTGCACTAAGGATGAATAAAAAATTTTATATTTCAAATTTCAATATAAATTATAAATGAACATTAGATCAATTTGAATCAAGAGATTAAAAGAGTCTGAAAAGAAGTAATTACCACATGTGGCGCTTTGCACATCTTTTTTAATTTTTATGGCACATTTTTGTGCATCTTTCTCAATTTTTATGGCACATTTTTTGTACGTCTTTTACTTTGGGCTTATTTTGTGCCTCTTTTTGTCATTGCAAATTTTTTGCACAATCCTTTTGATTTTTATACATTTGTACAATTTTCAAGAGTATTTAAATTCTTTCCAAAATCAATAATCTAGAATTTCAAATTTTTCTAAGAGCATAAATACTAATTGAAAAGAGAAATACAAAATAAGAAAACATCTAAATTGCAATAATAATATTAAAGATAATGTAGTCTAAATAAGAGACATGTAATTAAAAATTCTAATAATATCAAGTTATAAGCATCTCTTAAATTAAAAAAAATTATATTTTCTAATGAAATTAATTTTAATTTACAAATTAAATAAAGCACTATTAAGATAAAAATAAAAAAAGAATGTCATAAAGTCAAACACACATATCTAAAACATTAAACAACAAAACATTGAAACATATATTGATATCGGATAAGGCTATTACAATTTCAAATTCAAGATATCAATAGTAATACAACTAAAACATGAAAAAAAAACAAACTAAAGGAAATAACTAACACATGAACTACAATGAAACACAGAACAAACACTGAACAAACACTAAAAAAATCATTCAGATGGACCTTGATCTAGAGGAGGAGGTGGTACTGTACCAAAGAAGTTGAAGTAACTACTGATCGTGAACATGTTGGAATTAATGGCATTTATTTGTTCACGCATAAATCCCATATCTTGATTGTGATGAAAATCTTGCTGCTGCAAGTGAGTTTCAATTTGATCAAACCTTTGATCAAAATGAGCCTCTAAATTTTCAAATCTTTGAACTAAATCCTGATAATTTGGTTCAGCAGCATGTGAAGGTCCAGCTTCTTCTGTTTCACTCAGAACTACATGAGTTCTACTGGGCTCGTCCTTATTGAAGATAGCCCTAAAGGATGCGTCGTTGTAGTAGAGAGGTTCTTCAAAGTCTTGTTCAGGATGAATTAAATTATACTTCTTTTCCAAAATATAAGCAATCAGATGTCTTAAGGATATGTTCTTCTTTCTTTTATGATCAACATGACCAATTTCAGAGAGACCATAAATGTAATCAATTAGGAATTGGGCCTCATCTATAGGTTGTCTAGTCATAATCAAGTAGGTAACAGTAGAAAGAAGAGGAGTGATGTTGACTCTATCACCAGCTTTAGGTATAATGGAAGTTCTTAACACATCCTGGATGATACGGGCATCACGCACTAAGGTTGAAACTTTAGGCAAATGATCCTTAATTATCCTATCTCTAATCACACGATTAACTTCAGTCCAATAAAAACTTGAGGTGGTTAAAGTGTGTGCTCTTAAGCCTTTAGTCCTTAAGTTTAGAAAAATACCAAAGTCATCCTTGGTGATTTCAACTTTCTTTTTGAAAACAAAATAACTGATGATAGAATGGTCAGAGTTGAATGACATGTTTGCCAAGAAATAGTGAAAGGTTTCTCTATTGCAGAAGTGAACTAAAGTGAGGATCAAATCAAATTGAGTGGAGGTAAACAAGTGCATTACCTTAAAGGTCAATTGATCATGTAGGAGAACTCTAGATGGGGTGATTTTTGCAGACACAAACCTAGCAAATGATTCTTCATTGGCTCTAGAAAAGAAGTTTTCAGATGTATTTCTGAGAGGACCCTTAGCCAAGGTCTTTTGGCGCTTGCTAGAACTTGCCATTGAGAGATTTGAAGAGTGGAACGGTTTGAAAGAGATGTGTGAAAGTGACTGTTCAGTAAAAACTGCCGTTAATTTAAAGAAAAATGACTATTTGTACCAGAAAAAATTTTTGTTCATCCCGTACGAATTCGATTCGTCCCATACGAAAATATTTCATATGGACGAACGAATGAGTTTAAAAAATAACGACTTTTCGTAAACATAATTTTTGAAGCGTCCTTTCGTACGGACAGTTGAATGGATAAGACAATTTTTATTATGAGCTTTTGACCAAGATGATCGTACAGACGAACACGTGTTCGTCCGGATGATCAGAAATTCAATTCGTTTTTATGGCAGTTGGAAATCGTCCCCCGCTATGAACCGACATGTATTCGTCTGGACGAACCAAAGGTTCGTACGGACAAAGTTCATAATAAAAACTGTCTTATCCATTCAATTGTTGCATTCAATCGTTCGTCGTTTGAAAAATATTTCATCCCGGATGATCGTGATGATCGTACAGACGAACTACATTAAAAATTGCTCTTAAGACGGTTCAAAATCACGCAGTTTGTCATTTTTCACATATCATCCCGTACGAAACATTTTTGTCCCGGACGATGATGACCACTAATTTTCATTTTCACACACAAAACAAAAATGAATAAAAATAAACAAGTCACACTTAAATACACACAAAAAATAAATAAAAGCAACAAAACCAAAAATAAAACAAAATAAAAATACAATGAACATAAAAACAAAATATCAATTTTGTAGAAAAATATTTTTATCTAAGCATTTAAATCAATCACTCCTATCCTAGTTCTTAATGTACTGAAAGTATCAAAGGCTAAAGGTTTTGTAAAAATGTTTGCAAGTTGATTTTCTATTGAAACATGGTTAAGTTCAATTTCTCCCTTGGATACATGATCCCTTATGAAATCTAAGCATTTAAATCAATCACTCCTATCCTAGTTCTTAATGTACTGAAAGTATCAAAGGCTAAAGGTTTTGTAAAAATGTTTGCAAGTTGATTTTCTATTGAAACATGGTTAAGTTCAATTTCTCCCTTGGATACATGATCCCTTATGAAATGATGTCTTATGTCAATGTGTTTGGTTCTTGAATGTTGAATAGGTTTTTTTGAAATGCAAATAGCACTAATATTATCACAATAAATTGGTATAGTGCCTATAGTTAATCCTAAATCAATCAACTATTGTTTCAACCAAAGTACTTGTACCACACAACTTCCTAGTGCAATGTATTCTGCTTCTGCAGTAGATAGGATCACTGAATTTTGTTTTCTACTAGACCATGAAACTAATGAATTTCTAATGAATTGACATGTTCCAGAAGTGCTTTTCCTATCCACTCTACAGCCTGCAAAATCAGAGTCTGAATAACCAATAATTTCAAATGAAGAGCTAAACTTTGGATACCAAATTCCTAAGTTTTGAGTTCCTAGTAAGT
>NW_021318770.1:415717-434049 GCF_001605985.2 Dendrobium catenatum
GTGTTCAGAAACTTCAAATAATTCATCATAACTTAAGTCACATACCTCTTCTTGATCTGATTAATCTATACTATTTGCCATCAAGCAAAGATTGGTGTCTTCTTCTTCCTTTTCAGTCTCTAATGAATCTGAAGCTGAGTCCGCCCAAAAATCTCTTTGAAACTTCTTCTTGCCCTTCTTTACAGTTGGTTTCTCCTCTACCTTCTCCTTGCTAGGAGTGTCTTTAAGTTTTGGGCAATCAGTCTTGATATGACCTGGGTTCCTGCATTCATAACAAATCACTTCATTAGAAACCTTGACATTTCTGTTAAATTTACCTCTATTCCATTGCTGGCGTCTCTTCTTCTTCCTCTTCAGAAAGCTTCTGAATTGTCTAGTCATCAATGCAATATCGTCTTCATCCTCAGGTTGTGAGTGTTCACTCTAAGACTCTTCCACTTTTAGTGCTATATTCTTCTCCTTTTGTGGTTCACCTGGATCAATCTTTCTTTGACTTACCCCTTGCTCCTAAGCAATGAGTGAACCAAGAAGATTATCAATATGATAAATGTTTAGATCTTTAGACTCTGTAATTGCAGTAATTTTAGCATCATAAGCTATAGGTAAACAATGAAGAATCTTATTAACCATTTCGACATTTGTTAGTTCCCTACCAAGTGCATGCAAAGATGTGACAATTTGTGTGAATCTTGTGTACATATCAGAAATGGATTCATTTGGTTTCATGCGAAACAATTCATAATCATGCAACAAGATATTAAGTCTTGATTGCTTAACCTCATTAGTCCCCTCATAAGTTATACAAAGTTTATCCCATATGTCCTTTCCACTTTTGCAAGTGGAAACCCGCATGTAGTCTTCATATTTTAAAGCACAAAAGAAGCTATTTAAAGATTTAGCATTTAGTTGAGGTAAGTCAGTTCTTCTATAGTCCAATCTGCAAAAGGTGTTTCTACCCTAACTCCATCACTAATCTAGTTGGTTTTGTATAACCTTCCTGGACTAAGATCCACATACGATAATCAAGTGACTGTAAGAAAGTAGACATGCGTGTTTTCCAAAAATCAAAGGGTATATTTTCAAACAGTGGAGGTCTAGTAATAGAGTAACCCTCAGGTGTATTTTGTTTTCTAAATGTAGCCATCTACGTTAATCAAAAAGTAGTTTAAACTTATGATTTTGAAACAATGCTCTGATACCACTTGTTGAGGCAAGTTTAGGCTATGGATGGGAGTTGATTTAAAGTTTTATTCAGCTTTAATAGCTTGAGTTGGTCATAGTTTGACCATAGGTTGAGTTTTGACCAAACATATGAGCTTAATCAAGTTAAAGTAGATGTGACTTGACTTATGGTAAGTTTAAAGAAATTGAAGGCATGCGATAAAAAAGCTTTAGAAGTTTAAAAGGTTTGATGGGCTTGGGTTTGAATATAGATCAGGAATTAACCTAATTAGGTCGGGTTTGACTATACTTGGGTCCAGTTGATCAAGTCAACTATTGACTGGGTCAGGGAGACCAGTCCAACCCAAATTAATTAGTTTATGTTCAAGAAAGTTTAAATAGGATTTGATTCAAATTTTTAAAGGGTTTAAGGATTGGTTTGGTCAACCTAGGTTGAATTGGTCAACAAGGTTAATCCAAGGTTAGGGTTTGGCTCAATAGGTTTGGTTTGTTATTTAAAGTCTAGTAGAAGTAGGCTAATGAGTCAGAATGGCCAAAATTGTCAAAATGATCACTAAACCCTTAAGGGATTATTATGTAAACCCTAATTTACATGGTCAACCAGTTGACCCAGGGTTTGGGTTTTAGTCTAATGTACCACTAATGATGTTTAGGATATATTAGAGGGGATTTTAAGATTTGAATTAACTGGACCTTGTTGAAGTTTGGAGGGAACTTCAATTTTGCCCTAAAGGGGCATTTTTGTCATTTTGTCCCTTGGTCAATTGTGGGTCAAAGTGTGTCCTCCATAATGCAATTTAGTGCTTAAGATATCATTATCAAGGGTATGGGCATGATTAAAAGTCTTGGGGAGGGTCCCAAGATCAGAATTCACAGGGTAAAGGGTCTAGTAGCATATGCTATAAATATTTAAAGGTTTTATAACCTTTAAAAATAAATTTAGTTTATAGGGTTACAAGTCTTAGAATGAGTTCAAATTTGGAGGGTAGATCCTTGAGATAATCTTAATAAATATTCAATTAATTGATCATGGTTTGGGGGCCATTTAACTGAGGTTTAAAATGTTTGAAAAATTATTGAAAAGGCTTTCATGATATAGTCTTTTAGGCTTATATTTGTCTGAATTTATAGATTTCAAGATTTGAACTAGATTTTAGATTTGAATGATTGAATTTGAATTATCCATATTAGTTACAAGCAATTAAATGATTTTCATTGATTGGATAAGGTTGAAGCTAAATTGAAAGCTAGATCAAGTGTTAAAGGGTTGAGAACTGTATTGTCTTGAAGTCTAGATGGGTTTAAAGTTTGAATTGATTTGAAGTATGGATTGATTTAGGGTCTAGATTAAGCTTTATATGATTAATTTGTAGATGAATTTCAACCATCTGATCAATAAGTGTAAGTCTGAATAGGTTCTTATAACCTTATACAAAAATGAGGTAAATAAATTGACCCCCAGTATATGTAGTAGAACAAAACTGTACTGCACATATCGGCTTTAACCAAATTAAAAGGTTAATTCTAGAATTTTGATTCCAAGGGAAGGGAAAACCTAACCCTAGAGGATCGAGTTTGAATTGATGCCAGGGTAGTGCCACGAAAGGCATACTCCACTACAAGTTAGTATAATCCTAAAGGAAGGTAGCATAGAAACTTCTACCTATCCTTAAAGAAAAGAAGGCTAGATTATGGACTTTGAAATTGAAGGAAAGATGGTTCCACTTAGGGTGTTATCCACCACTTGAATGTCTAATCAAAAGGATTGAAAGAAAAATGGCTCACATCTATCCTTAAAGAGAAGGAAACTGTGGGATCCTATAGGAAGGAAGTATTGCTTTCCATAGAGGATCATAAATAGATTTTGAAATTAGGATGGTGCCACATAGGGCATGATCCTTCACTAAACTATCTAATCATAAGAAAAGAAAGCATCTAATCTTAAAGAAGAGAAAACTAGATGATCATATGGGATGGAAGCATTGCTTCCCATGAAGGATCAAGTTTGAGGTCAAAAATTAGGATGGTGCCATAGAGGGCATGCTCCATCACTAATGTTGATGAACTTTAATGATGAATCAATTCTCTGTCAAAGAAACTAGGATGATTCCATGAAGGGTTTTCTCCATCAATAGTATATCTAATCCTAAGGAAATAAATAATGATGACTTACATCTAAGCTTAAGGAGAAGAAAATTAGATGATCATGTTGGAATGAAGCATTGCTTCTCACAAAAAGATTGAATTTGAAAATTGAAACTAAGATTGTGCCACTTAGGTTAATGGTGAAAAAACTTGCTCTACACAAAAGATAAAATCTAGATTTTAAAACTAGGATGATACCATAGAGGACTAGCATATCTAATCCTAAGGAAAGAAAGTATGATAATTCACATTTAACCTTAAAGAAAAGAAAACTAGATGATCTTGAAGGAATGAAGCATTATTTCCTACAGAAGATTAGATCTGAAATTTGAAAATTTAAACAAAATTTTGTTAACTTTATTCAAAACTTGAAGATTTTTATTGATACAATGATCGAGCTAAATTAAGCATTGTCTTTCTTAAGGAAACACTCATTAATTTCCAACATTGAGCAATTTCCTTTACAATCAACTAACTGACATGTGCCCCCTTTGTAGACTAACTCAACGATGAAGGGATATTCCTATGCTGGTTTCATCTTCCCATTGATCTTTCTATTAGCTAAGATAGGTCCTTAAAAAACTAGGACCAAGTCACATAGTTGGAAGATTCTTGGTCGCACTAACTTATCATAAGCTTAAACAATTTGAGCTTTATACAATTCTATGTTTTGTTGAGCTTGAAGATGGCATTCTTATAGGCCCTTGGGCTCTACTAATAGGAGTTATGTAGGGATTTTAACTTTTAGAGGGAGTACAATCTCGGACCCATACACTAGTAATAATAATATTAATTGGGTTGGGGTTCTTTAAGTGGTCTAGTAGGCCCACAAAGCTTCCACCAACATCTCATTCCATTGTCATTTTTTATCATCTAGGTCATTTTTAATAATTTGAACAAAGGTTTTATTGAAGGCCTTAGCTGACCCATTAGCCTATGGGTTTTAGATTGTTGAGTATCTCCATCCAATACAATGGTGACTTGTAAAACTATTAATTTTTATAGAATTGAAGGTGGGCCCATTATCAAATATGATTCTATGGGGCCTACCGAATTGATATATGATATGGTCACAAAAGAACTTCATAACATTGTATGATGTTATATAGGGGAATTGGTTCTGCCCTCTTTAAAAAGTAATCAATTAATGCTAAAGGAATTAGTTCTACCCAAAGATGGAGGTTCAATTGGCCTGATAGTATCCGTACCCCAACTTTTGAAGGACTACAAAGCTATTGTGAGCTGCAACACATTAGGTGACTATTATAAAACTGCAACATAAATCTGGCAGTGATGAAAATATTTTGCAACATTCATGCAATCATCAATCATCAAGTGTTAGTAGTATCCAAGTCTTTTGATTTTCATTTTCATCTTTAGACCTAATTGATGAGCAACACATAGCCAAGAATGAACCTCATTAATGATATTATGGGCCTCTCATTTTCTAAAAAAATGGAGCCATATCTAATCGAATGATCGATGGTATAACATAATATTGACTTATGAATATGATAGGGCACATTTCTTGAATTGATTGGTAAGTGACCTATCGTACCAGAGCTATCCCTTTCAAGAAAATTGATCAGTGGTAGGCTCTAATAACCTTTTTAATCTACTATTGAAGAGGCAAAAAAGACCAGGGAAGATGTCTTATGGATGTTCTTTAAATCTGTAAGAGACAGAACTTGACGACCTTGAACATCTATAAGAATGGAATCTTCTTCTAGGTAGGAAAATTCCTTTACAAGCTTTTCTAAAGCATCCACCAAAGAATTGCTTCCATGGGAAATCCTATACATAATTATGATTAGATTTTGCTCAAAAAGGTAACTTATATACTGGTTATACTTCAGGAATTTAGGATTCAAAATCTTTTAGGTCCTTGTAATTTGGTTGATCACCAGTTGAGAGTCACTAAAGATTTTAATATATTTAATTTCCATTAATATTTCAAGTTTCAGACAAGTTATTAGAGCTTCGTACTCAGCCTTATTGTTCGGGCAAGGCTCTGATAAATGGTAGGAAAAATGCATTATTCCCTTATATCGTGTTATGAAAACCATGCCAATTCCAACTTTTCAAAGAATAGTTGATTGATATGCATTGCCCCACTGAGAGGATGATGCACCATCAAAATATATATCCCAGACTCAATTACTAGATTCCTCTATACTCATTATTTGCACGTTAGGTAAATCATTGTTTAGAGAATATTCCATCGACAGTGTGTGCCACAAGGAAGTTAACAATGACATATCCTTTCACATTACGTAGTAAAATGAAACTGATTTCAAAATGAAGTAATGCCATAGACCACCATGCTAAACACCCTGAAAATATAGTCCAGATCATAAGGTATTGTAGAGGACTGACATTGGAAATCAAATTGACTTGGTGAGAAAGCATATAATGCCTTAGTTTTGTGCTATAAAGATTAAGGCAAGGCAATGTTTCTCAATTAAAGGGTACCAAATTTCCCTTGGAAAAAGTCTTTGAATTAAGTAATGGAAAGAATTCTCACTTCATTATTAACTTGAGCTTGGAGGGCCCCAAGAGACTTGTCAAGGGCTGTAGTGTAAAGGATTAAAGATTTCCCTGGAATAGGGGCTGCCAAGACTGGCAAATTTATCATGTATTGTTTGATATTTTCGGAAGCGGATTGATATTTCTCGTCCCATGTGAATTTGGCATCCTTTTTAGCCAGAACAAAGAATGGTTGACATCTTCTAGAGTGGTTAGAAAAAAATCTTCTTATATACGCCAGCCTGCACTAAAGAGACCTTAGTTGAGTAAGGCTCATTGGAGGTGAAATATTTAAGATAACTTTGATTTATGTAGGCATAATTTCAATTTCATTGTGCCTCAATAAGAAACATAGAAATTTCCTTGAATGTGACGTTGAAAGCACACTTCAAGGGATTCATCTTAAGGTCGTAGAGGTGCATCTGCTCGAAGATTATTCTTATGTCATAAAGATGTGCCTATTTCACTTTTCCCTTGACAACTAAATCATCGATGTAACACTCAACTTGATTATGAATTAAATCGCCAAAGATTTGAGTCATGGCTCACTGGTAGGTTACACAAGTAATTTTAAGGCCAAATGGTAATTCTTTATAACAAAAGATGCCCATAGGATTTCTGAATATAGTGTTTTTATCATCATCTAGGCCTATCTTGATTTGGTTATAACTAGAAGAGCCATCCATTAAGGAGAAAATAACATGCGAGGAGGAAATGTCCAATATAAGTTCAGGTATGGGTAAAAGAAATTTATCCTTGGGATATGCCTTATTTAGATCCTTATAGTCAAAACATACTCTAATTTGATCGTTTCTTTTAGACCAACATGATAATGGTTTCGTAAGAAGGATATTATTCCTTTTGAATAAATTCATCCTTGACCAACTTCTTGACTTCAGAAATGAATTATTGTTTGATCTCTAGATGCGTGCGTCTAAGAGCTTGCTTGACGAGAATGACATCATGCTAGATTTGAAGTTTATGGGCTGCCACATCGACAACAAATCTAGCATTTCATCAAATATCCAAGTGAAGCAATCCATAAACTTGAAAAGAAGTTAAATCAAATCCCTAGACTCATCCTAACTTAATAAAGAACTTATGAATATAGGATGAGGCTCGTCCTCTATTCCAAGGTTAATTTCTTTGAGTTCATCAACAATCAATTTAATTTCTTCCTAAAATTAAGGGGGTACATCTCAAACCTAAAGTTTGTCAAAATCATCTAAAGTGTCTAAACAAAGTCTGTCGAGTGAATCAACATCTTCAATAGGGACATTTTTGGATTTAGGATGATTAATTATCATTAAATAATATTCATGATTGTCAAACAAACTAGCAGTACCAAAGCCAATACCACTTGCCTAATTTTTATTAATTTTTTAATTCTAGATATTTTTATTGTATCTAGCTTGACCGTTAGTCCATCGACTCAAGTGAAACTTTTAAAGATAAGAGTTTTGAAATCAATAGGAAAGTAGCTAAAAGGGAACTCCATTAATTCATTAAAATATGCATCCTCAAGGGTTACATCACCTTCAATCCTTGAGGAGGAGGAGCTAAAAAAATTTAAGGGCGTCCTTTATCACTAAACCTAAGATGTTGTCAGTAGACAATGGGGTTAAGGTTAAGGATTAAACTATCCTATTGAGCTTTCTATAAGGAGTTAATTCAGGCTCGTCACTTTGATCTTTAAAATTATTTCCCTTTTGGTCACTATCTTGTTCTAAGGTGAGATCAAACTTTGGAGGAGGATTTATTTTTCAAAAATTAAAAGCAATTATGGTACCCCTCTTTTATGATTATTCATCAGAACTTGATTCCAATTTAATGTTCATTGGAGGAATTCTTTTTTCAATTGAAGCACGGCCTTGACTACGCGCTCTTTGGTCCATCCTCTCACCTCTTTGAGATAAATTGGATGGAGGCCTAAAGACCATGCCCTTAATGTCATCCTCGCAACTTGAATTTTGCTAATTTTAATTTTTGACAATTTTTTCTTTTAATTTTTAAATTTCATTCAAACTTTGATTTTTTGCTTTCTCCTCCTTGATATTGATCTCTACCTTAAAATAGATTGTGGACCCTTTGGGTATATAGTACATATCATCTTCGTAGATCCTGATCTCATGAATAGAGAATGGTTATAGATCACCCTAGATTTTATACTCATTGTTATTGATGTATTCATGTTGGGTAGAAGAAACCATCCTGTACTCGTACATCTGAGACCTACCTAGGAACACATTGAAGGATGTCGCCAAATCAATTATATGAAATTTTGCTTCAATTTTTAACTCTCCTATCTCTAGAAGGAGGGTAATTGAACATAAAGCCTTTTCACCCTTTTTATTGAACCCGTGAAGCACCAACTTGTCGATTGAGAGATTGGTAGTATCAACTCTAAGGTATATGAGAGTATTTATGTTCATCAAGATGATTGATGAACCCAGATCAATGAGTACTTTGGATAAATTAAACTTTCCCACATTTATGAAGATATAAAGAGGACCGTTATGATCGGTAGTTCCAAGAAATATATCCTCATCGAAAAAAGTTACTCCTAAGATTTTTATGAAGTACAAAGCTTCTTCTTGGTTAGTTAAAGACAATTGAGCTAAGCAATCTTTGGGTTAAGAAGTGCTTTAAATATATATTCCCTTATCTCCTTAGAGTGGATGAGGCCATTGTAGATACTCAACTTTGCAGGAAACTTTCTATGGTGAGCTAAGAGATTATAACCAACCCTAGGAAGCTCAAGACTGGGACACCTGATGGATTGGAAGGAGGATTTAATTATTGAGTGGGGAATTGAATCAGATCATTAGAGGCAACTTTCTTGCATTTTTTCTTGTGAGAAAGTGTAGGGGCAAGACCTTACGACCTTATAGTTGGCACCTACACGATCTCTTTGGGAGGGCAATCTATAGTAGGGTCTACGCTCTCCTTAGGCAATTTATTGATATTTATTGAGTGGGAGTCTGAATCTAAAAATTTTATTATGACGGGACTCCCTTAAAAATTAATTTTAAGGGCTTCACCATTTAATAAGGATTCAGGTTCATTTTCCCTTTGAAGGGTTAAATCTAGGGAGCTGATTTTTTGAACATTTTGAGTAATCTCTAGCGATTCTTGATTAACTTCATTGGAGATATCATTTTGAACTACATTCTAGATATTAATCATCAAAACATTAATAGAATGATCATTTTTTATTGATTTTTGACCCTTTGCTTTGATGAGGCAATGTAAAAGTCAGATAACATTAATGACGATAATTGTTTTGAGTCAACGTCCACCACTTGTACACCTTACTCATCAATATTTTTCCTCTCTACAAAAATATCTCTCTTTTCATTTTTATTGATTACAGTAGTTCCTATGATGTCCAATAATTTAATTTGGAAGAATTACTCTTTTATCCTTTAATAAATAATAATAAGAGCTATATAATATAATCTATATGTAAAAAATGACAAACATAAATTCTATAATTAAAAATATTAATATACACATCGTATTCATTTCCAAAAATTATGTACATTACTTAGGATCAACATAATCATATCATAACTACTCTTCCATGAGGATAAAAGAATAATTAGTACAAAAAGAACTTGAACCTGAAGAAATCCTGACCATCCTCATACTCATGATCATACCCTAATCTAAAATCATTTAATCACATATAGTAAGATAAAAAGCACAGTAGATTATTTAAATCTAGAACTGAATTCAAAGCATGACAAAGGAGTAATATGCAAGTATATAATCAAATTATAATAATTATATTTATATGATCATTAAATCAGTGCATAAATAATAAATTTCATATATAATAGTAATAAAATATATAAATAGTAAAACACTATAATATAAAAGCCAGTAAAGTAGTTGACTGATACGTGTATAAAATCTATAAAGTAATCTTCATATCCGTAGTACTAATCTGTCTATAAATTATATAAAACATCAAATCAAAACATCATTAAATACTTTTAAAATAAAATCAATATAATAAAATTATTTAAGAAAGTACGCATACTAACCAATTATGTAATATCAGTATCAAATCAGTATATTACATGTTCAGTATGTAACATGCTTATTGTACAATGACTTAGTAGCTTTAGTATCTAAATCGGTAACAATAATAATCTAGTGGTAGAAACAATAGCATAATGCAATAATATTAAATCTATACAGTAACAATAAATCCATATAATAATAAGAATAATTGCTCAAGAACATATATTTTAGTAGTTACACTAAGCAAGTAAGAAGTCCTAGCTATCACAATATTTTTCAATATTATATCAGTATTTGTAAACAGTTGGCTCAGTAAATAGAGTAGTCACTCTTTAACCATCAATACAATAATCATCTTCTTATAACTCCCAATTAGTATCAAGTAAATCAATAGAGGATAACACCAAACCATAATATATTAATGAAAGCTTATTGACTCACCATCCTATATAAGTCAATCAGTCTCCAACTAATGGGTCAACTAATCTTTACTTGTATTTTATATACATGTTATTATCACAGTACTATAATAATAATCTTAATCACATATCCATCTACTAAAATTGTGTTTGATCTCTTCTCAAAAGTCTTTATTGGTTTACTAGATTTCTTTTTCTCAGATGAAAGGAATAGCATTATAGAAGCCTTTTCATGTAGATTATTAGCTTTGTTTAGATGCTTTTCAAAGGTTTTTGATTATAAACCTCTTTAGCAAAAAAGTAATGGGCCTATAGATATTCCTTAGAAGAATTTCCATTACATGTTGCTCTTATAACTGGGGTTCACATTACATTGAGAGATTTCACCACCTTAGAATGTAGTCAATCAAAGGCTCTCCCTATTTTTACTTTTTGATGAAGAGATTGCCTATAATTATTCTCTACCGAGCTTATGAGAATCTCTTTAAGAATAGACCATTGAGCTATGTGAAAGCTTACATTTAAATATTTGGTAGATCTGTATACCACTCAAAAGTAATATCAGATGGTCTACTCATAATTTAGCAAAAGAGTAGAGCATTTGACCCTGTTGCATTACAGCTGCTCGCTCAGATGTGTGCAAGATGTTATCTTAGGTTTTTTAAACCACTAAAAAAAGGTGGCACAAAGCTCTTTGGATAAGGAACTAAATCATATTCCTTGGATTAGAGTGTTCCCTTTGGAATAGATATATTCCCTTGAGAATGGGCTAGGGCATCCATTACATAGGTCTTAATCATCTGCCATCTATCCTTGTCTGCTGGAGAAAATAGAGAGGTAACATATAGAATTTTAGCGCTTGAATATATCTTCCTACTATATTGAACCACTATGTTCTATAGGTTGCAACTACTTGGGTTTAAGCTATTGTACTTAAACAAGCTGGCCTTGTATCTGCTCAACTCTTAGCATCATCTCTTCAACCTTTAGCATCATCTCTTCAACCTATCTTTCCAAACTATTAATATACTCATCCTTCTCCCTCAACCTGACTAAACTATATGAATCTAAATCAACTACTATTGACTCTTCTTCTTTGCCAAACTGGTGTATTAAAGGTTTAACATCTTTGGTCAATGCTCTTGTCTCAACCATAAAGATGTTCCCTATAAAGCTTAATCCATTAAATGGTTAGTGAATCTAGATCGAAGGATTCTATTACCTTCTTCTTAATAAACTCTAGGATCTCAAGGATTACCTCATCAACTGGTCTACCATCAATTGACTCAACATCCATTGGAAATTATTCTTTGTATTCTAATATATCCTCAAATTCTTTCTCATTAAGCTTAGAGAGGATTTCCTAGATTTTATGATCTTGATCTGTGGCTAGCTCTGCACCTAGCCGATCTAACATCTTTTGATTAGAATTTGGAATGATCCCCTCCCCTCCAACTATCCTGGGGTCAGTAGTCATGAGGGTGAAATCCTCCATAGGATGAGCGATATCCACTTTGATAGGTGATGAAGGAGCATAAAGTCTAGGAACTCCTACATTAGGTGGGGTGGAGTCCTCACATCCCTCAATGGGTAGTCTATGTTCATAAACTAGTGGCTAGACTAAACTATCTCAAATATTAATTCCTTCAGATTTGCTCAACTTTTTTTTGGGACATAATGCTTCTTAGGTAACATGGGCCTCTTACCCTTAGCATCTTGAATTTGCTAATCCTCAATGACCTCTTTGTCATAGATACCATAAGAACCAACTTAGAAAATCTTGAAGGTGGGATTGGTGCCTGCTCCTATGGGGGAAACTTGTGTTAAATCCAATCAAAATTATCTCTTCCATCTTTGCATATAGGATGCATGGCACCCAATGATATTTATCAATAATAATTGAAGTAAGTATTTATTTAATAATTCTTTTTCTCCTCATTCGCTGAGGAGTTAGGTTCTTAATGCAAAAGGGGACATCAGAATTGGACCCCTTCTCAAACACAGTTATAACTTTAGATTCAACTATAGATTTTTGTTCCTTTTCCTCCTTGGAAAATACAATAGACACGAGGGCCACATAAACCTCTATTTGGGAATGGGGGAGTTAGTCCCCACCCCGACTACTATCTCGGCCAGGGGGATATTTTTATTACCCTTAATGGCGAGGTTGACAATTATCCCATCATTCATAGAAAACTTCATGGTTTTAAAGCCCATTCTTAAATGGATAAATTTAGTATAGATCCGCTCTTATACATATAAGTCCCGGTCAATCAAAAAAATTAGCTTTCAAGATATTATTTCATAAGATTGATTATCTGGTACTTAAAAAGAGAAGATTTAAATTAATTTTTTTTTTGAATTTGAATTTGAAAAGAAACTTATATTTATTACACATACTGAATTATAAGAGTTATAATCTATCATATAATGATAAAATATAAAGGTTGATTTTGATTTGAAGAAAACTTGAATTTCTATTATATATGTTAGACCACAAGAGAATGTTGTAGAGAAACATATAACAATGATAATTTAGATTTGATTTGAGTGGATCTTGAAGAGAAGTTTGAATTTTTTGAAAGTTTAAAGATTTTTCTTGAGTTTTGAAACTCAACATGTTGAATTTTCACTCATTATGATGATTTAAAAATTTGAAGGTAAAATCAGGATATTTCAGCATGATTCTTTGCCCCGCCAATTGACTCTGGGTAAAATGTCAAGCCCTGGTTGACTAGAAGAATTTAATTTTGAAATTGAAGTTGGAGGAAGTTGAATATTGCAAATGTTAAACTATAAAGGGCGTCGTAGAATAATATATGATAAAGGTGATTTAATTGAATTCAAATTATTTTTAAAAAGGATTTTAAAGAATAAAAAACTAGATAGAATTTCCTCAAAACTTAATATATTGAATTTGTATTCAACATAAGGGTTTATAAATTTTGCTAGATAATTCATAGAGATTAGCATGACTTTTTCTCCCCTTCAGTTGGCTTGAGGGAGAAATATTAAAGTCTGGATTTTGCTAAAAAGAATTAAATATGTGTTTTGAAATTAAAGGGTTTTCTATAAATTATGAAACCTAGTACACTAAGATTTGTTTGAATATGCAAGTTTATAAAATTTACAGAAGGATTTTGAAAGATTTGTCTTGACCCTTGTGCTATACCAATGAACTTGGAGGATAAATATTAAAGCCTAACTTTGATAGAGGTTTCCTCATTCACTTTTCTTTTGACATGTCTTATTGATATTGGTCACACTCCCCTAAGAAAGAAATAGGTAGAAAGGACCAATGGAAGGAAATTAGTTAGGATTACCAATTTAATAAAATTTCTACATTTATTAAAGATGGAGAGAGATATTTATACCTAGCTAAGATGCTATTTTTTATTTGAAAAAAGTTAAGTTTTGAAAAGATAATTTTCTATAAGAGAATTTAATTTTTGGAACTTTAATTTTTAAATTGAACACATCATTATGAATGATATATCTCCTTAGGAGGCGAATATATCATTCCCCAATGAGCTCAAATTATGAAAGAAAGTTCATCCTGGTTATCATAGTCAAATTGAGGGAAGAACCACATATGACCATGGAGGGACAAAATGATGTTTGATCGAGTGTTTGCCTATAATAATCATGATAAATGATCATTAATTTTGTAATCAAAATTAAGATAAAAAGATGACATATCTTCCCAAGGAAAGAAAATATTATATATTTTTAATTATTTGAATATGATAATAATGATCTTTGACTTCAATTTTTCTTAAGATAATTAATTAGATTTTGAAAACTTTATTTTGAATATTTGATCTTTGTTCTAAATCTCCTATGATTACTAGCGCTCATAGTTATTTTCATCATAGGGGAAACTTGAGATTCCTATGAAGATTATCGATTAAATTAGTGGTAAATTTTTTATCTGAAATTTTCAAGGAGTGATATCAAAGAATTGAAGTTTGAATTTTAAATGGGATAAGAACAAGATTGAAAACATATTTCTAGAGGTCAACAGATGAAAGGTAGTAGGTGCTTTGGCATTCTGAAATATTTTAGAAGCACCCCAACCTATCGAATATGTTGGGCTTATATTTTGGACTAATTGAGATTTAATTTGAGTTGTCAAATTTATTAGAAGATTGGGATTATATTCCCAGAAGGTTATGATCTTATAGTCTAGACCTATTTCAAAATGTAAATCTAAATTAGGCATTAAGAATTAGTGGCCAAATCCTAGGTAATGCAGTATAAATCTGGACATACCTAACCCTAAATTAGAGAGCCTGTTAACCACCTATGCACTTTAAAACCATGTATCTAATCTTTTATACAAGAGTGGTAGGGACAATATTTAGTTAAGTTTAGGGAAATGAGGCCGACATCTAGAGCAGATCCTAATTGGCCCCTTGACTAATGTTGGGTAATTTGATGTTTAAAGTAAATTTAATTAAATTTTAGAGTCATTTAAATTTATTTTTAATGTAAAGCATGCTAGTTGACTTGATGAATGCTTGAATCAAATATAAAGTGGTTTTAAAATAAGGCTTAAAAATTAGATTTTATCATACAGAATGTATAACTTTCCCTTGATATAATTGCTCCCTAATAGGTCAGGTGGCCTGCTAAAACTTGTAGGCAACGAGGTGCCTAACTAAGAAGAGAAAGTATAATATGTATGGATAAGATCCTTGGCAATCTCAGCGTACTTCTTTAAATTTTTAGAATTTCTATGTGAGCATAAAAATTTTAAGTTTTATTAAAGTAGAATTTTTTTTAATGTGTCATCATAAGCCTCAGATCGAATTCCAGGCTAAAAGAATAAACAACACGTAATCACCAAAAAAACTAAAAAAAGTAGGTAATCCTAATCATAATAAGAGTAAAACATTAATAAAATTAAATTAATAAATTAATTTCAATAGTCTATATGGCAAGTACCATTTAATATTACAATCTAAAAATTATAAAAGTTAAAGTGGTCAGGTACCACCAACAACAATCTGAATTATACTCTTAAGACTCAAGTTACTTTGAGAATAAGATTATCTCGATCTTCACTTCTTCAATCTTCTACAATCTCCTATTTGGATATCCAAATGAGAAGAAAATCCTTCCAAAAGAGGTGCTTTCTTTTCTCCTTGGATACTTAGAAGTTTCCTTGGATACTTAAAAGTATCCTTACCTGAATCTCCAAATGAAGAGGAACACTCCCCTAAGGTATGTTACCCTTCTCTTAGGTTAGATAACTATTATCCCACATCAAAATACTTTTATAACTCTTGATTACAAATTAGATACATCAAATTACACTTAAGAATTAAAAGAAAATTCTAGACTAAAACCACTTAAAAGGTTATCCTAGGAAACTAACATTTAAATAATCATAAGAAGTTATAAAAACTTAAAATGCTCAACCCATCGACACTTGGCCATATTCTTTTTAATTTAAAGAGGGACTTAGCTTGCTTAGCACCTGCGTAAAAAATGTTAATTGAAAGCTTAATTTATTTTACCCCCTTTTATTTTTAATAACCATGTATGAGCATGGCCACCTGCATAAGATTATGTTAGAATTTAAATCATCTATAACTTAAGTATAATTTAATGTCCATAATACACAGATTTTACACTCACTTCTAATAACCAGCATGTAGTGAAAGCTTAAAAAATTTGGTACACAACAAAGGGAAAGTAAAACACTGGCTAGCCTAAGACTAGAGTTAATTATTCTAACAAATCATTTAAAGTGTGTAAGGTAGGCTGTGTGGTTTGGATATATCCTTTATAGGATAATTAGTTAAAGTTGTTTGATGTTCTGGCTGGTTGAAAGGCTAAAGGAAATATTTAATTAAAGTTGAAGTATTAATGATTTAAAATTCATTATAAAATGTATTTTAAATGTTAAATGACTACTAACTTTGTTGCTCACATGGGTCATGAATTTTATTTCACATTCCTTAAAGCTAAACTAATAGTCTAGTATTCCCGGGTTACCTAATGGTAATCGGTATAATTAAGTGAATTTAATTAGTTAAAGCTTAAAGGTTGATAAATTTTTTTAAAATTGATTTGTTGCTGATTTTTACTGTTGGATTATTATTTTTTTGGAGTTTTAAATTAAATATTGAATTTCTAGAATTATTTGAATTATTTAAATGCATTAATTAAAAGGGTTAAAATTTAACTTTTTGAATTAAAGTGAATTATGGAAATTTGATAATTTCTTAAATATTAGATCTTAAGATAAGCAATTTGAATATAAGTTTGCTTAATTTAGATTTTCTACATTTAAGTTATGAATTGTTGAAGTTTTGATTTGAATTTGACTTAAAGTTGACCAAATGTTAATTTTGACTTTGAACTAATTATGTTGATTTAATATTTTAATAATTTTTAGACCTTAAGTGGAGGACAATGCCTTTTATTTGCTTAATTTAGAATTTTCTAGAATTATTTGTGATTTTTCAAAATTTAGGTATTTATTAGAATTTTTTAAAATTGGTTAGTTCGAAGAGTTTTAATGATATGAATCCAAATAAACTCCAACTTCTTAAAATAACCTCCAAAGAACAAAAATGATTTTTAAGAAAAATATTTATTTTAAAATTTTAATAATTTTTCATTAATTAAGTGAATTAAATATTAATTTTCACTTAAAACTATATTAATATTAAAATTGACATCAAATCAAGACACTTTTAATTTTCTTTGATTAAGGGTTGAGTTCTAGTTAGTTTGATTTATTATTTATAATTTTGGATTTAATTTTGGTTTATTATAATTTTTAGAAGTTTTGAAGCTTAATTAAATAATTAATATTAAGTTAATTAATTATCTTATAATTTTTAAAATCAATGAGAAATTTTCTTAAGGTAGAGGATGTGACTAAATTTAAATGTATAAATTTTCATGCCTATTGCATGTATAATTTAATTTTCAAAAGTAATATAAATTATCAAAATAAGTCCTTAATTTTTGTCCTTAAGATGCCTCTAGGTTGAATAGTTTCAAATGAAAGTTTAACCAACTCTTGATATAGATACAAATGTGAAAGTTCAAATAGGGGTGAATTGAAAGTTTTAAAAAATTCTCTTGAATTTTGGAAAACCGATTCAAGAATTTTTGCACAATAATGAATTTTCTTAAAAAAGTTTTTTGACACTAAAATTAAACATGCGAAAAATAAAAATACCATAAAACTAAATGAACAAAACAACACCAAATTTTATAGTGATTCAGTCCAACTAGACCTACGTCCACTCTCTGAAGACTCCTTCAGGTATTGCACTATACCAAAGTGATTCTCTTTTTTCTCCCACAGCAAGGCGAAGGAGCCATTACAACAACCTCTTTTCCACCAAACCCTGGTGCGGTAAAGTACCGATATCCTTTCTCACCTTCCTAGTGATGGTAGAGTACCAAAGTCATTTCTCACCCTCCTAGTTATGATAGAGTACAAATTTCTTTTCTCACCCTCCTGCTGATGGAAGAGTACTAACATCCTTTCTCACCCTCCTAGTGATGGTAGAGTACCAACATCCTTTCTCACCCTCCTAGTGATGGCAGAGTACCAACATCTTTTTTCACCCTCCTGGTGATGGTAGAGTACTGATTCTCCTCCAAAGATCTTCTCTCAAGAATCTTCAAAGAAGTAGGGTAGAAAAATGAAGAATATACAAAGAGATCCACACCTTCGGGAACCTTGTGAACCCTTCACAATTTCCACTTATAAGATCTCTCAACCCTCACTCCCAAACACTATCCCAAAACACTCTCTCTATCAGTTCTAAAAGAAAATTTAAAAAAGAAGTAAAATAGTCTATTTTTAGGACTCTTGTATATGAAGAACAAGAAAAACTGTTAGAAAACTAAAATTCTTATTGAACATACTTGTATCATACAGTATGATCGTACTTCGTAAGTATGAATAGTTCAAAATTTCATGTACTATCTGTTGACCTCATTATTCGAGGTCAATTTCCCCAGAATCGATTCTAACACCTAGGTATTCGTAACCTAGTG
>NW_021318771.1:0-2172 GCF_001605985.2 Dendrobium catenatum
ATTCTTAAACCTTAACTTGAGCAGACAAAGAGTTTTTTGGTAGGAAAGCAAAGTTCATCACTTCTATTAATATCTTAACTGCAATTATTGTTTATCGCATTTAGTTTCACATCAGGTTGGTATTTCTATACCAACATATTTTTCAACTCTAAAATATGCGACAAAACATAAAGATTGACGTGCCTTAACAAGCAACTTGATAGTAAAGGAAATAATTATTAACTCAATAGGATTTCAACATTATAGGATAATAATAAGTGTAGGATATTCTAGTAAAATATAAGGGTTCTTTTTTTCTGAAACAAGAAAAAATTGTATTTGCATTATTATAAAATCATGTTTGTTTTAAAATTTATAAAATCATATTTGTTTTAATATAAGAGATATGCTAGGGCAACCCCATAAAAATCAGTCAAGTATCTTTAGAATGCCATATTTATTAATATAACAATACAGTGAATAATGGATTCAAAATAATGCAAGGGAGAAAAATAGCATTCTGGTCCGCAACACGATATTTCTCTTTTAGATGACAAAAGACCATTACTGCCCTTATCTCCAACTCTATGTTGACGACTTAAAACTTAAATTTGGATTCATTTCATGAATTTTGCATAAATTTTGCAATTAGTTGCCAATCTAATATGAATCTTTACTATTTCTCATTCATATTTTGGAACGGCCATGCAGGTTTTCAGCATGAAAAAACATGATTATTGAATATGTTCAGATTTGGTACAAGCACTGAAACATTGAAATTGATGAACCCTAGATAAAATATAAATTTTTTGTGTCAGCTTCACAGAAAACTAATAGATCCAGCAAGGGCGCCGCCGACTAGTTACATTAATCAGAGTAAAGTGATTTCAAGCCAATGGAAGATTCCCCTAAAGAGAATTTGTTTGAAGAATTTTAAGAAGACAGAAAATAGTTTCATTGATAATTGAAGTTAAAAGAAAATCTATCATATTGACCACTTTGGGATGCCAAATCACCTAAGGATACTAAACAAAATTGTAGGAAATATGCATGTAGCGCATCCAATTTTGAGTTTGAACTATAGTTGTACAACACAGCTGATATGTGTGTAAATATAAAATTTTCAAAAGCTAGTAACTTGTTGAGTTAGTTGCATATAGGTCGATCAAATTTGGGTCTATTGAGGAACCGGTTCCTCAACTCTTCATTTTCACCATTGTATTCCTTGAACTTGATTTTGATTTTTTTATGAGTCCTTAACATTTTCCCTTAACTATCAATAGATAGTTAAATGGCCAAAATACCTTGACCAGTATTTCTTTATAGCTTTACCAAAACATTAATTAGGTGCTACCAAATAATCCCATCATGATTTGAAGTAGTACAAGGAATCAATTATGAAGGTAATTTTGTCATTTATTCATTCCTTGCAGATTCAAATATGTTGCTAGGACTCAAAAAGAAAAATAGGATCAAGTTTAAGCCAAACATTAGTGAAATTTTGAAACTTGAGGAAACCAATTCTTACTAAACTCAAACCCAAGGAACCTAGGAGTAATTCACTAAAAATTTCTTTCTAATCAAATGAGATTAAATAATGCATGATGCAATGGTTCATCTTGTAGAAATTTAATTATTTACCTTTCGTATGTATTTACAAACTATGGGCCACATATTTAAGCAAAAAACATGTATTAATGGATTCATCATCAAGATGTATTGGAGCAAATGAATTAACCAAGGAGGTAGAGCCTTAATTCAGCCAAAGTAATAAAGGGAAAGAAAAGTTAGAAAAGTGCCCAATTAGCAACATTTTGGATTATTTTGGTCTGGTCTTTCTCCATATTTTGGGCTGTTTCCGTGCCTTTGTCCCGTGGATTTCCGTGGCTGACTATTAGTTTTTTGTGCTGGGTGGTTTTCCCGAGCCTGGTTCTTGCGGCTGCCTCTTCGGGTTCCGCCTGGACTGTTTTCCCGTGGCTGTGAGGGGCTTTTCCGTGGCTTTGGTGCTTTGTTTCTTGTGTAGAATTGGGGAATATTATAAGGTGGCTGTTGGCTTTTCATTTCCCTCATTAAATTAAGAATATTAAGGGTTTTTTTGGGCTGTTTGGTTTCTCCTTTCTTGCCTATAAATAGAGGCTGATTTGTATGTTTTAGAATAAGTTTATGATGTGATTTTTGGAGATAAAACCTGCG
>NW_021318771.1:6454-9553 GCF_001605985.2 Dendrobium catenatum
CAGTTCTAACATGCAACAGATTAACTCATTAACAGTTAACTAGATATAATTAAAATGTTAAACTATAATCATCTAATAATTGAACTTTCAATCATTTCTGCATCAGTTTGGGTGACATGTAAATCAAGGATATCATATGTAATTGCATCTAGTTCTGTGTCATGAACTACTGCAATAAAAAAAGGAATATGAGCTATATCAAGTAAAACAGAAACCATAAGTAGAAAAGAAGGTTGAAGAACAAAGCACCCTGTTCTGCATACAACCAATCCTTTGAACAAACAAGTGTCTCAACAATGTCATGCTTAAGTGAACTTCGATATTGATCTAGTATTCTATCGCTATAACTGAAACTACTTTCTGATGCCACAGTACTTATGGGAATACACAAAACATCACGAGCCATAGCAGATATAGTAGGAAACCTATATTGATTGCCTTTTCAGAACTGCAAAATATCTAAATCAATAATCTTTTCTAGATTTGGCTCATCCAAATATATTTCTAACTATGATTTCCGAGGCATTCCAATCTCCAAATGAAAGGACTGAAAATTTTATTTGGGAAGGTAATGTTTTAAAAACAGCACAAAATGTTTCTATGAAAAAATAACTAGTTATACTTGTAGATGTAAATTGTGACTTAATTATACCTGAATAAATTGTGACTTAATTATACTTGTAGATGTACTTCTTGATGTTCCAACTTCAACATTTTGGGATGTACGTGTATGTTGTCCTGATAATTCCTTACTTGTTAAACTATAAATTCCAAATACAGAGAATAACTTTTCTCTAACCTTCATTAGTTCATGTTCATAATCACCTTCATATAGTATTCTATAGCACTATTCAACAAACGCAAATTTGTATCGTGGATCTAAAATGACAGTTATAGCAAGTATAACAGAAATTACAGACCAATATTTCTCAAATTTGACTATCATTCATGCTGCCATTTTTTTTATGTATTCATGTCCACTTAAGAGTTCATGTTTCAACGATGCATAAGCAGTAGAAATGCAAGGAAAGTATAAATTAGATGTTGGGTACTTTGATCCAGATATAACACAAGTGATCTCGTAGAAAGGAGCTAAGAATTGTCAAATAGATTCAACTTTATCTCACTCAACACTAGTTGGGCAATTCTTATAATTTGAATCACCGAATTCTAAATGCTGAAAAGCTCGTCGATAGTAAATAGCACTATCCAGCATGATAAAAGTGGAGTTCCATCTAGTTGGAACATCTTGTTGCAAACCTCTCTTCCCTTTTAGACAGCTTTATTTGATACAATCAACAAACTTTTGCTTTCTCACTTGAGAGTCTTTTACATACTTAATGCTCTCTCGGATTTTAATTACTGATGAATCAACCTCCTTCATACCATCTTGAACTATGAGATTCACAATATGTGCAGTACAACAAATATGAAAGAACTCATCATCACAAAGCAAAGCACCACATAAACATAAATGATTTCTTAAAAATTAAACTGAGGTATTGTTTGCTGATGCATTATCCAAAGTAATGCTAAAAAATTTGGTATCAATTTTCCACTCCATAACAAGAGACTGTAACTTTTCAAACAATGAAATGTCATCATGAGGGGGTGGCATCAAACAAAAGTTGATAATCTTTTTTTGCAAATGCCAATAATTATTTATAAAATGCATTGTCAAACAAATAAAATCATCTGTATTAATAGAAGTCCAAAAGGTCTGAAGTTAAGCACATCCTACTTTTTAAATTTGCTAATTGTGAATATATATTACTCTTCTCTTTACTAAATAATTTCATACAATCACTTCATGCGATGTTTCTTGAAAACAACTGTAAGTCTCGATGAAGATAAGTTATAAGAGCTCGAACTCCAACCCACTCAACACATTGAAATGGCAAGTCATGCATAATGATACATGCAATAAACAGGTCACGAAATTCTGACTGATCAAACTTACTATTAGTCATAGAATGAAGGATTCATAGTTTGTTTGTAAAATGAGTTGTCCAATATCACGCATATTTCTTTTTTTACAATTTTCCAAGTGTCGTCTTAGATTCGCAGTGCCATTTTTTCTATCACAGAAATATGTCACACCACATTTATTGCATTTACACATTTGCTTACCATCTTTTGGCTTAGGCAACATCTCAAAGTAACCCCAAACAACCGATGTCATTCTTCTCCGCTTCCTAGCAACTTCACCTCCTTCATTACATTGCATGTTACATGGCTCTAACTCTACCACAATTTCAGATGGCCCAACTTCTTCATTTTCATCAATACAAACATTATCAACAATGGTATTAGAGCCCTCCATATATTATAAATATAACAAGACATCACAAAAAATGAAAAAACTACATGATGCCCTAACGACTAACTGCATCACAAAAAATGAAAAAACCAGTAAATAATAAGTTGATGCCCTAACTGCCTCAATGACTCAAAGCTTCTAACATCTGCAAAAGTTCAAACTGGGCTAAACTAGAGAGTAGAGAAAAATCAATATGTTGGTTAAACACCGTTGCCAATAATATTTGCACGAATTATTAAAACCCTAGCCGAAATAAACCCTAGCAGAGAAATAGATTTCACGGTATAACTTCAACTTCCAAAAATCTCAACACCATCGCAGAGAAATAGATAATAAATCAATAAATGATAAAATGAAGAATACAGAATATCAAAACCTTAAACCTTCATCTTCTAAACTATCAAAAAATACTAATATAGAGTAGAAACGATATACAAAAAGTGAAACATATTAGGGAATGTGTGAATCGAAAGTCTGAAATGTAAGCGTAGACGCCATCGTGCCGACGAGATGAGTAGACTCGACGAGAGCTCCAGCATTGGAGAGGCGGAGAGGCAGAGACTGGAGAATCGGAAACCCTAAATAGAAGCCAGGAGACGGAACGAGAGTTACGAGATTATGGCCCCACTCGTTGCTCGACACCCGCGTTATAAGTTATAATTTATTAAATAGCGCGGGTCAGTTCGGGTTACTGTCGGGTTTCTAGGTTAAACCAGACCCGACTCGAAAAACTAAATGGGTCGAAATTCCAAACCCTAACCCGACCCGTTATTTAACCG
>NW_021318772.1:0-10456 GCF_001605985.2 Dendrobium catenatum
GATATATAGGGTGATTGGAAAGATAGGTGATAAATGTTAGTAATTGATGGATTTTTGGTGTCAATCGTCTAAGAAGGTCAGACATCATGTGGTGTTTGGTTGTTCGCCAAGTATTCCTTCGTATAGGACGAGAGACTAGTGATCAAAAGGTGGACGATAGTGGAAAATAGATGATAGATAGTTGTAAGTATTAGGTAACAGTTGACTAGGAATGTAGGACATTAGGTAACTATTAGTCATCTTCTCAATCATTTTCTTTATAAGATGAAAGATTAGTGACAAAAAGGTTGGCATTGGATGTTGGTAGTTGATATATGTCAAACATTAACATATACAAAATGGAGGTCAACTAAGAATATAGACCTTCTAAAAGAAAATTAGGGTCAACAATAAGTGGGTGAAGGCATATTTTACTATGAGGCAATGACTCATATTAGCATTGGTTGACCACGTGCTGGGTGGTGTTAGGTCAATGATGCACACAAGGGTTGAGAAGATAACAAGTGCCATTATTAGGTGATGGTGAGAAGTTAGTGTTTAGGCAGGGACTAGTATCAAAGATAGTAGATTATAGATGTTGACAATATTGGTGGATAGAAGATATCAAATTTGGGCGATAGAGGGTGTAGATAGTGGAAACAAATGGAGTAATAATATGCAGTAGAATACTTTAACTCCAAGGTTTTTTTTTTCCACTAAGCCCTCTTTAGGATTTTTCCAAAATTTGAGAATTCGTTTACTTATTTATAAATGTATGGAGGGAGATATGCTAGTCATGTCGAAAAATCATGACACCATATCAAATGGTTGAAGGTGATCCCACTGATTATTAAGTTTTTTATAAACATTTTAAAATGATATAAGAATTGAGTGATCTTGTAGAATTTGTCGTAATGTGAAGCTCTGCTGATTATAAGCATACACAAATTTAATGATGTTGACCATCCAAATACACATAAGATGATTTTAATTGCTTGTATGGGTGCTTGATTTAGGATTATTTAGACTTGGATTAAGTTGCTATTGGTGATGCTAAGTTTTTCACATTAAGATGCTCATTTTGATTATAGGTTTGTCAAAATAGAGTATGGATAGTCTTAGATTCAATTTCAAAGTTTTTAATTTAAAAATTAAAATGTTTTGAGACCTAGAAATTTCACTTAGCTTAGTCAAATAAATTTTTTTTGTTTGTGAAAGAACAGGTTCCCTTTTTTCAATGTGAAAGTCTATGATTCAAAAATAATTTTGATCTTAAAAGATTTAAAACCTAAAATTTTGAAAAAAAAAAAGAAGAAAAAAAAGGAGTGATCACCTGCCCATAGGGTTTCTAAACAAAGTAATTTCCCCTTTATTATAATTTTACCCTTCAATAAAAATTGTAAGTAGTGCAAGGCAATTATTACTAAAAAAATGAGCTCAAAGCTCCTCAAAATAGCTCAAAACTATATTTATAGGTTCCATCGAGGGTTTGGAAGTGACGTATATAAATTTGGAGTGCCAAAAATTGATAATGTAGAATATATAAAGGTAAGTACATGCTTGGATGCATGTGGGCTAGCTTGGCGAGTAGCCGATTGTTGTGACCACCACTTGAGTGCTCACCCATGCACACAATGTGTCAATGCTATTTGAGTATTTTTATTTTTAAATTTAAATTTTTTTAATTAATTTTAAACTTTCTTTTTATAATAAATTTTATATTGCTTAGATTTAGAAGAATTGAAAAATTTACCCATATATATATGTAAGAAAATTTCTATATTTTTCCTCTTGCAAATCCTAAAAAATCCACCAAAAGAAAAAGTGGGAGCAAATTTTTTTCTCCCCCGAGTTCTGATTTTTCTCTTAAAATAGATAAAAACTTGATCTAAAAGAAGCATAAGTATGCATGAAATCCAAGAGTCATAATCTCCATGGCAAGGCTATAATATTTATTTAAAAATTGGTATTGACTATCCTCATTTGGATGGATTAAATCTAAGGAGAGGTGTTCGAAGTTAAAAAATTTTATAACGAGGCTTTAGTCTTTCTTAAAATATGGTTGACAACCCTCGTTTGGATGACTAGATTCAAAGAGGAGTTTTCAAGATTTAAATCCATATGATAAAGCTCCATATTTCCTTTTAAAATTTGCTTAACTATCCTCACTTAAATAGATTAGGTCTAAAGAGAAGTGTTTGAGATTTATGATGTCTATGATGAGGCTTCAATATTTTTTCTAAATATTAGGTTGATCATCATCATTTGAAAATCTAGTCACAATGAGATATATTCAATATTCATAATCACTATTGTGAGGCTACTTTTCTCCTCTAAAAAAAAGGTTAACAATATTCTTTGGATTGATTGGATCTTATAAAAGATGTATAAGGTTCATAATATCTGGAGGGGCTCTATTCTTCTTCTAAAAATGGGACTAATTAGCTTCATTTGAACAAATTAGATTTAAGGAGAAATGTATGAGCTTCATAATTTCTATGAATAGACTTTGATCATCCTCTTAAAATGGGTCATTTGTTCTAAATTGGATATATTATATCCAAAGAGAGATGTTTGAGGTTCATAATTATAATGGAGATGCTTTAGTCTTCCTCACAGAATGAGATTGAATGTTCTCATTTAGATGGATTAGATCTAAAAAGTGTGGACCTCCGAAAAGGACACTACTACGGCTGCAGGATTGCAAAGGGGTATACGACCACATCCACCCTGAAGGATAGAGACGATCGCGGGCCTCCGCGCTCCTCGCAAACGGGCCAAGTGAAAGCGATAGATTGGACCATACATACGATTAACCATGGAGGATAGTGACTCTTGCCAGCACACCTTGATGGGTAATAATATGCACGGCTTGATCACAGTCACGGGTTTCCCCCACTCGATACATCAGCTCGGATGGGATTTAGTAGATGTGGAATTTAGTTTTCCACGGGTGCAAGCCCCTGTGGTTAATTACATCTCAGGTCGGAGCCTGAGAAAACTCTCGATTAAGGATCATACATTATCCTCTCCAAAATGGGATTGATATAAGGGTATATACTAAAAAGTCCTACTCAAAGGGAAGAAATGTCTCAAATGGCTCAATTAGCATGCGTGGGTTCATACCAGCATTCGGAGGGACCAAGGTGGTGAGAAGAAACTGGAGAACAAAAATCAAGCACTCAACACATGCATGATAGAAAGATGAATGTGGCGTCATCCTGTGACGCAAATAAGCAGAATTTATAATCCCAGAAGAGAACGGGCCTACCCACTATTTAGGCATACTACGAGACCGAATGTAGTAGCCTTGAATCTTAAATTTAGGTTGGGTTTAGTGTTCTACTAACAATAACACCCGTGTCTTAACTAATGCAATGCAAAACCTGGACTTACCCCGGCCTGGATTGGGGAGCCAACTAATCGATTTAAAACCATGCTGTCAAGTTATTTTATTAAAGATGGATGGGTGGTACGGTTATTGGAAGTTAAGGCTAACATTTAGAGGATTTCTTAATTGGCCTTATATTTATGTTGGGTGGATGCTCCTAGCTAATATAATTAAATTTTAATTAGATTTTGTTTTTAATGCAATGCATGCTAGTTTAGAATATCTCAAATCATGAATGCATAAGACTTAAAAAACAGGCTTATAGAAAATAATTTTTAAAAAAGACTGGGCCTCCCCAGGTATGGCATTTCATCCTCATAGGCCAGATTATTCGGACTCTGCCCACAAATGGGGAGGTGTCTTTTTAGAAGGATAGAGAGAAATGCATTTAATATGCATGCGACCCCAGACGATTCTGGTAATTCTTTAAATTTGTTAAGTTTCTATGTTATTTAAATCTTAAAATTTTAAGTATTAATTGCTAGTAAAAAAAGTTTTATAATCCTTAAAGAGTCTAACAAAATCCAGGCTAAAACAAAAATGACATGCAATTCGCTAATAAACTAGGAAAAATAGATAACCCTAGAGGCAATCAAATCAAACACATCAATATAATCAGACTAATCAAATAAATGTACATAGACCAATTGCCCTTTAATTACAACCTAGGGTTTACAGAAAATAAAGTGGCCGGGCACCACTGCCAACAACCCGGATTTCTAAGCCTAAGACTAACACAAATGACTTTGAGTGGGATATTATATCTTCAGTGCTCTTTAGTCTTCTTGGACTTCTTCTCCTTGGACTCATTGGATCTCTCCTCCTTGGACTCCTTGGATCTCTCCTCCTTGGACCCTTTGGATCTCTCATCCTTGTACTCTTTAGATTCGTTGTGGCTTGAATATCCAATCGAAGAGACAATTCCTCCTTGAAGGGGGTATTGCCTTTTCTCTTTGGATATCTAAAGTCATCCAAACTCGATCTTCCAAATGGAAGAAGATTCCCCCCCTTTGAAGATGCCTTCTTCTATTGGAATTTGAGTTGGATAAAGATATCCCAACTCAAAGACACTTTCACAACTCAAACAAATATTATAAATTTTACATTAATCAAAAGAAAAAAAATAGACTCCCTGCAAGGTTATCCTAATAAAAATCCTAAACAGTTTATATATATAAATGAAAATTTGTGAGTATCTCTGATAACAAAAGGATCTTTCCTTTCGCTTTTAGATTTCAAAATATGTGGATTAATTATGATGAATTTCTTAATGAGGTGCTAATTATTGGCATGCTACTATTTTTTTTTATAACAATATTTATGATATGACTAGACTTTGGGCTAAGTTAAGTAGACTTAAACAGCTTCTTAGATGGTGGAATAAGCATATTTTCAAAAATATTTTTGATAATATTAAGAAAGCTGAAGAGAAGGTTCTAGTGTTGGGCAAGTGGTTTCTGGAGAATCTCTCTAGTGATAACCTTACCAATCTTGATAGTGTTAAACTTCATCTTTTCCACTTGCAAAATCAAGAAGAAACTTTTTGGAAACAGAAGGCTTCTGCTTCTATCATTTTTGAAGGAGATCAAAATACTTCTTTCTTTCATGCCTTAGCTAACAAAAATAGAATTAAAATTCATATTCACAGGTTGGTTGATAACCAGGGTTGTGTTTATGACACGAACGATTCTATTGTTAGTTCTGGTGTGGATTATTTTGAAGAGACTTTCAATACTGCTAAACTTACTATCCTTATCACTAACTCCAATGTCATTCCTAAACTGGTGGTTGAGGATGACAATCTCTTGCTTACTCAAATTCCTATGAAAGAAGAAATTTGGACCACCATAAAAGGCATGAATGGGGATTCGGTGGCTGGTCCTGATGGGTTTACTATCAATTTTTTTGTTAAAACCTAGGATATTATTAAAACTGATGTGGTTGAAGCTGTTCATGATTTTTTTAAAGGTAATCCTTTACCTAAATTCTTTTCTTCCACTAATATTATGCTTATTCCTAAAAAAACATAGTACTACTTATTGGAATGACTTTAGACCAATTAGTCTTTGTACTTTCTTTAACAAACTCGTTGCTAAAATCATTGCCTCTAGATTATCTTTAATTTTGCCGAGAATTATTTCCTCTAATCAAACTGGTTTTGTGAAAGGTAGGAGCATTTTTTATAACATCTTACTAGCTCAAGAGATGGTGCATGATATCAATGCTAAAGGTACTGGAGGTAACATTCTTTTTAAACTTGATATTACTAAGGCTTATGACAATTTGAATTAAGATTTCCTTTATAAAATTCTTTCTGTGTTTGGTTTTAATCAAGTTTTTCGTAAGCTTATTAAGAATAGTATTGAAAACTGTTTTTTCTCTGCTATCATAAATGGTAGTAATCATGGTTTTTTTACTTCCAAGCATGGTCTTAAGTAAGGGGAACCTTTATCCCCCTCTTTGTTTATTATATCCATGGAGTATCTCTCTAGAGGGCTTGAGAATCTTTACAGAAGATATCCTAACCTTAGTTTTCGCATGGCTGGTGGCTTTCCTGTTACTCACCTTAGTTTTGCTGATTATTTTATTATTTTCTCGAATGCTTCCATGAAAAATGTTAAAACCCTGGCTCAATTTTTAGCTACTTTCCATAATATAAGTGGTTTATCTATTAATAAAGATAAGAGTAACTTTATTACTGGCAAATCTGTTAATAGCAGAAAATTGAGCAAGATCAAAAGAGTCTGTGGCTTTAACCCTTCTCTTCTTCCTATTAAATATCTTGGTACCCCTCTCTTTAAATATATAAAAAAGATTTTTCTATTTGAAAATATTTTTACTATATTTCAAAAAAAAAAAAAAATTGGTCCTCGGATTTTCTTTCTTTTGGAGGTAGATTGATTTTGATAAAAAGTGTTCTTAGTTCCATCCCTATATTTATTTTCCATACCTTGAAACCTCCATCTATTATTTGTATGAGAATGAAAAAAATGATAAACAAGATTTTTTGGGGTGCTACCAACAACAAATCTTGTATCAATTGGGCGTCTTGGAAAAAAATTTGTGGGATTTATAAAGAGGGATCTCTTGGCTGCAAGTCCATTTCTGACACTGTTCATGCCATTTCTCATAAACTTTGGTTTGGTTTTAGATCCAATAATAGTTTATGGGCTAATTTTATGAAGGTTAAATATTGTAAAGAGATGAATCCGCTAATTTGTCACTATAAACCTTCTGCTGGCATGTTTGGAAAAGACTTTGTAATATCAAATGGGAAGCTGAACAGTACATTAAATGGGGGAAAGGACATGGGAAGGTTTTTTTTGCAAGATAATTGGTTGGGCACTTACTCTATTGATAATTATCTGAATACTCATACTATTACTAACACTAGAGTTAATGAGTTCATTCATAATGGGTATTGGAACCTGTTTAAACTTCAGGAGGTGATCCCCCAAGATATTATTGATAAAATTGTTCAAATTCCTTTACAAGTCCAGCTTAATGATAAAATTCTTTTTAAACTTTCGTCTACTGGTGATTTCAATTTTAAAAATATTTGGGAGGATATTAGAGTTAATGGTGAGCCCTTCAACATCTTTGAGGCTATCTAGTATAATACTATTCCTTTATCCTATTCATTATTAGCCTGGAGATGTCATAAAGGTTTTTTGCCTGTGGATAATAATTTATGGAAGAAAGGTTTTAGCTTTGCTTCGAAATGTCACTGTTGTTCCAAAAATTGAAAGTATTCATCATGTTTTTGTTAATAGTGTTATTGCTCGTAAAGTTTGGTTACATTTTTTAAATCTAGCTGGTTTGGGAGGTTTTAGTGCTGATTGGGCTTTGGCTGATATTCTTAAAATGTGGTTTACTAAGGGCAAATGTAATATTCATAACTTACTTCCTATCTTGATTATTTGGTATCTTTGGAAGGCTAGAAATGACTCTAAGCACAATGAAATCAAGATGCATGCGAATCAGATTATTTCCAACATTAGGAATAAATTTCTTCAATTAATCTCTGTGAACCTTGTTTATGCGTAAAACTTTAAGAACTGTAATATGTTAGCCAGTCATTTGGGGATAATTCTGACACTGCTGCTATGGGTAAGCGGGGCCGTATTGTTAGATGGCTCAAACCCAATTTTGCTTATGTTAAACTTAATACGGATGGGTCGATTGGTGTTAATTCTGCTGGCATGGGTGGCATTATTCGCAATCATACTGGTAATCCCATTGTTGTTTTCTCTGGCCCTCTCAAGTTGGTTACTGTTTTGAATGCTGAGCTATTGGGGTTATCTTATGGCTTAGATATTTGCTTGAGATTGGGTTTTCATCATGTGAATATTGAGGTGGATTATAAACTTATTATTCATGTTATTTCTGATAACAATGTTGGTTGTCTGCAGGATTTTTATATTATCAGGAAAATTAAAATGACTCTTTCTATGATCACTTATAATATTTCCCATATTTATTGTGAAGGAAACGCGTGTGCGGACTGGTTGGCTAAATATGGTTCCCAAAGTGATACTTTCCAGGAAATGCCTCTCAATAATCTTCCTCCTCTTATTAGAGGCAAGATTACTCTTGATAAGAATGAGCTTCCTTATATTCTTCATGATTAACTGCTATGGTTGTGCTTTTTTTGTTTCCTGTCAGCTTCTCCTATAATCTGCTCTATTTTTGCTATTGTGTGCTGGGCGATGCTATTAGTATTTTTCATTTGATGGTGTGGTATGTTACAAGAGTAATGTTGATTTGCAGGTTTCTGTGGCCTGTGTTGGGGTGGCTTTCTTATACGCTGCAGTTTTGTATACCTAATATTCTGTTTCCTTTGGAGTTGTTTTTATGGATATCACCCATTTCGGTGCTACTGATTTAATCTGGGTGGCTGTCATTGAGTTAATGTATGATGTCAGTATTTTTGGGTTTACTAAGAGAATGAATGCCTATCATATGGGGAATATTATAAGCCTTAAATATTGTAGGGGTCATATATTTGGAATTGAATGAAATTCTAAACAAAAGCCTTAAATATGAAAAAAGTCATATGCAACTAATTTAATCAAAATATCGAATTTAGATTAAAAAACTAAATTGAATTAAGTCAAATTAATTCAATTAATCATGTTGATTATAGAAAACATGGGTAGTGGTCCGGGAACAGTCGACGTTGGTTCGCCGGCGGTGGTGCCTTGGTGGAGTTCAAGATCCTTGAAGCCGCAAAGCTCTCTCCAATCTCCGACGAAAGGTCCAAGCCGCCTCTTCATGTGAGAAGAGGGGATTTGTTTATAAATTTTTGAGAGAGTTATGTCCAATAAATATGGAGAAGATATGGGATGAATTCGGAGTGCTCCAACGGATGACGTACCAATATTGATCCCCTCGATCATAGAGCGTTTGTCAAGCATTTATGTGCTCAAATGATGTCATAATTAAGCAATCTTGGGCTCATTGGATTCGCCTCACCGCTCGATTCGAACAAACAAGAGAAAGATACAAAATTTTCTCATTGAATCCTTAGACAAACATTTCATCAAAAACAGTTTGCGAATTGCAATAATTATAAAGCAAAAGCTGAATAAGCATCATGAAGGTCTTGCACTTTTCTACGATCTATACCTAACCTTCAAGAAGAAAGTAAAGCTCTAATTATATACATAAAACTGTTTTTTTTTAAAAACTGTTAGTTGCTGAAGCTTGAATCTTGTCACTTGCAAGAAGAGCACAAAGCAACAAGGTAGTAAATATAAAAGAGAACTAAATGACAATTCGATGAAGAAATCCAAGACTTTAATAAGCTTACTACCTGCATCATCTAGATTTTAAATAAGAATATACCCCCCAAAACAACAAAACTGCAAAGAAATAAAAGAAATGAGAGAAGAAGAAATAAGAAGATAAATGGTGGGGTGAAACGCATGATTGAAATATAGACCAGCTAGAGAGAAGGAAAAGCGAAGAGGGAGAAAAGATCAGTTGAAGAAGAAGGAAAAAAAAAACTCACCTGCTAGAGAGGAAGGAGGGAGTCGGGTTTGGACGTGGAGGCGCGACTCGGGCGCTCAGGAGCGGAGGCGTCTGGGCTCGGCGCTCTGTCTCCCTGCGATCTGCGAACCGGAGCGGCGGAGGATCGGAACGTTGAGGAATTCGTCCTGGCTGCCGGTTCGAACAGAGGAGAGTGAGCAGCCGCGAACAGAGAGGGAGAGCGAACGTTGATTTCAGAAGGGGAGGAAGGAGCGAATCCGAGGAGAGAGAGCGGGAGGGGAGAATGCCAAGAGAAAACGCCTTCGTCTCGAGTAAATCGAGTTCCATCGCCGAAAGAAGCAAGCCCTGCCAATTTCTCGCCATCGTGCTCCAGCATCCGATATTTCCCTTCAAACAGCTTGCTTCTTCGTTTCGATGCCTGCTTCGAATCGCAGAAATCTTCTGATCAGCGCGATCTTGGCCGAATCACAGATACTTCTGTGATCGTCAGCCGTCGATTGCGTATTACTGCGATTTAGTGGAATAATCAAAACGTATAGAAAGTCAAAAGGGCCAGTTAATAGGCTCAAATTGGAGCTGATCAATTCAGATTCGGGGCTAAGATCGGGTTGAACTCAGGGGTCCGAATTTTTAGCTCGATTCGAGTCATTTCGGCCTTGAGCCGCTCAATAAAATGGTGTTAAACAAAATTGGGTCCAAAATAAGATAAATTCAAAATTAAATCAAGTACGGCGCGACGAAATATAAATTTAATCAAATTTAAATTGAACACATGCGAGTCTGATCCGGCTCGAGTCGCGGTCGATTCGAGCTCGAATGGCTCGACGGCGGTTTGATTTACAATTGTATCGCAATCGCGCTCGAGAGCTAGACAGGCTAAAAACGAGGTCAACACTATTCAACTAAATATTAAGCCAAACTTATAGGTCAAACTGAACGTCTCAAAGACACCAAATCGAACTAACACCAAAAATCGGTCCATTCTGAGCCCAAAGAATCCAAATCAGGGGTCCGAAGCACATTTGGAAGGTTGAAAATATATTAAAATGGATGGATCAAATGATATTCCAAATATGAATATGCTTATATTCGAAT
>NW_021318772.1:10556-15345 GCF_001605985.2 Dendrobium catenatum
GGTATAAATTAGAGTTAATTTTACCAAAAACTTCTCCCTCTCGGGCTTATGCTTCCATTAAAGTTACCCAGATAGTGTCTTACAAAATCTAAAATCTAAATAATACTGTATGTCCAGAGGTTTATTATGATTGATTGGTTGTGAGAGGTATGTCAATTGTTTAGGATTGGTTTTAGAGAATTGAAAAAGGTATGTAAGTTAATTTGAGTTTGTATTTGATACTTCGGGTTTTGAACACTGGGTGCGTTTTAGTGTGATCGTGCTTTAGTCTTTTTCCTACTACAGTATCACTGCTTATCCATCTTCTTCAGTAGTATTTACACTACTCAGCTTTTTCTACTCAGCTTTTCTTGCTTCAGACTCTATTTACTGTAGTAACTAATTACCACTTTCCCCACTGATTTAGTTTATTTTATGATGCACTAATTTTGATTGTTTTGCAGCAAAAGTGGTGCTTCAGCCAAGTTAAGGATAGAGTCCACAATTAATTTTAGGACTCTACAAGGGAGCTTGAAGGAAGTCTTGCAAGAAGTTCAATTTTAGTGGTAGAGTTATTTGCAGAGTAAATTTGTATAAGATTTGGGAGTTTAAGAGTTTCTGGGAGAGCAATTTGTAAAATTTTAGAGAGCAGTATAGTTGATCAGGATCTCTCCCTCCTCCTTTTCTTGATTTTATCAATAATTTCTATTTATACTTTGCTCTAATCATGTAATTAAAACTCTTCCTGAATTTTAATAATTTTTTTTAAATTGCTCTCAAATTGAATAATTTTATATTTAAATAACTATGTATTTTAATAATTTTATTAATCAATTAATTTTGAATAATTTTGAATTTAATTAATATTGTCAATTAATAAAAAATTTATTAATCAACTAGTAATTAATATCAAATTTTTATGCTCACCAATTTTAAAGATTTTTCTTAGAAGATTCATGCTTTTTCAAAATTCAACTTAGGTCCAAAAATTTTCAAGAAAATTTTTCAGCCTCCGCCTCACCTCGCCCACCGAGGGAGAAATCGACACTTTTGCCGGATCTCTTCCTACCCGGACTTAAGGTCAACGCGTAGGCCTTCGATTTAACCATCCAACTAGGATCTAAGATCATGTGTAGTCTTAAATTGTAAAACCATTCGCCCAGATCTAAAGACATGGCCGGGTCTTCAAAATTTAAAACCATCTCGACCGATCTTATATCGACGCACAAAGATTTTTGATTTCAAACATATTCCCGATCGACCAATAGACGGCCGGGGTTCTTCGACATTGCTTGAAATTCAATCTTTCTCACTTAGTTTTTTATGAAAATAATATATATATTAATATATAAATATAATATATATATAGATTTATATATGTATATATATAAGAGAGGAACACAATCGAAAATCAGAAAAGCCCGATCTTGCAGGAGAGGGCCGTCACGCACGGTTGAAAGATTCGACCACTACTAAGGAGCCGAAGAGACCTTATTGCAATCCACTCCTTCCCATGAAGCAGCGAAGTCGACTGCAAAGGACAAAGAAATCTCCGAACAGCAACGGGAGCCGATAAGTAACGTCGTATGCGACAGAGAGCGAAGAGATCGAACGACTACGGATCGCAACTCGGAGCGCTTGGTGGCAGACAAGACAGGTGAGTTGGGTCGTCGAGCTCGTGCGTCGGATCGGGCAACCAGCAAGAGAGCGAGGATTTGAGGGTTTCGCTTTCTTCTCTCTATGCGATACAAGAGATCGCGTTTCAAAAGAGTTCGAATCCCCTTCATAACTGCTCTTGCCTCTCCTTTTAAGAATACACTGTCGGTTATCTTGTTTTGGAAACGAAAGTTGCTTCGTTGGGAAGAATGTATGAGGTGGGCCGCGAGACACGTATGCTTGAGTTAAATTTTTTTTTCTATTTTTTTTAAGTCAACAATGCATATTACAAATATAAATATATGTGCATTAAAATGTAGTACAAAAATTTTAGAAATAATATAATATATAATAATATATATAATATATATATATATAATATATATAATAATTTATATATATATATATATAGGTATAGTTAGAATAATATTTAATATATATATAAATTTATAGTATCTAAAATATATATATTAATTTTTATAATTCATTATAAGATAAAATTACAACAATTGAAAAAATTTACACCTCAACACTCAATTCTAGCCCAATCAAACCCAAATCTCATATAGTATTAATGTAATGTTTTTATGTTCCACATCATAAGGGGCGTTGAAGGCTAGTGTTTTTACATATAAAAGTTCACAAACTACACAAAAATAATGGTTGTGACATAGCTTCATATATCTTGGTTTGAATTATTTTATCATTTATAAAAATATTTATAAACTTTTAAAAAAAGATTATAAACTAACATATTACCTTAAAATTTAATTAAATACAAATTAAGTATTTTATAGAACCCACGTTTTATATATATTTACAAACCAAGGTCGTTATCGAATTTTCACTTGAACTGACAGTTCAAGCTAGTTTGATGCAAACACCATTTTTGAATTTGATCAAACTGGTAACTTGCTCGATTCACAATTGAACTGACAGGTTTGGTCCCATTTTAAAATGTGCTAAATCATTTAGTTGTGAAGGAAGTCGAACCAACTTAGCTTTGAGATTCTCTATTAGCAACTATGAATTATCTCATCTAAAGAACACTAATGATCTAAACTCAAGGAAGAGATAAAAATATCTTGATAGATGAATCTTCCCAGTAAATCTATAAGGAATATAGTGCTAACAGTCTTTATATTATAAATGAATTCCTATAAAGGGAGGGCATTGATAATTTAACTATACAAGTCAAACTATCCAACCATCCTTACAATGCTATCTGCATAAAAGACTTCCACTATATAAATGTGTTTCAAGCTGGTTACTTAGTCAATTTTATTAAATCATGGCATTAGATACTATCAAGCAAGTATATATCCCGTAGGATATGAATAATGCAAAATTTTATGTCCTTAAAGTTTAGAATTTAAAATCTTCTTAATAATCTATCAAAATCATGATTTCAAGCAATCGCAAATATGTAAAAGGGAGAAAAATATGCACTTTTCAATCCAATATCAAAGGAATAATGTGCAAGCTAACATAAATTAGAAAGCAGCGTCCAACTAAGGCTTCATTTGTGATAGCTTTTTTAATGTTTTCTAATAAATTTTTTAGTATAAAAACTTCTTGAATTAGTAATTTTTCTACGAAAAAATTACATTAGAAAACAGTAATAATGCTATCCCAAATGAAACATAAGTTTTTGTTTGAACCGGCTTTTTTATTGCCTTCTAAAACAACTTTTTGGTACAAAAAAAAATTGTTCAAAAATTTGTTGTATTAAAAAGCTGCTTTAGAAAGCAATAAGAAAGTTGTCTCAAATGAAGCCTACAACTTCAAACGAAGCCTAAGGTTTCTTTTGGGACAGCTTCCTTACTGCTTCTTAAAACAGCTTTTTAGTACAAAAATTTTAATTTTTTTATTAAAAAAGTTGCTTAAGAAGCAGTAAAAAAACCGTCCCAAACGAAACCTAAGTCTATGAATACAATTCGAGCAAAAATAAAAAAGTAAGCATCAAGGTGCTGCATAAATACAATGAAGTCCTAATTTAAATATTAAAATATGAACCGACTAATACTGCCACATGAGTATAAGGTAAAAATGTAATGCTCCCTATGCTCCTTGTCCTTATTGCCAAGATTATTTAAATTATAGTGTTTATTTCCACAAAATCATTCCTTGGTCATTCCCTCTCCCTAGTGTGTTGGTGGCTTCACATTAATTGAAATAAGCTGAAAAATTTTCCATATATATCTCATAATGAAGGTAAAACCCCCTAGAGTTACTTCTCTTGCAAAACCCATTTATTTTCTCTTTCTCCAATCAAAAACCTATGCTTTCTTGAAAATCTTTTGCATGAAATCAAAGGAAGTATCTTATATTTGGGCTGAAATTTGTATAGTCAAACTCATCCATCATTTGTAAGTAGGTTTTAATTTTCTTAGATTTAAGTTTCATTTAGGACAATTTTCTTACTACTTTTTAAAGTAGCTTTTAGTACAAAAATTTTTAGTTTAAAAAAATTTTGTAATAAAAAGCTGCTTTAAAAGAAGTAAAAAAGATATCCCAAATCAAACCTTACTCTGCACACTTATATTGTTTTCAAGAAAGCATCTCATGTTGTTTAAATTGATTTTCCTATGCTAGAATCAATTTTCATGATTGCTAAAAAATTTTTTTGCCTGAAATTAAATTTTCAGTTTAAGAAAATTAATTTTAGGATTTGAAAAAATAACTTTTATTTTTGACAAATTAAAACCTAATTACATATTTGAGGATAATAACAAAAAAATAATTTTATAAATTATTGAAATTAATTTTAGTTTTACTAAAATTAAGTTTGAATTTTGTTGAAATTATAGTTTAGATTTTGTTGAAATCAACCTCTAGATTTTAAAATTTTATTCCTCATAATTGCTGAAATTACATTTCATTTTTATGAAAAATTCAATTGCATTTTTAATGAAATAAGTTTACATATGCACTCAAATTTATATGCATTTTTTAAAATAATTATAACAATTTTCACAAATGATTTTCAAACATGCAAAATCAACAAATGCAAGAATAATTTTTATAGCATTTAATTTCAGCAAATGAAATAATGATTTTCACAGAATGAAACAACAATTTAAGCACTTTCAAAAATAGTAAATTGTGAAATATAATTTGACACTTTGCAAATATATTGCATATAACTTCCAGG
>NW_021318773.1:0-3291 GCF_001605985.2 Dendrobium catenatum
AAACAGTCGGAAGCGCCGGAAAGCCGCCGGAAAGCCGCCGGAAAATTCCGCCGGAAATCAGTGGTTTTCTGTAGTGGAAGGAAGAGCCGGTATTAAATTATTCATATCTTCCTGTCTTTCGTAGTATACATTATTAGTCTGTAAAGAAAGCTAATTATATTCATCTTCAAAAAGAATATAGAATGACAAAAAAAATCAACTAAGTTGCTGGTAAAGTTCAATTCATTTTGAGGAACTAAGCATCAAGTTTGTTGCTGGCAAAGCTCGGTTCACCTTGCGCAAGCATAAATTACAAAAGAAAAAAAAAAGTAATATACGTGTAAAGAACATGAAAGTATGAAACTGTAAATTTGACCTTTGGTTCATTATCGCAACCCAAAATGTAACTGAACAAGAAATATCCCATGATCATAAATAGCATAGATTCATGCAATCACTCCATAAATAAAACAACTTTCTAAAGTACAAATGTGCCAAGAAAGATGGTGATTATCAACATTTGAAATTGACTCCTGAAAGTTGGGACTTCCTGCTGGCTAGCAGGAAACCGGAATCCACAATAGCAACAAAATGCTCAAATTATAGTCCACAGGAAATCAATACAAAGAAAGAGAATAGAGTTTAACGAAAAGATTAAGACTTTTTTTGGGACGGCTTTCTTAATGCTTCTTAAAGCAATTTTTTTAGTACACAAATTTTAATTTTTATACTTGAAAGTTGCTTAAAGAAAAATAATAACAAAGCCGTCCCAAACGAGCCTTAAATAGTTATAACTTTCAGGCAAGTATGATGTGCTAAGAGTAATGATCCTTCAGTACTACCATCCTTTCTTTAATAAAGGAATTTTCTTAAGACAGCACCTACTATGGTGGAAGCACTGAACTTTGCTGAAAGTTTCCAACCATTAGCATGCAAGCCAAGAAAAAATAAATTGTAAATAAAAGTCTTTAAAAGAAGGACATTGGTTTAAAACATCACCTAAAAGTTAGATGGGCATGTAGACATAATAAATATGAGCTACCAAAACATCCAAGTGTATTAATTTGAAAGGTTAATTTGGAAGATGAATATGATGATTTTGCCAAATAAGTTTTAATAATCTCATCAAGATGTTGCATAATCAACCAAAAATAATTAAAAAAAAAATAAAAATATAAAACAAAACTTAAGGGAGACCATTTCCAACATCTTTGCATTTACAGCAACTCAATAATCAACGCACATCTTTCCATCTACAGCAACCCAATAACTTACAAACTGTAATTCTCCATTTATACTGTCTAGTTAAATCTAGATTAGTTGAAATAACTATTGTTTGCTAGATTTATTTCATTCAAAGATGTTTCTCGACCCCTTTATCTATATTGCATTTTCTTACACAAATAATTAAATAAAATTCATGCATAAATCTACAATTTTCTACCACTACCAAAAAAATAGGTTCTATGGTTTAAAAACCGCTTCTAAAACGCGTCTTTTGCACCGGTTAAAACCGGTACAAATAGCAACAATTTGCATCGGTTTTAACTGGTGCAATTTACACCGGTTTTAACCGGAGCTAAAGCCCAGAAACCACGCTCGGTAATTAAATATCCAATTCCCAATTGCTGATTCCAGCTCTCTTCTTTCGAACCCTAGCTAATTCCGCCGCACTCCGTGTCTCTTGTGGAGCAAATCGCCGCCGAGCTTCGCAACTCTAAGCACACGAAGACCCATCTCGGTCGGCCAGCCTTTTCTCACTGTGAGTGTCTTCCCCTTCTTCTTCTTCTTCTTCTCATTCTCCCTCTTCTTCTCATTTTTCTGAAATCATTTTGCTGAAAATCATTTTTCTAAAGCGAGATGGCTTTTTGCTCTTACTTCCCCTATCACTTCATTCAATAGAAATGTTAATCGGCTCATGTTTCTAGAAATATTTATAAATAAACAAAAATTCTTATATAAATAAACAAAAATTCTTACTACATGGGTGCAGCAAGATATGGTAGAAGCTTTAAATTTTCTCAAGTCATCAGCTCTTGGTGTAGGGGAAAAACAATGAACAGTCCTTCGGTACATTGCCTTAACCTAGTTTCATAACAGAATAGAACCATACAACTGATACAAGGATTAAAGATTCTACCTCAGCTACAATACTATAATTAAAATTTAAGCAATGAAGTTCAGTAGTGCATGGTTTAATGGTCTAGCTTTATCTTCGAAGCCACATCATGTCTTGCTATCCGGAATCATCAAAAAAAGTGCAGCCGGTAAAGCAGCCAATCTTGGACATGTGGGCTGAGCAGCTGCCAACCTGTGATCGTCCCAAATGATCAGTGCATTGCGAGGCCGAACAACAGGCACATTCAGACGATGTGTGGACTGCCTAACCAAATGTATACTTCGCATTCAGCTTCTGTTACTGAATTTAAATTGATGTTTTTAAATGGTCTAAATTTCAACCTTAAATGGAGGATTCAGCAATCGTATACACAGTTTCAGTAAATAGAATATGAAACTTTCATTTTATGAACAAATCTAAGAAAAAATAGAAATTGAACACAAAAAGCAATCTAAAATCAGGGGAGTTGACTAGGTCAGGCAGACCTTTAGGGCAAATTGGCATCATTTTTTTTATTTATTAATTTATAATCCCTTGATTTCAGATGGCCAAAACATTAAGGTTCCAAATAATCCAACTTATGGACTTCGATTTCCCCCATATGATGTTTGATTAACAATCTGATCATGCTTATAGACATTAAGGTAGAATCTTTAATCCTTGTATGGTTCTATTCTGTATGGTTTTTTAGAAGTTAATTTGTGGTATTTCTGACATGAATTTCCTATAATTGTCACAATGAGATTGCAGTGGACATTCAGGTTTTGATTGTTTTAAAAAAATAATTTTGTAATTTTGTGGCGGTTTTAACCGCTACAATTTCTCAGAAATGTGGCGCTTTAAACCGCTACAATGCTGAAGAAAATTATTGATTTCAATTTTAGTTGCGGTTTTAATCGATGCAAATCTGAAACCTAGAACCAGTTATAACCGCTGCTATAACCAGCACATCCTTTAATCTACCCCAGCGGTTCCGAAATCACCGCGGAATGTCGTTGCAGTGCACCGCAATTACAGCGGTAATGCAGCAGTTTTAAAACCGCTGCAAAGAAAATTTTAGGGGTTATAACCGTTGGGAAAAGTAATAATTTGTGTTGCGATAGCCCTATTTTTTGTAGTTATACTCATCTTTGTATTCAAATTTGCACTGCATAATGAGAATTGTAAAACCCGAAAATGCCGTCTAAGACCTC
>NW_021318773.1:3391-39333 GCF_001605985.2 Dendrobium catenatum
CTCTCTAACCACGTTCACCCCCTCTGTGATTCTTTCTTAAAAAGGACTTGATTGACATCTAAAACAGGCTCAAAAAACCTCTGATTTCAAAAGTAGCTGTTATTGTTTGTATAGTACAATTCCACATCGTATAGTACGATATGTATAAACAGACGTCGTCCTGGTACGAAGATGTACGAACAGTTCAAAAACAATTCGTACTGTACGCTATCATATCGTACGGTACGATCAACAAAACACTATTTGTACAGGACGATGGTCTGGATGATCAGATGTCGTCTCTGTTCATCGTAGGGTACGATTACTATCATACAGTACGATGTGACAAAAACAAAGAGATCGTCCAGGATGATTTTCGGGACGATCATACTTCGTCTCTATTCATCGTATGGTACGATAAAGTTCGTACAGTATGATGTTCAAAAATTAATTAGGCCTGGATTACATGCACTAATTACGGGTTAATTTAAGTAAGTATTAAAAATATATCGTACAGTACGAACACGTTCGTACAGTACGAACGGTGCATAATCACTTACTCAAATTAAACAACAGCTAGGGTTTTGGATCTGAACATATCGTACAGTACGAAAAGATTCGTACAGTACGATCTATTCACAGAATCGTCCACATAGCTCTGATCGTACGGTACGAATTAAAATCGTACAGTACGATCACCAGAGAAGAATTTCTATGACATTTTGCATTTAAAAATAAACTCTCCCCCTGTGTGTGTGCATGGTTGCTCATACTCTTATGCATTTTGTGGCCAGACTCAATAAAGTAAAAACAAAATAAATGGAAAAATACAATGTTTGACTCATACTCCTAATCTACCCGGTCTTGAGTCTTCCTTTCGTCCTGAGTCACTTGTGATCTTCTTGAAAAGTTAGTACTCAAGGACAATAGCAAATAAAATAATATTCAATGAATAGTTGTTCCAAAACACCCATTATTTGGCATCATCAAAATCTCAAACTCGGGGTCATGGGTTACAACATGAAACAAGCACCTAGGGCTTGGTATGAGAGGTTGAGCACCTTCCTACTTAAAAAATCATTTGAAAAATGAAGTGTGTATGCAACTCTGTTTTTGAAGAGATTTAGAAAAGATATACTCATTGTACAAATTTATGTGGATGACATCATCTTTGGATCTTCAAATAAAAATCTTTGTGAAGATTTTTCTAAAATAATGAGTATTGAATTTGAGATGAGTTTAAGGGGAGATTTATGTTACTTTCTAAAATTTAGCATTAAGTAAATTGAGGAAGTTACATTTTTTGGTTAGTTAAAGTATGTTAAGAATATCCTCAAAAGTATAAAATGGACAATGCTAAACCTATTAGTACACCTATAAGTTCCTCAGTTTAGTTAGATAAGGACCCTAAGGGAAAATCTGTTGATCAAAAAAAAACTTTCATAAATGTCAAATGTGAATATACACAAAAGTTACTCATATATAGTTGCACAAAACATGATATCGGGTCAGCTAGCTATCAAGTAAAGCTAGATTTCAATCTGATCCAAAAGAATCACATTTGACAGCAGTAAAAAGGATTTTAAGATATATGTTAGGAACTTAGAACTTAGGAATTTGGTATCCTAAGTTTATCTCTTAATTTGAAATAATTGGTTATTTAGATTCTAATTTTGCAGGTTGTATGGTGGATAGAAAGAGCACTTCTAAAACATGTCAGTTCATTGGAAATTCTTTAGTCTCTTAGTCCAGTAGGAAACAAAATTCAGTGGTCCTATCTACTGCAGAAGCTGAATACATTACATTAGAAAGTTGTGTGGCACAAGTGCTTTGGTTGAAACAACAGTTGCTTGATTTAGGATTAACTATAGGCACTATTCCAATTTATTGTGATAACACTAGTGCTATTTATATTTCTAAAAATCCTATTCAACATTCAAGAACCAAATATATAGACAATAGGCATCATTTCATAAGGGATAATATATCCAAAGGATAAATTGAACTCATTCATGTTTCTAATGAAAATCAACTTGCAGACATTTTTACAAAATCTTTAGCCTTTGATACTTTCAGTGCATTAAGAATAAGGCTTGGAGTAATTGATTTGAATGCTTAATTAAAAACGTTTTCTGCAACATTAATATGTGTCTTCTAGTTAATGTTTTTTTGTGTGTTTTTATGATTTTGTTTATCTTGTGTTTGTGATTTTCTGTATTTAAGTTTCTGTCTTTATGATTTTATACATTTTTTTTGTGTTTGTGATTTAGTTTTTTATTGAGTGCATGTTTTAAAAAAAACATCCGGGACGAATTATTAGTGTGTCAAACTGTCGGATTTGAACCTTTTGTGTGCAGTTTTTTAGTTTTTAATTTTCAGTTCATCTGTACCATTGTAAATATCATCCAAGATGAAATTTTTTTAAATGACGGGACGATTGAATTGCATTTAAACGAATAAGGTCATTTTTAATACAGTATTAGTACGTATGAACCTTTGGTTCGTCCGGACGAACACATGGAGGTTCAATGTGGGGGAAGGTTTCAACTGCCACTAAAACTATCATAATTTTTTGATCATCCGGGATGAACACGTGTTCTTCTGTACGATCATTTGGTCAAAAGTCGGTATGAAAGGACGCTTCGTAAGTTGTGTGATAACAAAAAACCATTTTATTTTGGACTCATTCATTCGTCCATACAAAATTTTTTCGTACAGGATGAACTAAATTTTGTACGGGACGAAAGTAAATTTTGTCTATATGAACAGTCATTTTTCAATAAATTGGTGGGCTTTTGAACTAAATATTCATCACTCATACATCACTTTTAAAACCTTTCTTCCTTTAGATCCTTTTCAATGGCAAGTTCAAGCAAGTGACAAAAGCTTCTAACCAAGGGACCACCTAGAAACTCTTCCGATAACTTTCTTTCCAAAGCTAATGAAGAGTCTTTTCCCAGATTCATGTCCACTAAGATCACACCCTCTAGAGTTCTCCTTCAGGAACAATTAACCTTTAAGATAATGAACTTGTTTGCCTCCACTCAGTTTGGTTTCATCCTCATACTAGTTTATCTTTACAACAAAGAAACCTTTCACTATTTCCTGGCAAAAATGTCTTTCAACTCCGACCATTCTATAATTCATTCCTATGATTTTAAGAAAAAAGTTAAAATCACCAAGGCTGACCTAGGAATCTTTTTAAACTTAAGAACTGAGGGAATTAGAGCACATACCTTAACCACCACTTTTGAATTTGAATGTTCTGAAATTAATACAGTGATTAGAGGAATCATTTTTAACGAGCATATGCCTAAAGTATCCAGTCTCATTCGTAATGCTCGTATCATCCAGCATGTTCTTAGAACTTCTATAATTCCTAAAGCTGGTGATAGAATCAACATTACTCCTCTTCTTTCTATGGTAACCTACTTGATTATGACTGACCAACCAATAGATGAAGCCCAACTTATTCTTGACTATCTTTATGGACTTTCTAAAATTGGTCATGTTGCACATAAAAGAAAGAAGAACATTGCCTTAGGACATTTTACATTCTAGAGAAGAAGTACAATTTAGTTCGTCTGGACCAAGATTTTGAAGAACCGCTCTTCTACAATGATGGATCATTTAGAGCAATCTTCAATAAAGATGAACCAAGTAAAACACATGTCATTAGTGATACTGAGGAAGAACATGAAGCTGCACCTTCACCTACTAATGAACCAAATTATCAGAATTTGGTTCAAAGATTTGATCATTTAGAGACTCACTTTGATCAAAGGTTTGATCAAATTGAGGCTCATATGCAGCACCAGGATGTACAATACAATCAAGGCATGGGATTTATGTGAGAACAGATAAACGATATAAATTCCAATATGCTTATGATCAGTAGCTATTTCAACTTCTTCGGTAGTGCACCTCCTCCTCCTCCAGATCAGGGTCCATTAGAATGATTTCATGTAATGATATTCTTTATCTTAGTGTCTAAATTGATTCATGTTTTTGATATGCACTTTTTATTATCAATATTATATCACTTCTTAAATCATGTGAATCATGTTGATTTTCCTAATGATTTGATTTTATTTTCAAAATTTAATTTAATCACTTTCAAAGATCAATTCTCACAGGATTATCATATGACTGGTTACATTTCTGGTCTTTTTCTTCTTCTCTTTTTACTGTTGTCAAAAAGGGGGAGAAAATATTATTTGTTTGTATCTTTTCATAACTCATATCTTTTTGTATCCTTGTTCGTATCATATTTTTGTTTCATAGTATTGTTTTTTGTTGCATTTTAAAATTTAAAAAAAAGGGGAGAGATAAAATTGTTGTGCAAAGCCACCTTATTTTAAAATGTTCATCAATTCAGGAGGAGTTTAGGAGATTTTTAAATTTTGAAAATTTTACAAACAATAATTATTTTGCCATAAAAAAGGGGGAGATTGTTAAGAGAGTTGCTAATTGCATGTTTTAAATTCTTGCAACGTGTATAGTTTTGATGATTTCAAATATTATTGTTTTAAGTTTTGTTATCTCCTAACACTTTTTGGAAGATTTGTTTTTGCTCTTATATGGACTAACATTTCAGAAAATTTGAACTCCAGACTAATGAAGACTTCAAATCAAATTCAACATGAGATAATTTATAAATTGAAGCTTATATTTTTCCTTGAATTGAGTTTGAGATGGAGTGATTATAATTGTGTAAATAAACACGCATACACATAAAAAGATCTATAAAAATTATACTGATCGTATGGGATGAACACAGTTCATACGGGACGATCAAGTTAGTTATCTCCTCGAAAGAGCAATGGAACGAACAGGAAGCGAGGAAAATTTTTCTAAGTCCTGATCGTCTAGGATGAATTTTCTATTCATCCCAGTACGAAATGTCTTCTAAAAATTTTCGTTCAGAAGAAATCCATATTCGTGCCAGGACGAAATGCTCTCTGAAAAAATTTTGTCCACACGAACTCCAATTTGTCCCAGGACGAAATGTCCTCTAGAAAATTTTTGTTCAGAAGAAATCCAAATTCATGCCAGGATGAAATACTCTTTGGAAAATTTTTGTTCGGACGATCTCCAATTCGTCCAAGGACAAAATGTCCTCTAGAAAATTTTTGTTCAGACAAAATTCATACTCGTGCTAGGATGAAATGTCCTTTGTAAAATTTCATCCGAACGAACTCATATTCGTCCCAGGACGAAGCGCACCGACTCTTAAAATTTTGGCAACTTCCCGTAGTTTTTGGAACCGACCCATGGTATAACCATTCGTACTGGACGAAACTTGTTCGTACGGTATGATTAACCTGTACGAAGTCAGTTCGTACCAGTATACATTGGGTTCATTTCCAACTAAATTAAGTAACATCATCTAGGACGATCCACGATCGTACGGGACGATCCACGCTGACAGACTTGAATTTTAGCAGTTTTTGGACGGTTTTTTGTATATTTCCTATATAAAGTTCAATATAAACTACCACTTTATCTTTTTTTCCCACTGATCTTCGTGCTTATTGAAAGGAAAGTTAAGGAGAGAGTGTGAGAAAGTGTTTGAATGAGGATTCTTACTACTGGAGAGTGAAGGTTTCACTTGGTACTCAAAGGTAAGAGTCTCAACTTATGATTTTTTATTACTTCACTCTTTTCTCTCTTCCTTCTAGATTTCTTGTGAAGAAGATCTGTCAAGGAGATCTGGTTCTCTGCCGATACTTGGAGAGTGTGAACAGACGAAGGGTTCTCTACCCACACTAGGAGAGTGTGAAAGGATGAAGGGTTCTCTGCCCACACTAGGAGAGTGTGAAAGGACGAAGGGTTCTCTGCCTACACCGAGAGAGTGTGAAAGGACGGACGGTTCTCTATCAACACTAGGAGAGTGTGAAAGGACGAAGGGTTCTCTTCCCATATTAGGAGAGTGTGAAAGGACGAAGGGTTCTCTTCCCATATTAGGAGAGTGTGAAAGGACGAAGGGTTCTCTGCCTTCACTGAGAGAGTGTGAAAGGACGGACGGTTCTCTGCCAACACAAAGAAGAGTGTAAAAGGATGACGATTCCCTGCTGCACCGGGTATTGGTGGAAGAGAGTTTTATAAAGGCTTCTCTGCCTTGTTGTGGTGCAAAAGGAGAGTCACTAGTGGTATTAGTGCAATACTCATAGGGTGTCTCCAGGGAGTGGATGTAGGTCATGTTTGACCGAACTAAAAATTCATTAGGGATGTTAGGCCCTATGAACTGGCCCAAAGCTGATTAAGAGAGAGAGCTGAATTGGAAAAGAATATCATTCAATCAAAACACAAATCAAAACCAATATCACCACAATAAAAACCAAAGTGCGGAAATTAAAATGCGAAAGTAATAAAGAAATAACACACCTGATTTATAGTGGTTCGGTCAAACATTGACCTACGTCCACTCCTTAGAGGCACCCTCCAAGTATTGCACTAAACTAAATGTCTCTCCTTTAGCCCTCATAGCTAGGCAGAGAAGCCCTTACAAAATCACCTCCACCTTCCCCAATGTGACGGAGTCGCCAGGTCCTTTGACACCAAAGAGATCTTCTTCTTTGGTGAACTTCTCAAGACAAGCCTTGAATCTGACGGTATTCAGGTGCAAGCTTGCCGGAGCAACCATGTGGAACCCCCTCAACACTCCCTTGAGTCCCCCCTCACAGGATCTTCTCCCTTTCTCAAACTCCACCCTTTCCTCACTCCCTTTCAAGCTTTCTCTTCAAGTTTCCCACAAAAGAATGAAGCTACATTGGCTGCCAAAGACACTTACAAAGTGCCTTGCTAAAGCTTAAATAGAAGACCTCAAAACGAGCTCATTAATGCAAGTTGCCGACTTTATCGTCCAGGATGATAGACATATCATCCTACCGATCAGTACAAATTAAGCTCATCAGTCGGGGATGATTTAGGACGATCAGAATAAAATTGGTTACATCATCCTGGACGATATCATAATCATCCTGGACGATTAGTTTAAAACTGATTTCAATCATCCTGATCATTTCCCGGAATAGATGCTAGCCGATGTAAATCATCCAGGCCATCGTCCTAGCCCATCCTACAATCATCCTGGATGATGTGATCGTATCAATCAACCATTAATTCTTTCCAAATATACTAGTTTGATTTAGGCATAATTGAGTTAGATCATCCTAGACAATGTGTATATCATCCTGGCCGATTGCCTAAAATAAAGAATGCCTAATCTGATCATGGCGGCTGATTCTTTCTGACTTGAGCCTATCATCCTGGCTGATACTAGTATCGTCCAGGCCGATCACTGTTGCTTTAATAAGGATGCCCTAATTAGGGTTTTTTCTTTTGGACAGATCTTCCAGGCTGATATAAATATTATCCCGAACGATGTTACCAAAAACAAAAAATATTTAGGGAATAATAGAAAATCTTCTAAGTTACAAAACATCAGGAGCCACACAAAAAATACAATAGACAAAAGAAAGAAAAAAGAGTACAAACTGACTCAGACGTAGTTTACCCAGTCTTGAGATGTTCTAAATTGTAGTCTGATCGTGTGGACCTGAAATGTCAGTAGATAAAGAATTCATAGAGAAATACGAGTGTTTGCTATCATCAAAATCATAAATCATGAAAATATATCCGCAACACGAACCACTATAAATCTCGTGTCTTTTATTTTTCTGCTACTTTTATTTTTGTTTTATTGTTTCTAACTTGTGGTTGAAAAATCTTTTTTTATAAAATTCACTAAAGTTAAAATTCTCGGTTTTAAAGTTTAAAAGAGGGTAAAATTTTTAATTACCAATTCACCCCCCCCCACCTCTTGGTTAGCCGCTGGGACATAAGCTTAGGTTTAACAACCTAATTCATATTGAACAAATTTCAGCATTATCATCTTAGATAAGGCACTCTTTTATGTGTTGTGCCTTATTACTTTCACATCTCATCCTTATTACTTTTCATTTTGCATTCTAAGTAAGACCTTGTAATTTATTCTTATTCTGTTAAAATAAAATTTTCTTTTGTCATAATATAAAACAAGACATTAGAAATAGGAGACCACCCTTTATAATAGAATATATTTCAAAAAGTGCACCCTCACAAAAATACCTAGACAAGGAACTATACACAATCAAACATCAATAGAAACAACCAACCGTAGCCATAAAACAAAGAAACACAACATCAGAGCCAAAAAAACCCCAAGATAACAACCTTCAAAAGCCAAATTAAAGCTAAAGAAGCTGACAGCAATATATAAAGCATAGGCCAACCCACATAACAACAAAACCCACATAAACACCACCAAAAATAGCTGGACTGAACCCTCCCCCAGCACAAAAAAGAAGCCTGAAACAAAGAACCACAAGAAAGAAACCCCTCAAGCATTATAAATATAAGGCAACCCATATTTATCCAAATTGATCATACCTTTCACCATGAGAGGTAAATCTATAATAGTAAACTCCTATAAAACCCCAAGTTGGCTACCAAATTTATCTAAACAGTCACCACAGAAATTGACTTCCTGATAAATATGAGAAATAAAGTAATTAAGACTAGTGAGGAAATGTTTAATTTTCCTAATAATATAAAAAATCTAAGGATTACCAGGAACCACATTATAAATGATATGAATTAAAAGAATTACTTCTACCACAATCCATATATACTTGATCCCTAATCTATGTCAAATATTAAGCCCATAGAATAAATCCATGAATGTAGCAGAAATAATATTACATAAATTTAAAGGACCGATAAAAGCCGCTATAACATTACCTAAATAATTATGAATGATGCCACTAACACTAGTAGAAGAGGAGCCAACAAACCCATCGAAATTAAGATTAACATTAGGAGTGGAAGGTTTGATCTACCTCATAATCCAATCATTATCTGATGGTACACACTCAATGGGAATACCCAGCTCTAAAGGCATGTCATTGTAATTGTAAAAGTTTGTAACCGTAAGAAGGTTCACCGAATAAAATTACAAAATGTTGTTCCTAACATTAGCAATGATTTGATTAACATCCATCTTGATGTTATTAAGCTTGAAATTAATTCTAACCCTCCAAAGATACCACAAAATAAGGATAAGTATTAAATGAAAGATATGGCGTTTAGTGGTAGTAACCAACACTTTAAAATGAACATCACATCACTATTACTATTAAAAATTCCATTATTAGTCAGAACAAAAAAATAAATTCAAACTTTTTGAGCAATATCTCCATTAACAAAAACATGATTGATAGATTGAACATTAGAACAACATTGACATTTTAAAGAAAACTATAACCTTTTTTCAAAAGAAATTCATTAATAGGAAGAAAATATTTAAGACACCTCCAAACAAGAATGTCATAAGATAAATGAATGTTGTTAAGCCAAGTAGCAAAATAAATATGAGAATTCTCATAATTAACTCTAATAGTATTCTAAATATTCTTCAAAAGAAACTTACTAGAAGAAGACAAATTTGAACAAAATTTTATCCTTGCACTGTAATTATAAAGGAATAGCCAAGATAATATCAATTAACACATTAGGAATTACATCCAAAAGTTTATTGACACTCCAAGAACCATTACCAATAAAACATTTTAACCTTAATATTGTCAAGAGTATGTGTATTAAGAAAGCTATCTATAGAATAGGGCCCCAACCAATTATCTTGTTAGAAAAAAACATAACCTTTGCCCAAAACCCATTGAATATATTTATCTACCTCTCATTTAATGTGGTATATCCTTTTCAAGATAAAAGAGTCAGCACTTTTATAGCTGCATAATAGAGGGTGAAGACCATTGCAATATTTAACAATCATAAATTTAGCCCACAAACTAATATTAGATCTAAAATAAAACCAAAATTTTTAAAGCCTGAACAATATCCATGATATTTTTGCAACCTAAACCCCTTCATTAAAAACCCCATAAAAATTCTTCCATGATGCTTAACAAATGCAAGAACTATTATTTTTCGATCCCAAAAGAACTTATTAAGCATTATCTACAATCTAAGGTAAGTAGATAAAGTAGGTTGCATAATGTAAAATATAAAAATAGGAATATAGCTCAAGACAGTTTTACTCATAATAAGCCTCCCTCCAAAACAAAGTAAGTTAGAAGAAGACCAAGTAGAAAGTTTCCTTTGAATAGTAGTGAAAATATCATCGAAGAGGTGAGTTCTTTTTCTACCTTTAGAAAGAGGGGTACCTAAGTACTTAATGGGCAAAGACCTAGACATAAAATCACAAATCCTTTGGATAACACTTGTTCTAAAATGAGTAATATAATTAGAGGAAATAAAACTATTATTGTCTTTGTTAATGGCCAAACCACTCATATTTTGAAAATGGGTAAGAAATCTAATTAAAACTATGATGTTATTAATAGAGTCATTCGAAAAGATAATAAAATCACCATTAAAACTAAAATGAGTTATTGGAATACCACCTATAGTATGAAACAAAAGCTTTGAATGCCTTTTATATAACTCCTCTAGCTCCTTAGAAAGATATTCAATATCAATAATAAAAAAGTAGGACATATATGGTCACCTTGCGTTAAACTTTTAGAAGATTTTAAAAAACCATGACTCCTCCCTTTAATGATCACAGAAAAGTAACAATTTTTAATGCTATTCTTAATAAGCAAAATAAAAGAGGAAGTAAAACTAAATAAAGATAAAACATCATACAAAAAATTCCAATTTGGATTATCATAAGCTTTGGTGATATCAACTTTCAACAAGATATTGCCCCCTTTCACTTTGGTATTCATATTGTGTGTGATCTCTTAGGCAAGAAGAATATTGTCAAAAATGCTCTTTCCTTTCACAAAACCAATCTATCTATAGGAAATAATTGCAGGCAAGATGTTAACCAATTTACTATAAATGATTATAGAATTAAGCTTATTAAGACAAGAGCATAGGCTAATCAGTCGAAAATCATTCCAATTATTGGAAAGTTCCTTTTTAGGGATTAAAAAAATATTATTAGAAGAAAAAAATTTAGGATAAGAATTGTTAGGAAAGAAATTTTTCACATCCTCCATCACATCCAACTTAACAAACTCCCAAGTTCTCTAACAGAATTTGGTAGTGAGCCCATCAGGACTAGCCACCGACTCCCCATTCATATCATTAATAACATTCAAAATTTTCACTTCCAAAGGAGTTTCAGTGATTAATTGATTCTAATTCTCACTAATAAGGTGAGGAATAACATATGGATTAAATATAGGAATTAGCATTATTATTAAAAATATTTTTAAAGTGTTCGACCCTATAGTTAAAAATTAACACCTCATACTCAAAACAACTACCATTATTAATAATAATGTTATAAAAAAGATTCATGATTATTTTCTTATTAGCCATAGCATGAAAAAATTTGGTGTTCCTATCACCCTCCAAAATAAGTTTAGAAGCAGCTTTCTATCTCCATAAAATTTCCTCCTTCTGTAATTAAAAGAGACTAACTTTAGCTTTATTAAGGCTAATGAGATTGTCAATAATAGGATCATCAAATTACACTTTATCCAGCTCAATAACCTTATTCTCAGCTTCCTTAATATTAGTAAAAATATTTTTGAAAACATTTGTTATTCCATCATCTCAACTTCTACTTCAACCTATTTAGCTTAGACCATAATCTAGACATACGAGTAATACTATTATTAGGGTAAATAGGAGCATGTCAGTTGGTATGAATCAAATTCATAAAGTCACTATCAAATAACCACATGTTTTGAAATCTAAAAGTAGGACCAGAAGATTTATTTATATTAATACTCAAAGGTAAAGGCGCGTGACCAGATTTAGTTCTACTTAAATGTTCAACATGAGTCATAGCAAAATCAACAATTTAGTTTGTAATAAAAAGGATCATATAAAGTTTTTAACACATAGTAGCTCTATCCAAGTAAAAGTACCCCTAGAATACCCAATGTCATATAAATTATAATCATTAATCATAGAGTTAAAATCCTCCATAGCATTATGATTGGGGGGGGGGGGGGGGTTTGGGGGGGGGGGGGGGGGGGGGTTATCCCCACTCTCTAAGAAGCATTAGCAATAATATTAAAATCACCACCAACACACCATGGGCCATTAGCATTAAGAGCAAAATCAAGCTCTAAAAGAGTAAGGCGACTCAACCTAGAACACCCAGTATACAAAAAAGAGGCATTATACTTTATATTAAAGAAAGTAATTTGAGAATGAACAACTTGCAAAAAATTAGAAATAATATTCACATTTTTGGCACTATTTCATATAATCCAAATTTTATTAGAGAAGTTAGCATATTTCATGGAAAACCCCAGGCGAGTGGCAATGAAATCAAGCTTATCATTTGATATAAAAGGCTCAATTAAAACTAGCAAATGAATATTATGCACTTTGCACAAATTCCTAATTCTGACTTGTCTTAGAAATATGAATCCAACCACACCAAATTCGACTCATTCTGAGCCCAAATGGGTCCAAATCAAAGACCCATAGCACATTTGGAAGGTTCAAAGCATAAATTGGATTACCAAACACTTTCTAAATCTGATATGCTTATAGTCAAATCGAGTGGCTTGACGAGATGAATCCAACAAGACCAAGATTGGTCGTCCTTCCAAACCACTCCCAATTTACCCTTGATCTTCCTCCTATTTACGGGTCATGCCACTCTCATAAATCTATAAATAAACCCCTTACTTCTCATGGATGGGGATCTCAAGCAAGGAAGCAAGAAAGAGATCAGAGATCTCTCTTGCCACTTACTCCTCCTTGACCACTGCTTGGAATTCTGCCGGACCACCACCTGATGCTGAACTTCTGCCGGACCACCGCCTGATGCTGGACTTCTAAAGGACCACCGCCTAACTCCCAGATTTCTACCGGATAACTGTTTGACGCCGGACTTATCCCAGACAACCACCTGACACCTTGACTTCTGCTGGACCACTGCATGACGCCACACTTTAGCCGGACCACCGCCTGACACCTGACTTCTGCTCGACAACCATTTGATGCCCGGGATTCTGCCGGATCACCGCATAACGCCAAACTTCTGCATGACAACTGCCTTACTCCTGGGCTTCTATTGGACCACTACCTGACGCTGGACTTTTACCAGACCACCGCCTGACGTTGTATTTCTATCGAACAACTACTGACGCCCGGACTTCTATAGGACTACCACTTGACGTCGAACTTCTGCTAGACCACCACCTTGCACCCAAACTTCTGTCAGACTTACACAAGGCCACCTACGGTCCTTCTGATATTCATCACCAGATTATGGTCCTTTCGACCTCTGTCACCTGTCGATTATGATCTTTCTGACCTCCGTCGCCCTCCAAAACTGGTCCTTCTGACCTCTATCTCGAGACTATGGTCCTTCTGACCTCCGTCGCCAGATTATGATACTTCTGACCTTTGTTGCCTGCTTACTATGGTCTTTTGGACCTTCATCTCCTACTGAGAATGTTCCTTCTGACCTCTATCTCCATATTACAATCCTTGCGTCCTCCTTCATCCACCGACAAATGGTCCTTCCAACCTCTATCTCTAGACTATGGTCCTTCCGGCCTCTGTCACCTGCCGACTACTATTTTTTTGAACTCAGTTTCCCACCCCTACCAATCTCGATCTTTAGACTATGGTCCTTCTGACATCCGTCACCAGATTATGGTCTTTTCGACCTTTGTCCCACATTGACAACAACCTTTCTGACCTATGTCTCCAGACTACGATCTTTCTGACCTCCATAGTCAAATTATAGTCTTTCCGACCTCCGTCGCCCACCGAAAATGATCTTTCCGACCTATGTCTCAAGACTACGGTCCTTCCGACCTCCATTTCTAGGTTATGGCCTTTCTGACCTCTATCGCCAACCGACAACGATCTTTCTGACATTTATCTCCAGACTATGATCCTTCCGACCTCTGTCACTAGATTATGGTTCTTCCAACTTCCGTCGCCCGTCGACTACAGTCCTTCTGACATCCGTTACCAGATAACGGTCAATCCTACCTCTGACGCCCGCGGACTACAGTCCTGTAGACCACCGTCACACGACTACGGCCTTTCTGACCTCCGTCGTCTGCTGGCTATGGTCGTGCCGACCAAATAAACATGTCGATATTGATTATTGTAATTCCCATCATGTAATGTGCTCTATATGATGTATATTTGTTATATCAATCCAAGGCCTTCTCCCAAGGGCCTCATTTGTATGTAATCGACTGCAAATATTAGTGGATTATGTCAAACTGGGCTAGGCCCCATTATTTTTTCCCTTTTCAAGGGTTTCACGTAAAAGCTCTGTTGTCTCTTATGAATGCAATGCCATCACTTTTATCTGATTGTGTGATGGATCTTCATACAAGACAAAGATGTTAAACTTTATATTTCTCTACTGTAACGATTATTCCAGGACACAACTTATATAAAGCCTTTTGGGTAAGGAACTGAATCATATTCTTCGGGGTAGGGTCTACCCTTTGGAATAGATGCAGTTCCTTGAGAGAAGGCTAAGGCCTCCCTTACCTGGTCCTCAATCAATTGCTTAATGTCTTTCTGAGGCAGAGTTGAAGGAACAGAGGGAACTATAGGTGCTGCTGGAGATGCCTCTGATAGGCAAGGAGGAATCACTGGTGTTGACTCGGTAGGCTTGGGACTAGACTCTATCTTTTTAACCCTTTCCACAATCTCTCGATCCATTTGTTGAAACTTAAGTGAATCTCGCTCTGACTTGTCAAATCTTTCTTGCATTTCTTTGACTTGTGACATCATAGTTATCAACTGATTCTCCAAATCTTTAATATGCTCCTCACCCCTAGCCCTTACGGACTCATCTGAATCAGACCCGGTAACCTATGGATCATCATCTCTAGCAAGCCGGCGTCTACCAGGTTCGACCTCCTTGTTGGAACCTCTAGTTTCGACCATGGAGACACTACCAACATAATCATCTTCCTCTCTAAGGAGGTCATCCAGGTCTGGATCAAAAGAAGCCATTCCCTCTTTGTTTAACAGAATATTTCTTATTTCTTGAACTACCTCCTCGACCGGTCTATCCCTAATTGACTTAGGATCGAGGGGTAAGTATCTCTTGTACTCAGTCATATCAAATAATTCTTCAGAATCCAGGAGAGCAATGATTTCTGTAAGTTTCGGGTTAGGATCTAATTGAGACTCTGTAACTGGATCTTCTTCTATCTCAAGATCTAAGTCAATTCCTTCCTTCTCGACTGTCCCATGATCGGTAGTCGGAGAAGTGGCATTCTCTACAAGGAGAGGGACATATATCTCAAGAGGTGAAGCAGGAGCTTGTAGAGAAATAGCTCCTACATCAGGTAGGGTAAGATCCTCAGACTCTTGTGTAGGAAGCCTAGGAATGACAAATAAATCTGTGCTATCTACAACTGGATCATCAACGGGAATCATAACTGAATCAGTAACTGGACTAGTTGCAAGAGAACTATCCACTACAACAACTGGAGCACTGGGTTGAACATCCATTGACTCAATCAAGACTGGAGTAGGTCTAGCTGGAACTCGTTGGAGTTGGAGAATGAACTTTGGGGTTCTTGGAGGTGGTGATAAATTCGCCAACTTAGTCCTTTTGGGGACAAACTTCTTCTTAGGGGATTTGGGCCTCTTGCCCTTGATATCCAGATGTTTCAGAGTTTCATTCCCCTTTGGTTTGACAACTACCGAGGCCAACCTTACAGTTTTGGAAGGGGGTACCGGGGGTCTACCAACAGAATGGTAGCCTATCTCGGACCCAGTCAACACAATACCCTCCGTCTTTGAAGAAGGAGGGCGTGGCGCCCAGTGGTATCCATCAACTAGTACTGAAGTGGCGGGCTGTCTGATATACTTCTTATTTCTCCTAACAGGTTGTGGAGTCAGATTCTTCTCTTCAGACGCCTCTTCTTTTAACACTTCTTTTTGGAAGCGATGAGAGATCACTCCCTTCAACTGTTTCATGTACTGCTCCTTTGTTTGCCCAGATTGTGCAGCACAGGTATGGAATATATTTCTCAAAGCCCTTGTTTTATGCAGATACTTTTCTTTTGGAGTCTTTTTAGCCGAGTAGTCGACCGGGCATGGTGGGGAACGGGCTATCCTAGCTATCCTCTCCTCCCCTTGAGCATAAGCTAAGGGGTAAAAGCGGCTCCCTTTCAGAAGGGGAGAGGAGGCAGGAATAGGTAGCTCCTCATCAGCCTCAGGCTCTACTTGAGCTAAAGTCTTAACAGACACAACTCTCTTTGCCTTAGAGATCTTCTTTCTAAGTCTCCTCAAGTAGTTCTTCTTTTGATTCTTAGTAGAAAAGTTAAGTCCAGAACTAGATCCTTTCTCAAAAACAGATTTGATTTCAGTGGGAGGCTCAACAACTGGCTCAGGCTGTTTCTGGTCATCACTAATTACTGGCAAGGTGGGTGCAGATCCCACAATCAACTCAACCACTGGAGGAACTTCTTTACTGGCATCCAAACTAACAATCTGGTGTCCATCCATAGAGAGCTCAAGGGTACTGAATCCCATTCCAAAGATGATAGTGCTCCCTTGGTCATTAACAGTTGAGGATAACTCTAGGTCGAAAGAGAAGATCAATTGGCCAGCCAGTTGAATTTTCTGAAAGTTAACGAGAGGATTGAAATTAGATTTCTTTTTTAAGAGAAGTGGAAAAGAGTTTGTTATTTAAAGCCTAAGGCTTGTAGAATAGTCTCAACCTTCCAACACATGTTGAGTGGTAAGAAAAAAAACACACCCAACACACGTTAGGAAGATAAAGGGACTAAATACATGTTGAATGGAAGGTTTTCTCAAAAGGTCAACATATGTTAGCCCATAAGATGGTTGTATGAGGTAACATATGAAGATTTGGAACTTGGAGAAAATTATCTTGCTTTCCACATTTTGAAGGGAATTGGAATTTTGAATGACTTAAAATGGGGTTGTTCCTACGGAATCCAAAACACAATAGACAGAGTTTCCCCTTGCCCGAAGGCTTATGGAATTGTAAGAAAGACCCAAGTAAAGTAAATAGTCTAACCCTCCTCATTCCTAAAAGTTCAAGGGGAGTAAAGGGGTTAAGGCTAAAATACTTCAAAACTTTCTTAAAGTCAAAGATTTTTCAAACTCCTTTCAATCTTAAAAGGTTGGCATATTGAATGTGACATTTGTTAATCATAATTTTAAAAAGAATGCTTAGGGACCTGATTTTACATTGTCGCCTCATAGGAAATCCCAGAGCAGAAGGTCAAAATCAGGACGATTAAGTTTTGCAAATAACAAATTTTGGGAGGTAGAACCTCTCTTTCAATGTTTTAAAATTGTTTTTTAGATGTTGGCCACACTCCCCCAAGGAAGAAATGGGTTTATTCAAATTATGATATCATTGCATGATTATGAACTAATTGTTAGTTGCATATGGGTCATGTAGCATATTTCATGTATTTCACCTTCAAATGAATTATCATGTTCTCCATAACAATCATCACTCATTTCTTGCAAACAGATGGCGTGCAAAAATTTATTTATCATTTGTCACTTAATTGTTTCATGTAAATGATCCATGTTGAATGTTATAAGCCTTCCACTATCATATGAAGATGACTTAAATCTTGTATGGTGAATTTACTAATTCACATTTTTGCTGAATTGGAGTGATAATTTCTTAATGTTCCATTGGAAAATTTATTCTATCATTCAAGTCAAGTTCTTTATTGATCTTTCATCTTAATTATGTTCAAGTTCAAGTTAAGTTCATGTTCATTGTATTTCAAATCAGTTTCAAGTTGAAGTCCCTTGCGATCCAATTCAAGTTTGAGTCGTTATTGTGTTCACTTATTTAAGTTCAAGTCTTTATTAATCGTTTAAGTTCATTGCCACTTTGCATTCTAATTAAAGTCCTTATCCAGGTCCCCTATGGCACTAAAAATTTTGGCAGCCTCCCGGCATCACCCCCGTTAAGAGGAAATTTTGGGAGACATAATCATCTCCTCCACGCTACATAACCTCTTTAGGTAGGTGTAGGATGACACCGTGGCCATATTTCTTCTATGCTATATGAGCGCTTAAGGATCTTTGGGGCACCTGTTTGAAAAGAGCATAACTTTCTTTCCCTTGGTACTCTACATTGTTGACCTAAACTCAAGCTGCAAAAAAAAAAGAAAAAAAAAAGATTAGAATCATTACCTGTTACTGCCAATCCTGGGAGCCATGTGCAAATCCTGCCCAAAATCCTAATATCTGCTACAGTGTCGCATCGCCAGTCTACAAACGACGTTGCTACAGTAGTATCACACCTTGATCCCACATCTGCCCTCACCTTTAAAAAGAGACTGAAGCCTCAGACGCGAGGACGCCCAGCCTCTCGCTCATTTTACTTCGTACGACATCCTCTCCAACCCACGAGCTCCACTAAACTCCTAAATCCCTCGCAGAACCCCCATCCACAGCAAGGCCAAACCTCTCCACCAAACCGTGACCTTCTCCCTCAAATCTTCAAATCGAAACCCCTAGAGCCCTATACCGCCAATCTTCTCACCCAGCCGAACACATGCCCAAGGCTGACGTCCACCTCGCCTCCCCATCTCGACATTCGACCTTGTACACAGCCGACTCTTTCTCTCAATCATGAGCCCCAATCTGTACAGAGAGAGAGAGAGAGAGAGAAAGATAGACAGAGAGTGTGTGCCAAGTTCCACTTACCTTATCAAATCCTGATCTCCCTTCTCTCTGTGCTGACGCTCCCCTAACCGACATGTCCTCTCCACCCATCTCCCTTGTCCAGTTTGTAAAAACCATCTAGCCCGATGCCTCCTACCTGAAACACAACAACCAGATCAAGCTCGATCTCCCATATCTGCTCTTCCCTCTATCCCCGATTCTACTCCAAGCCATAGGCCATTAAACTTTTAGGCTTATTATTATTATTATTATTATTATTATTATTATTATTATTATTATTATTATTATTATTATTATTAGTATTATTATTATTAATTATATTATTGTTTATAATGATAATTTTATTATTATCTTCATTAATCATACCATTAATATTGTATAATAATTATGTTATTATAATATAATAATAATATGATTACAATATTAATATTAATAATAATATTTTTATTATTTTAATAAAAAAGAAGAAAATATATACAAAAATGTTGCCTTAATTTTTTTGCCCTCCTACCTCGATGTGTGTGTCCAGCCGGCAAACTTCCCATACACGCTTTTCTCTAGCATGATGGGAAGGGAACCCGGCGCAACACCTACAACGAGGTAGGTGAGCGACCCCTTTATTCCAAAATCCTATTCTCGACGTTCATGTCGAGCTGGCAAATTGATCATACACGCTTTTCTCTTGCGTGGTGGGATGGGAACCTGGTGCAGTGCTTATGGTGAGGCCGGGATATTCATAAGTACCCGCTCACGAGGAAACAACTGTTTCTCTTTTACAATAAGTACCGAAGACCCCTACATGCCTTTCTCTAGCATGGTGGAGACAAAGATTTCATGGCCGTAGTGTCCACAGACGAGGGCACCTACTGTACACGCTTTTCTCTAGCGTGGCGTGAGGCCCAATTTTTTGTAGTTTTCTCCTACACAAGGGAGATACTGGGAGGCTGCCAAAGTTTGGGGTGAATATATGACTACACTTGGAACCTATTTTGAACTCAAAAAGAGCAAATGCAAAGAACTTTGACTTGAGATTGTAGTTTGGGACAACTACAAAGAAGTTGAACTCCAAGTTGAACCAATGCAAAGGATTTTGACTTGAATACAACATTAAAACTAAATCAAGCTTAATCAAATAATATTGTAGGAACTAAGACTTGAACACAAATGAACTTAACTCAAGTTGGACTTGATTTGCATATTAAGTATGACTTGAACATTTGAACTTGAGCTAAGATTTGACTATAACCATAAAAGACTTGAATCAATCTTGAACTTGCAAGTAGCACAATGTAACAACAAGTGAACTCGATTTGAACTCAAACTCGAACTTAAAAAGACCATAGGGGACCTTGGTTTGGACTTGAGCTTGGACAACAGAATAAAAGACTATACTTGGGCTTGGACTCAAGCCAAAACTTGATATTAAACTTAAACAAAATTTGGATATAATCAAATCCTATGACATGATGTGATGTTCTTAATAGATAACACAACTGATTTGCAAAAATGAATTTATAAGAGCTCTGCCTATACACTATGGTCTCTTTTAGTGTCAACAAAAGACCTATTACACATACAACATTCCATTTACAAGCAACCATAAGAAACCTGTGAATGCTCATGAATGGTTTTAAGTGATAACGAAGATCAATGAACCCACATCATTTAGACAATTCCAAGCAATTCATAAATAAGTGCAAGTTGGATTGTGATCCTCTCACAATCAATACAAGTTGACATAAAGTGATAAAAAATTCACTTACAAATCATACAGTGGCATAACAAAAGGCATATAATGTATACAATGGGTCACTTGTGAGTGATAATTAAGATATGTAATGAATGAAATGGTGTTCATATTGTTGACTTCAACTTACAACTCAGTGAACACATAACCTGCAAGCAGAAGAAAACACACTTATGGCACATGTGAAGTCCTAAGAATTATTTTAGGAGATCGGTCATACAAACAACATATAGCCTACAAGTAGAAGGAAATGTTTGTAATTACTATCAAGAAAATACAAAAAATATCACTCATCTTACAATCTACATCAGCATACAGATGAATATATCAACGTGCCTACAATCAGAGCCATTTATTAGTTAACATGTATGAAGGAACATATGATGGATATAATTCACCTGACAATTTATGTTAACTAACGTCACAATATACTAGCAACATCGACTAGCTAGTGAAGGAAAAATGACAATCCCTTAAAAGTAGCTATGGGATACTTGTGATCATTCATGAATGATAATGGCATGTATCCAAATGAATATCAATCAACACCTCATGGTTAGTACTAATACATAGTCATATGTATGGAGTCTTACTATCAAAGTCGATCAACTTGCAAGTGCAATGATCCATCAATGAAAGGTGATTTGGGATATTTGCAATGAGGCCAGAGATGAATGCAAGAAGTTCGTCATAAGTGCAATAATATATTTGAAAGTGATGATCGTTGGTAAACAATGAGTAGTATGGTATTCTAGAGCCGACAATAATTAATATAAAAGCATTTGCAATAGTCCCCATATATATTGAAATGCATATGAAAGAACGTAATAATTCTATAGTCCACACACATAAGGAAGATGGAGAATGAATGCAACAACATCTTGTAATCGATCACCACTCAGTATCAAGTAAAGTACACTGATCTTATTCAAGCAGAGGTGGATAGTACAAAATAAATGCATGCTCCTACTATTAGTGGTAAAAGTTCAGACATACACATAATATGCCACCTACAAGAAGTGTATAAGGAGCCTAAGACAAGCTCTGAGATGTTTATATAGTTTGCAATAAGGCAGAGATAAACACACTGATTCTCTACCAGCAAAAGTAGAGGAAGCATAACAAATATAAAAGACTACAAACCTCTACAAGCATTCTTAGAAGGCCCTTTAGATGTCTAAATACCCCTGCACATGCACCGTAGTTTGTATATATATATGTATACTAGAGGGGTAAAAATAATCAAACATCTATATGAGCCTCGGCGAGCATGTTATTGGTACACACACTACAGGAAAACCACTGATTTCTGGCGGTTTTTCGGCTGCTACATTTCCGGCAGCTTTCCGGCGCATTTCCGACGGTTTTTTTCCATGGAAATTTCTGGTGGACTTTCCGGCTGCTTTTTCACTTTTTCGGTGGCTTTTAAAAATTTAATGAAAATGTATAATTTTTTTACTATTTAAATGATTTAATAAAAAATTATTAAAACTTATATTAATAATTTAATTAATTTTCATTTTAAAATTAATTAGTTAGCTAAATTTTATTTTATATTAAATATTATTTTTTATTTTAAAGTAATTAGTTTCATTTTTTTAATAATTAAAAATTAATTGATTTTCGTATTGAATATAGTTTAAATAAAAAATATAGACAAAATTTTTGTATTTACATCTTCAGCAATTCGGTCGGTTGTTGGAAATTTCTCCCAACCGACCGCTGTTCGAGCCTCACCGCGCGCAGACGCGATCGTTATATGCTCAATGGGATTAATAATTTTATTTTATGGCTTAAAATACAATAATGGGGAAAAATATGCAAGATCTTTTTGTTAGAAAGAATACTTTTATTTACAGACATAGCTAATTTAGTGCAGTTAAAACTTGTGTCAGGAAATGCTTTGATAATTAAATAATTAAAGAACTCAAATATAAACAATAAGCATGAATATAAGAAATCGAAATAAGTTTATCTGAAGTCAAATGATTTGTTATACTAAGCCAGTTAGATGCTGGTATCAAACTACTTGGCCTTTTATTTATTTATACTCTCATTCTTATTTATTATAGTTTTATGAATGTCACTGAACTATGGACTGATTAACACTATTTAACACTATTGATAAGGGTTGGAGTTACCTCCAATATAATAGCTATCAATTGCATCTCGTTAATAATTGGATAACTCCAATATGATAGTCATCAGAAGCCGGGAAAACATGTGTTAGTTAAAAAATTTTATGTTCATGCTATTATCAATTTGTATCAATTCTGTATTGAAGGCATCAATGTGCAGCAGATAAACTAGCTAGTTCAAAATTCTTGAAAATGCAAAGTAGCACATAGGACTTGCACTAAATGAAAATAATGTGTACTTAGTTTTAACAAATGGATATGAATAATGCATTAAGCTTATCGATTCCATCAGATATTACAAACATGTTTAAAATGTAGAATTTTTTTGATATTATGCCCATAATAATAATTCAATGTAATCATTGAAATTAATTAGCATTAGAAGTATAAATAGTTTGCCCCATATATTATAAATTGAGTATTTCACCGCAAATCCTCGATTCCCCTAAAAATAGAATTTCTTATTTTTATTGCCTCAAAATTTTAATCTTTAATAAATAAATTGATAAAAATATTGAATTTTTAATTTAAATTAATTCATAATTAAAAAATTTAACCTCAAAATAATAATTTATCTCCAAAAATATCTTCTTATGGGTTATAAAAATTCATGCTTAGCTCTTCTATGAGTGTTTTTAGGTCATGTATGTATATGCTTATGTAGGGTATTTATAAGTGCCTAATAAATATAAATGGATGGACTTTTTTTTTTTTTTTTTTGAAGGAAATGCAGAAAATTGCATTAAAAGAAAAGAAAAAAAAAACAATTACAAACACAATGGACTTATACTTAGTAGGTTCTAGTAATTATAGCTTAGTTGAAACGATCACCTCGACTTCACAATAATTCACTAGTTAGAGAATGTGCCTCGATGGTGTCAAATAAATAAAAAAAGGGTCCTTAATATGAAGTTCAAAGAACTAGTATTGATCAATCAAGGCTTTTTTAGTTAACATGAGATAGATTCTAGCCTTTAAGTATTCGAGCTTTTAAAACTTAAGGCAATTTTTGGAGGCGTTTTAGAGGGGTTTTGTGGGACTAAAGACATCAGGACATCTCCTTAGATTGAGAACAACATGTATGGAGGCAACATAGACCTTCTAGTTGGTGTTGCATTAATAGAGCAATGTGAAAGTTCGTTAGGGATGTTAAACCCTTATGAACTAGCCCAAAGCTAACCAAGAGGGGTGGGGCAGTGAATTAGTATTTTAAAAGTTTCACAATCAAAACAAAAACTCAAACCAAACCAAAATTAACCACAAAGAAAATCAAAGTGCGGAAAATAAATGCAGAAATAATAAAGGAAAGATCACACCAGATTTATAGTGGTTTGGTCAAACCTTGACCTACGTCCACTCCTCGGAGGCACCCTTCGAGTATTGCACTAAACTCAGTGTCTCTTCTTTACCCCAAAGCTAGGCGGAGAAGCCCTTACAAAATCACTTCCACCTTCCTCGGTGTGGCGGAGTAGCCGGGTCCTTTGACACCAAAGAGATCTTCTTCTTCCCAAAACTTCCCTCAAGACGAGCCTTGAATCCGATGGTACTAAGGTGCAAGCTTGCCGGAGCAACCGTGTCAAACCCCCTCCACACTTGCTTGAAACCCCCTCCAAGGATCTTCTCCCTCCCTCAAACTCCACCATTTCCTCTCTCCCTTTCAAGCTCTCTCTTCAAGTTTTCTCTAGAAGAACGAAGCTTCAATGGCTGCCAAAGACACATACCAAGTGCCTAGACAAAGCTTAATTAGAGGGCTTTGAAAAAACACTAAAAATTAATTATGGCGACAAAAATCATCCAGGACGATCGCATGATCGTTCTGTACAATGTGCGTAAAAGTGCTTTTCTAAAAACCCTAAAAACTCAATTTCGGCGCCAAATATCATCCAGGATGATCGCATGATTGTCCCGTATGATGCGCTTAAAAAGAGGGCCTTAGAAAACCCTAAAAACTAAATTCTGATGCCTAAAATTGTCCTGGACGATCGCATGATCGTCTAGTACAATCTGTAGAATTTGACCTGATAGTCCCGGATGATATTGGGATAGTCCAGGACGATCAGTTCAAAATTGTACAGATCATCCAAGATGATATTGTCGATTGTCCTGGTCGATTAGAAGAAAAATTATGGTATTTAGCTCTAGATGATTTAGGAAAATCAAGTATGCCGGCAACCATCATCTTGTACGATATACATATCGTCCATGACGTTCGGATTGAAAAATTTAATCATAATTAATCCCCTAATCACAGGATTAATTTAGACATGATTTGTATTGATCATCCGAGATTATCTAGATCGTCCGGGATGATTAAAACAAAAATTAGATCTTAAAATCTTGTCTAAATTATTATTAGCGGCTATTTTCCAAGATCATAAAGGATCATCCTGAACGATCCAAAACCGTCTAGTACGATTAGTTCAAAACTTGATCTTATGGATTTGACTAGATCTCACTCCCTTGAGTGTGTGTGTGTGCATGGTCACCAAGCAGGCATACTCCCTTATAGTACTTGACTCAAGAAATAAAAAATTACATCAATGAATATTATAGACCCATTACAACATAACATTATTCAACCAAATCTTGAGCTCTGATTCTTTGTTTGATGCTGCATGGTATTCCTAAAATGTTAGTATACACACAAACAAATATAGAATAAAAAATACTATGAGATATAAAGATGTTTGTTATCATCAAGAACATAAAACTCGTGAGCTCGAGTCGTAGCATAATGAGGTGTTTATTTCTTTATTTACATGAGGAAGATTTATATTTCTCTTGTTTTCTTTCTTTGTGGTTTTCTTCCCATAATTTATCATTTGGGTGAGTAGAGATAAGGAATTTATAGATGAGAGGGTGAGATAGGCTCTATTAAATAAATCTTATAGCCCGCCACCCACACACACGAGACAAACTACCATCAATGCTTTAACATAGCTATAATGTAAGAGCATCCCATGAATTTAAAAGGTTTACTCCTCTTGATTCAGTTAGCTCCGTTATCGTCATTATTATAACATAGAGAAATATGCCTTTCACTTCATGTAGTTAGATAATTATATTTATAAACTCATTGGCATACCTACTAGACTCAACTCGTTGACTCACTGGCTTGGTAAAGAGGCTTGCCTCAGTTACTAGCCTTTAAAGACTTGCTCAGGAGTGTCATCCTGAGACAAAGGATTTAGCCAAAGATGAAGAGGCACATGGGTGCATATTTAGTAATGACACTTGTTATGGATGGGCTATTGTGGTCCATAATTAATGTACTTTTTCATAACTTTCCATGTAGCTCTTAGATCCCTATAAATATATGGGTGAAGAGATGCATTTTAGTTCTTTTGGAGCATTATTAAACTAGTAGAGTATTTTTGTTATTTTCTTAATTTTTTTATAGATCCTTTGAGTCTTTTCCTTCCTTTTCCATAGACCAAGTTCTCAAATTTCAGTCTTTTAAGATTGACTGCTAGTAAAAGCAAATGTTATCCACACAAATATTTGTATTAAATATCCTAAAGACATGATGCGTATGAATTGATGCTAGTGATTAGAAGATAAGCCCATGTCAATGATTAATAAAGGCCAAAAACATCCATGAACATGGATGTTACCAACTACACTACTCACTATTATCTCATGGAAATAGAGGGAAAGCTCATAAAGATAATTTAGGATTACTTGGGTGAATTAGCGAGGCAAACACCTAGAGAGAGTACACCACATGGTCTTCTAACATGACATTTTTGCATAAGATACTGGAGACCCAAGTGCTCACATTGCTACACATTACATACCCCTTTTGTCTTGCTACCATCGATGAAGAGTACACATCTCCTCCCCAGTAGTAGAGGAGTGTCGAACCTAAATTAACTAATGATTTCTCTAAAGAAGTAACAATGGTTAAGCCAACTCCAAAGTTCAAAAAGCCTACTCCAGAGTCCTATAGGGGAAGGATTTACCCAATTGACTATGTTTCTTACTTTTAAAAATCAATTGTTCTTTACCACCTTCAAAAATTTAGTACTCCAATGATTCACCCTAATTGCTTATGTAAATTATTACTTTTTTTTACAAATTTTAAAAGGATGTTCAATACTTAGTAAATGAGTGATTGGAAGATATAAAAAAAACTTGCAATCTCTACTCACTATACACCAAGAGTTGGGTGAGTTTCTCCATTAATAACCTGTTAATACAAAGGCTACCCTAACCTAAGAATTATAAGAAGGTCAATTTTATTATGCATTAGGGCTAAAATAGTAAAATATGTTGGTTGATTTTCTTTAACCCACTAACATAAATATGAATAGTAAGGAGAATAAATGTGTGTGTGTGTGTGTGTGTGTGTGTGTGTGTGTGTGTGTGTGTGTGTGTGTGTGTGTGTGTGTGTGTGTGTGTGTGTGTGTGTGTGTGTGTGTGTGTGTGTGTGTGTGTGTGTGTGTGTTTTATGCTAGAAAATGATTTTGAAAATAAATCTAAATGAGTAACTTAACACATGTGAAAGCAATTCATATTTTAAAATTTCTTTCATTTTGAGGAAAAATATAACAGTCAAAATATTCTCCTGGTGTACGTAGAGATCTTAGAATCATTCTTCATCTTCCTAGTGATGGCAGAGAACCACAATCCTTTTTCACCTTCATGATGAAGGCATGGAATCCTAGACTATTGACTTTGAAGCTTATCTCCAAATAGAATCTTCAAGAACTGACTAAGGCCATATGAGGAAGCTACGTGCAAGCTTGCCTGGAGCAACTGTATGAATACCCACCACACTCCTCCCTCACACAAAGCCTCACCTTCTTCTTCCTCTATCAGCCTAAATCCTCTTAAGAAAATCTCCCTCAGAGTTTCTTCAATAGCCAAAGTCTTTTAAAAAAAAAACTTCAAAAGGATGCTTAAGTACAAGGCTTCAAAAACCCCTAAATTTTTAATTTTGCCATCTATGTTCGTATAGTACTATCTAAGTTTGTATAGTATGATAAGTTTAGAAACAAGAGTTGTCCAGTACAATAAAAATACTTGTTCAGATGAAATGTTAAATTCTACAAACAAATCATATTATATGATATATATTGTACTTTACGACTTGTTTTGATATGATGTAATTAGCTGTTAACCCTCTTCTTTGTATAACCGATCGTACAGTATGATCGTAATCATAAAATATGATTAGTTAAAAAAAAAAAATCAACTCAAATTTCCTCACTCTTCCTTTGTTTGTGTGTATGGTTACCAATTTTGTATACACCCTTACATGGCTAGACTCAAGAAATAGAAAATATAAGGAAGTTAAAATTAGGGATTCTTCTAATTTAGATCCTATTCTACCCAAAATTAAGTCTTCAATAATATTAAGCGGTGTTTGATGTACCTAAAACTTTAGTGCGCGCATACTAAAAATATCTAATATTTATGTTATGATAAATAAAATCTCAATCAATAATATTTTTTATCATCAAAATCATAATCTATGGATCTTGGATTGCAACAATCTCTCTCTATTTTATGGTGGAAAATATTTTTGGCTGAAAGGTAATTTAAAGTTCTTTTCTCCTAATTTCTCCCTCACTAGGTGATAGATTTAAAAATAGGGGTTGAAATTTCCTTATTGTTATTATTATTATTATTTTAATTTTAATTTTTTTTTAAATTTAAAACAATAAGATAAATCAAAAGAACATAAATAGAATGTTCATAGAAAAGACTGATTAATAAATGAACACAAACAAACAACCAAATGCTTACTCCCCTTTTTGACATCACCAAAAAGGAGGAACACACAAGACAAAAAAAAACTATAAAATATGAAAAACATGAAGTACAACATACAAAACGTAAAAGTAAAAAGGCCCCTAATCAATTGGTGGCGGTGGTTGGAAATATTTGTGAATCAAGGAGAATTTTCTCTAAACCACGTCATATCCATCTCATGCTATTGTAGCTATTGTTGAATATAAGAATGTTGGCGGGATTCTAGCTGATCAAACCTATGTATTATCTTTTCATAAGGATAAGAGTGGTAGGCTGGTGCAGGTTCTAGTGTAGGTGCAGCTATAGGACCATCTCGCCATACCTTATCAAAATCAAGTTCCTCTTTCTCTTGCCCCTGACGGTGATGAAAAATGATGTTAAAGGAACCGTTAGTGTAGAAAATAAGAATATTATTAGTAGTTACAGGGTAGGTAAGTTCACACTTTTTCTATAAAATATAAACAATGACATGGCCAAGGGTAATATTTTATTTTCTTTTAGTGGAAGGAAGTCACCTTCTAGTTTAAAGAAGTCAATTGAGATTAAAGTTTTAAATATAGTCGATAATCATTTGGGCTTCATTAAATTGGGTGTTGGACATATTGAAGCACGTGACTAAAGAAAGGATAGAAGTAATATTGACATGATCTTCAGCTTTAGGAATAATTATAGTTCGAAGGAAATATTGGATAATATGTACATTTTGATTTAAGGAATAGTCTGGGGTTGATGTTGGTTTAGGCCCACAATTTTCATAGTTAAGTTAATCACACTCCAATCAAGGTCTCCTCTCAAAGCCATTGATTGGGGTCGAGGTCATTCTATAGAGACATACACTAAATGTTATATTAGCTCTTCTAGCACTCAAGTAAAGAAGTGATCCAATTATCTCTCTGTATCCATTTTGATCAACTAATTTTCCATGTGGATCTTTATTTAACTAAATAGTAGATCTCATGGGAGAATTTATCACCTTAGAATTATCCATCTAATATTTCTTAAGAATATCCTCGATATATTTCAATTTGCTAAAGATGGTTCCATCTCTCCCACATGCTCATCTCAAACTCTTCACTCAATATCTTTGAGAATTCAACACATTGATTTTCATTTGTGGATCCAAACAATATATCATTGATATAAATCTAAATAATGAGTAGATGTTCTCCTACTTTCTTAAGAAATAGGATGGTGTCTACCCTACCCATAAATCTTAGAGGAATGTGCCCAACCTTTCATACCAAGCTCTAGGTACTTTCTTTAATCCATATAATACTTTTTTTAATTTTAATACTTAATTAAAAATTGAGAATATTAAAAACATGGGGGTTTCTCAAAATACATATTTTCTTTAAACATCCCATTCAGAAAAGCAATCTTAACGTCCATTTGATATAACTTAAATCCTCTAGAGTAGGTAAAGGCTAGTAGCACTCTAATTGCTTCTAGTCTAGCTACAGGAGTAAAAATTTCCTAAAAATCTATTTCTTTAATCTGATTGTACCCATTAGCTACTAATCTAGCCTTATTCCTCACCATTATTCTAGAGTCATTCATTTTATTTTTGATAATCCATGTAATTCCAATAATACTTTTATCTTTGGTTCTACTAGCCCACTCCCAAACATAATTCCTAACAAAATAATTTAACTCTTCTTACATAGCTAGGATATATAATTTATTAGCTAAATCTCGATATATATTGGTGTGTTCTATCATGGAGATGAATGCATAATGACTAACCTCCTTCCTAAGTCCATGCCTAGTTCTAATACCTTTAAATGAGTCTTTTAGGTTAAGTTCTCTAGGATGATTAAATGAGTATCTCCATTCTCTAGGCAATGACTCATGAGTTTCTACTTTATCCCTAAATTAATGGATTCTACCACTTGGATAACCTCTACTACTTCTTCTTCTAATATAGATTATGAGGTTCTATCTAAATCTTCAATGACAACATGGGTAGATTCTTTGACTACTAAGATCTTCTTATTAAAAATTATATAGGCCTTCCCTACATTTGAATATCCTAAAAAGTCTCCATCAGATTTGGGATCAAAATTTCCTATAGGTGATTTTTCATTGATCAAGATAAAACATCTACATCTAAATACATGCAAGTAAGGAAGGTTAGGTTTCCGACCTTTAAGAAGCTCATAGGGTTTCTTATTTAACTTGGATCTAACATTCACCATATTTAAAACATATATAATAAACATTACTTACTACTTATGCCTATAAGTATTTAGGGGTAGAATATTCAGTAAGCATAGCCCTAGCAGCTTTTACCAAAGTTTTTTTTTCTTTTAGTTATTCTATTCTACTGAGGGGTCTTGGGAGTAAAAATGTTTTGTTCAATCCTTATCTTTTAAAAAAAGGATTCAAGTTTATCATTCTTAAACTCTCCACCATGATCACTATAAATTATTAATATTTCACATCCAAATTTCCTTGTATCTAGGTTGAGAAAGTTTTAAATTCCTTAAATGCTTCACACTTTTGTATTAAGAATCTAGTATAAGTGAATCTAGAGTAGTCAACAACGATTACAAATCAATATGATTTCCCTCCGAGGCTGTCTGTACTATTGGTCCAAATAAGTCCATATGAAGAATGTTTAGTGGTCTAGAGGTGTTGATGTACTAATTAATTGAATGAAATGAAGATTTAACTTATATTCCTAGTTGGTAGGCATCATATAGATGGTCCTTAGTGAAATCTAACTTGGGTATGCCTATAACTAAGTCTTTTTGGGTGATATTCCTAAGTCTTTATATATGTATGACATAGTCTCCTATGTCATAGCTAGGATTCATCAATAATAGTTTTCAAATATAGGAATTAGAATATTCAATGCAGTTTAAATCAGGCATATGAATGTTATTTACTCTTTTCCCTTCTAAGACTAATTTACTATTCAATCATGCATTTTGTAGATAAAAAATTGAATTCTAAACCCTTGTAGCATAATTGACTAATGTTAAGAAAATTATGCTGTAGACTATTTACCAGTAAGAAATTTTTAATCAAAAGATTCTTAGAGTTTCCAATTATACCTTAGCCAACAACTTTCCTAGTAATGTTGTCTCCTAGTGTGACCTTGCCTCCTGATCAGGCCTCTAGCGTGATGAATTGCATCAAATCTCCAGTCGTGTACCTTGAGCAATCATTGTCCAAATACCATATTTTCTCACCTAGTCTTTTGTGAAAGCACTCTTATAAAGTCAATCAAACATTATATTTGAGAACCTAAGTGAGTTTGGGTTCCACCTTATGCTTTTATGAATGAAATTTATTCATGTTAAGTTGTGAAGCAAGTTGTTTTTTTGTCTGCACTAGATGTGTAATATAGTAAATCGTGTAAGTGCGAGCTATGCAACCTAGCATGCCCCAAGAATGACACCTAATACTAAGAAAAGGATTTATTTTCACTTTCAAGGTTTGCTACTTAGACCTTCAATGCATACTCACCACTATTTATTTCACTTGCAAGAGTTTCTAATTCTTTAAATGATTCTTTCAACTTAAGATGCTATGTCAGTAAGAATTTATATGCATTAGAAAGGTTAACATGCTTCTTATTTAATACATCATATTCATCAAGTAAAGACATATGATCACTGTTTAAAGTAGAATGCTCAGTTATCAGACTAGTATACTCTTTTTATAGATTAATAAAATCAATATTTAAGCTAATATACATCTTCTTAAGCTTCCTATATGAATCATGATTTTTTTTGAAATAATAAACATACGTCATCTTGATCTAATTGATCAAGATTATCATTAGCCATAAGACACAAGTTTTTTACCTCATCCTATGCTTCTTGATCTAATGATTTTGAGGCCAAGTTAACCCAAAATGCTTATTGTTGACCTCATTATTCGAGGTCAATTTCGCCAGAATCGATTCTAGCGCTTAGGTTTTTGTAGCCTAGAATAGACGTCACCCGCAGGATTCCCCTTAGGTGGATACCCACTGACATAGCGCAGACTCGAACTTTTAAGTCAACCTAAATCAATTCACCTCGACTCAATCAAATTCAAATTGTTATAACAACAACAACAACAACAACATCAAGCCTTTATCCTACTACGTGGGGTCGGCTACATGAATCCTTTTTCTCCATTGTGTCCTATTAAAAGCCAAATTCTCGTTTAAATCTAATAAAGAAAGGTCATTCCTAATATTTTCTAACCAAGTCTTTTTAGGTCTACCCCTACCTTTCTTAACACAAGTCAAATCTAATACCTCTACTCTCTTAACTGGGTCGTCGGAAGGCTGCCTTTTTATGTGACCAAACCATCTAAGGCGACTCTCTCTAATCTTATCTTCTACTGGAGCTACTCCAACCTTTTCACGTATATGCTCATTTCGTATCCTATCTCTAAGGGTAAAGCCACTCATCCATCTAAGCATCCTCATCTCTGCCACACTTAACTTAGTATTATGCTTCTCTTTTAATGGCCAACATTCGGCACCATAAAGCATTGCAGGCCTCACTACCATCTTATAGAATTTTTCCTTAAGTTTGAGGGGTACATTTCTATCACATAACAAGCCCGATGCATTCCGCCACTTCAAATTGTTAAAAATGAGATAAAATTAGTATTTTAAAATTAACTCAAAATATATATTTTAAATTATCAATTATTTTATAAATAATATTCTAAATCAATTTGAATTATAAACTAACTCTTGATTTCATTTTAAATTATGATTAAACTAAGCCATTAATTTATTTGAAATAAAATATAATCATATGCAGTTAGGGCTTGTCTAACCGAACCCCATCTCTCATTCACTAACTACAACTCCCGAACTCCCCACGTCGCTCCTCCCAGTTGGCACAGCCTAAACCTTCCGAACTGCTCCCCTCACGCACGATCTCCTTCTCCCACTCTCTACAATTCGCAAAATCAACCCAAGACGAAGCCCCTCCTCCAGTCATTTTGCTATGTTCGCACGAACTCCAGCCCCAAGCGGAAATCCCTTCTCCCGTGGCTCTCTTGCGTGAAGACTAGGCCTGACGCCCATCAACATAACACCGATCTTATATTTCCAATCTTCTCTCATCCAATTGGTAAAGAAATCTTTCTTAAATTTCAATAGATAATAGTACTGTAGTGAATGGAAAGATATAAAAGTTGTTTTAAAGTAGCAACTAGTACAACATCATGATTTTGTTTTGTCTTTTATGACCTTGGGTGAGAGATCAAAGTATAGAATAATTTTTTTTTGAAATTTTGTCAATCATGCTTGTCCCCAACTTTATCTATGATAAATATCTTATAGTAATTACTCTTTTTTATATTATAAATTTTCTATCTTTATTTTGACAATTATATATGTTATATTTAATTGGCTTGTGCCGAGATGATGGTAATTTTTTTATATATTTTTATTATGAATTTCAATAATCACCATTTATATAAAATTTGCTTTGCTGCCTCTTCTATCATATCATCATAAAATTTATTATTATTATTATTATCAATTTAATGTAAAAAAAAGGGTTTGATCTATGTATTTGTTTTGTGGCTAATCTGATGAGCAAGATAATTGAAATTTGAAATTATATCTTAGTATAATATATTCATTGTCTCATTGGTAGAGTGAGAGTTCCCGTAGAAGTTAATATGCATGTTTAGTAGAGTATGATGTTAGGTTTGTAATTAGCAAAATTCTTGAATATAAAATGAGTAATAAAATTGTGTTTGGTGGTTGCAAGAAATATTTCTTTTTTTATATTATTTGATGATTGTATCATTCATTCATTGTCAAAGTTATTTGTTTTGGTTGCTTTAGCTTTAAAGAGAAAGTTAGATGATTACATTGATAGTTTTCCTTTGAGTTTTTGGAAAGAAGTGTATTGCAATTGCTCTGTTCCATTCTTATTGAGTCATGGTTTATATGGGAGATATGCAAGCTGATTCATAATGCTTTTTGAGGCATGTTGGGAAAAGAGAAGTGATAGATTGTTTTGCATTTAAGCGAGTTGTTATTATAAAGTGGAATATATGTACAATTTGGAAAATGAATTGTGTGATTATTAAAAGTTAAATTGTTTTAAATAGCAAGGTATATGATTAAGTGAATAGTAAAGTAGATTGTGTATAAGTTGGAAATGAATTGAAAAGTAAGGGTGTGATTGTTGAAGGTTGAGGTGTTTTGGAGAGACGATGTAATATATATATATATAAAGAAGTGAGTTTTATGGATTAGGAAAGGTGAAAAGTGTGTGAGTGTTTTGGAATGGCAAGGTGTTATGTGAGAAAGATAAAGAATGGCTTCAAAGATAATGTAGAAAATTTTAGGAGACGAATATTCATATGAATAACAAAATGTTTGAGTGGTGGAAAGAAAAATAAGATGTGTGTTAGAAAAGTGAGATAGGTTGGATTGTGAGATAAAGATGTAGGTGAGTGTAGAAGGGTTTATGTTGAAGAATAAAGTGTTTGGAAGAGTGAAAATTAAAAGTTAGATTGTTAAGAAGCAAAAGTGTGTGATGATAGAAAAGTGTATATAATTTAAGAGATAAGACTTGTGTGTTGAAAGATGTAGAGAAGTAAAAAATTCGAAAGGCATTCAATATAGCCGGTGTCCAAGCCTGAAGAAAGGTACGTCTTTATTTTTAGTAAATTTCAATTATTTTAATATTATTTATTAAAAGTATTTCTAATCCTTGTTTTTCCTGTTTTATTTACATAAACTGCGAGGAATGGTACCGGTCAAGGGAACAAAAGGACAAGGAGCTAATGACGTCAGTCGCCTCTATCCAGCCGGGTAGAGGTGCTACGGGCGGAACCACCGGGTCGTAGCCCTCGGTGACTGTGAGTATTCTAAACTTAGAAAACCTTTAGGGGCCCCTTGATGTGGTTTGTGCGAACCCTTATCCTTTAGGTCCATGTAATAACTTCACTTCAATTTAATTAGGATTATTTTTTGTTTTAATTTAGATCCTTGAATCCCTTTATACGTACGCAATGTCTTGAGGGTTAGTGATAACAGAATTTTGACCCATACAACAGTAGTGACACTTAAGGACAATAATTAAGGACCGAGTCTTAGAAAATCTAGACTTAGGATGCATGCACACTTTAGGATAGAAACTTATAACATAGAAAATTTAGTGACATCTCACTTTAGAATTAGTAAATATCTTTAAATTAGAATTCAATCAATTAGAAAACTTTAGCCAATAATTGACTTAGGACATTTCAAAACCTCACAGCCTACTGCACACACTTAGATTTGTTTGTTAGGACAACCGACTCTAATTTTTGGTTAGGCCGGTGTTTATTTTCTTACTGCTGTGTGACGGGCTTTTTCTTGATTTTCACTGCATGCTGGATGTAAAATTGTTGGTATGTTTGTCTACTTACTTTTACTGCACTTTATGATGTGATTTGATTTGACGATTAGATTACCCGTAGGTTAGGAGCGATCTGGTTGTTAACATGATTTCCTGCAGGTGGCCACACTCATGCAGGGCAAAGGGGGCTAATTAATCAATAATTTTATAATTGTTACAGGTGCTTCAGCTGCTTAGCCCCCAAATAAAAAGGAGTGTGGCCAAGTGTGGCTAATTGATTTAATTTAAATG
>NW_021318773.1:39433-52128 GCF_001605985.2 Dendrobium catenatum
TCAAAAGGGTATGAAATCACTGTTTTAATCGAGAGTTTTCTTAGGAGCTTCTCTTCCATGATGTAATTAACTATAGGAGCTTGCTCTTATAGGGATTTGAGAACCCCAGACTAAAATAAACCTTATTTTATTCGTATAAAATAAGGGAAGAATCTTTGGGAACGTAGATATTTTTAAAACCTCATTTCTAATTTTGAATAGACTTATAGAATGTTATTATTATCTTTTTAGATAATATAATATTATACTTGTTATATTCAACTTTAGAAATAATGAATTTTATAAAACTCATTCTCGCTTTTGGATATCTTGAAGAATGTTATGTTTGTCTTTTTAAGATGATATAATATTTTTCTTGTCATATCTAAATAAAAGAATGAATAAACTTTTTGAAAAACATATTTCTATCTTTAAACATATTCTATAGAATTTCATGTTCATCTTTTGAGATGATATGTTATTCTTTGAACTATGTTTGGTTATAGAAATATCAATTTTCAAAACCTTATTTTGATATTGAATCCATTATAGAATATTGTGTCAATCTCTCAAGATTATACTTTATTCTTAATGCAGTATTCGATTACAAAATAGGAGAAATCAAAATCTGCGTGGTAAGACACAATTTTTCCCACCACTTATGTGTCATTGGTTTTTCCCTTCCAAAATTTTGCCTTCTCTTCACCATTTTCCTTAACTAGGTGAGTCTTCAAGTTGGGGAAGTTTATTTGAAGATGATCTAGTTTCCTGTAATTAAAGCATATTAAATTAGAAGACACTTTAAAATTTGTATTGCTTTTACCTTTATTCCAATGTTGTTAATGATGCTTTTGCTTCCTCTTTAGGAAACCTTTTAACTAATCGGTCATCAATGAAGTATAATCATCCTCCTTTGCTATAGAAATGTTATTGTCTGAGTCATTTGTCTTAATATCTATAGTTTTCTCCTTCTTTTTATAACCTACATCAATTAACATCTGACTCTCTCGTTGCTTATAGGTAATGAGAGATCCAAGCAAATTGTCAATTGGGTATACATTTAAATCTTTTGAGTCGTAGATAGCTGTGAATTTAGCATTATAAGAACTTGGTAGGCAACATAAAATCTTATTAACTATTTTAGAATTAGAAAGTTCTCAACCTAGTGCATGTAAGGATGTCACTATTTGGATGAACCTAGTATACATTTTAGATACAGTTTCATAAGGTTTCATGCAAAATATTTCATAGTCATGAAGTAAAATATTTAACATAGATTGTTTAGCTTTACTAGTTCCCTCAAATGTAATGTTCATTCTAACACATATTTCCTTCCCCTTAGTATAAGTAGATACTCACATATAGTCCTTAGAGTTTGAAGCACAAAAAAAAAAAAAGTTTAAACATTTAGCATTTAATTATGCAAGTTATCTATCATCATGACTCCATTTAGTAAAGGGAATATCTATTTTGACATCATTAACTACTCGAGATTGAAGTGAATAACTATTTTGAATCATGTGCCAAATTCTATAATGATTGGAATGCAGAAATGTTGACATGCAAATTATTCAAAAATTGAAAAGATTATTTTCAAATTATGGTGGATTGGTTATTAAATAACCTTTTACAGTATTTCTACTTCCAAATTATGCCACTAGACCTTTACTTGATGATTTTAAAATCTAAACCTCAAGAACCTCTCTAATACTACATGACAGTGTTGGGATGTTGTAAGACCTCAATGAACGATCCTGAGGCGAACCAAGAGGGTGGTGAATTAGTACTTAAAGAAAAAGTTATTGCGATAATAAAAATTTTCTTCTTAGAAAATGATTTTTAAAATAATTTTAAATAATTAACTTAGCACATGCGGAATCGAATCAGAGTTTAAAATATTTTTTCATTTTTTTAAGCACAAATATATCAATCAAGATATGAAAAAAATTCCTTTTAGTAAACAACAAATTAACCTAATTGCAATTGATAGAATATGATGATATTCGTGTAATAAATTCAAATTACAGAAATAAAAATGCAAAAATTAATATAGTAAATAAGAATGATCACTCCAACGATTTTATAGCAGTTTGATCAACCATGACTTACGTCCACTCTCCGGAGTCCTCCACTTCAAGTATTGAACTAATCACTATAGTGTATCTCCTTTAGCCCCCACATCTAGGCACAGAAGCCCTCATAATGTTTCACCAACTTGGTGTGGTAGAGAACTTTGACCTCATTTTTCACCCTTCTAGTGATGGGAGAGAATCACGACATCCTTTCTCACCCTCGTGGTGATAGAAAAGAACCACGAAATCCTTTCTCACCCTCTAGCTGAAAAGAGAGCACCATGATCTCCATTCTTACCCTCTTGTTGATGGCAAAGAATCACAAGCGTCTTTAAGATAAAAAAACTTCTTCCTAAAAACACCCAAGACCCCTAAACAAACACTTGAAGGAAACAAGGAAATATACTTTCTTGGAACAACTATGTGAACCCCTCACATTAATTCTCCCTCAAAGACAAGTTATCCCTCTCTTCTTCGCACAGCTCATCTAGATCCCTTCTCCATGCTCTCTCTCTAGAACACTTAGCAGCCAAAGAGTTAAAACAAGTCTTATCAGAGAGATTAAATATAAAACCTCACAAAAAGCCCTAGAATTCAATTTCGCCAACTTGCATATAATCTAACATCATACGATATGATAAGTTCAAATAATCTTGTTAGTACTGTACAAAGAATAAGGTGATATATGATCAGTTCAAAAATCATGCTGATCTTCTAGTACAATTTGAGAATAAACTATTACGATAAGTTTAAATGACTTGGATTATCATCTCGTATGATTGGCGATGATAAAATATCATCCCGTATAAAGATCAGGCCATATAGTATGATTGGGTTCAATTTTCCTATATGATATGACTAGATCAATTAATCAAAGATTGTTCCTTAACTATAGGTTTAGTTTAGGTAAGATTTAATAATATCATATAGTACGTTACTTATTATACGATACAGTTAGTTCAAAGTTTGAATTTCAAATTATTGCTTAAATTTTGATTGGTGTCTAGGATCTTGATTCCAACTGAATGTCCTATACGATTAAGATCATCCAGTAAGATGAGTTCAAATAGCTTTAATTACATAATTAGTCATTTTAATGATTTTTTAATTAGTTGATTGTGTAGTATGATTAGTTTAGTAAACTTAACTTCTAATTTTGTCGCTATCTCACTCCCTTGAGTATGTGTGTGTGTGCATGGTCACCAAGTATATTATCCATAAAATACATAATTTGACTTAAGAAATGTAGAAATAAGAAAAGGTAAAATTACATACTCTTCCATACAATCATCTCTATTATACATAGACTTGAGTTGAATAATTTTCCGTAGTGTACACTGGACCTAAAATGTCAGTGCACAAGAAAAATAAATATACAATAATAGCAATTATGAAGAGATAGAATAATAAGGAATTCAATAATATTTGTTATCATCAAAATCATAGGACTTGGCTCCAAATTTACAACACTTATTCCTTTTTTCCATACGAAGCAATGAGTTAATAACATCTTCACTCACTCGTAGTTATAATAGGAAGTTCTCTTATGATATAGGGCTCTAGATTAAAGGTGTCAAAGATAAAGGATGTTTCAATTATTAGATTGTCGCCACATAATCATTACTCTAAGAAAACTTTTAGAATTTATAAGTGCCTTTAAATTTGCGAGAACCTCTCACTTATCCTTCAGATGAATCAAATCGGACCAATAACTTTCCTAATGAGTTGCTAAAAATTTTCTCAATTATTGATGTTGACATCTTGAGAACTTCACCTTATCAAGGTTCACTTTCATACCTTTGTGGGTGAGAAGAAAATAAAAGAACCACCTTGTGTCAAATAAAAGAATATATATTTGGTAGTTGATGAACAAGGTACTAATAACCATAGCATTTTTATTGGGGCTCACATCTATAGGCTAATCTCCTTCTTCAAAAGTAACCAGGGTGACGCCCACCGCTCAAGCTAATGAGGTAGACTCCAAGTTCACCTTTCCAACCTTTGATCTTTTTGCTAACACTTGCAAGTTAGCTTACTCTTTCCCCATGATGATGGGTACTACTTGAGCAATATGAATGGAATGGGCTAGGGTGGGCTAATATCATTGTTCTTTATGGGAGGAATTTCTTTGGAGTTGGAAAATATCGATGAGTATAAATACCTTTATCTTAGTAGCCTTGATTAGTTCTTAAACTAACACTTGGAAGGGGTAAAACTCCTTTGTCTCTTAGATGTGGTCATTATAAAAAGAATAACATATGAAGGTTCCCTTATTGTGTGCATTGACTTTATAAGAACCATACACTTAAAAAACATTTTTTATTTTTGATGGCATAAAACACTTGGCTATTGATACCAATAGTGAAGTATATGTGGGATATGTCAGGGCATTATATGCAACTTCTATATGGTAGTGATTAGTGGTATGATAAATCTTGTGTACTCTTGGTGTTTATAAGCCTATAATCATTAATGGCTTATGCTATACAATCACTCTCTAGTGCCTCAATAATGTCTATCTCAAAACTAGTTTGGCATTCTATCTATTTTCTCCCTTGAGAGGATTCTTCTCGAGCTCACCCTTCGTGATGATCTCTACTTGGGACTTATTTAGGTGGATGAGTAAGACTTTATCACTTTATGCATTTTTTAGTGGGGTTATAAATATTGGAGGGCTCTAATAATTAAACTAACATACATAGCTAGTATATGGTTGGTGTATAATGTTAAAGACTGTCCCTTAGTCCTTGAGTTAAGGTAACCTAAACAATTACATATTTATAATGTTTCACCTCTAACATCTCCCTCTAAAAGATCATAATAAAATTTCATAGAACTTCTTTTAGTTATTACATAATACTGAGGAGAGCCTGTAAATATATTTATGCTCATAAGCCCTAAAAAAATATATCCCAAATATTCTATTGAATTCCCAGAAGGAGGCGATGAAACCCATTAATAAGCGAGTAATTGAAAGTTCATTAGGGATGTTAAGCCCTTATGAACTAGCCCAAGGCTAACCAAGAGAGAGGTTAATTGGTATTTAAAAATTCTTTAAAACAAAACACAAAACTCAAACCACAATTCACCACAAAGAAAACACAATGTGGAAATTAAATGCGAAAATAATAAAGGAAAGAACACACCAGATTTATAGTGGTTCGGTCAAACCTTGACCTACGTCCACTCCTCAGAGGCACCCTCCGAGTATTGCACTAAACTTAGTGTCTCTCCTTTAGCCCCCATAGCTAGGCGGAGAAGCCCTTACAAAATCACTTCCACCCTCCTCGGTGTTGCGGAGTAGCCCGGTCCTTTGACACCAAAGAGAACTTCTTCTTCCCAAAACTTCCCTCAAGACAAGCCTTGAATCTGATGGTACTATGGTGCAGGCTTCCCATAGAAATCATTTGGAACCCCCTCCACACTCCCTTGAAACTCCCTCCAAGGATCTTCTCCCTCTCTCAAACTCTACCATTTCCTCTCTCCCTTTCAAGCTCTCTCTTCAAGTTTCCTCTAGAAAAATTAAGCCTCAATGACTGCCAAAGATACATATAAAATCTTTGACAAAGCTTAAATAGAAGAGCTCAAAACAAGCTCATTAATTGCAACTTGCCGACTTTATTATCCAGGACGATATGAATATTGGCCTTTAAGATAAGTGCAAAATAAGGTCAATCAGCAAGGATGATTTGGGACGATCAGAAGAAATTTGTTTATATCGTCTAGGAAGATAAGATATCATCATGTTCGATCAGTACAAATTATGGAATATCATCCTGAACATCACCCTGAAAAAGAGCTGTTAGATGTCCAATCATCCACCGTATCATCATGGTCGATCCTGCGATCATCCGGGTTGATTTGATCGTGCAACCAAGTCTTAATTGCTTTCCTTAAATACCATATTAATTTAGGAAAAATTTGTATTGGATCGGCCAGGACGATCCAGGACGATGCCCTGGATAATGCCCTGGACGATGTCCAAAATAACTAATACCTAAATATATCTGGCGGCTGATTCTTTCTGTTTTGAGCATATCACCACGACCGATACTAAATCATCCAAGACGGTGTGATATGACAGCTTCCATGGCTAAGATGCCCTAATTAGAGTTTATGTTTTTTTGACAGATCGTCTAGGACAATATACGGATCATCTCGGCTGATGTGACAAAAAACAGTAAACTCTAAATCAGACAGAAAAATTCCCAAGTGTGTGTATGCAAGGTTACAAAGCAAGCAAGCACCCCTATAGGACATGACTCAAGATAAAAAAATTATATCAGTGAGAATTACAAGTAAAATAGTTCTCCCAAATCTTGAGCCTTGAGTGGGGCATCGTAGTCCTGAAAATTTAGTACACACACAAAATAAAATTCAAGTACAGATAGGCAGCAGAAAGTGAACCATAATATTTGCTATCATAAAAAAAATATAAACTCATAAGCTCGAGTTGCAATAGTAATCACTTCAATGCATACTCCTTCAGGATTTTGAAGAATAGAATGTATATGAGGACATCAATGTTTGGGTTAAAAAGTGTTTTGAAAGTGGTTTTTGAAAAAATTAATCTTCTTTGAGGAATTTGAAATCAACTTTAAAATTTAATTCTAAAATTGAACATCCTATCAGAAAAGGTATACCATATTAAGAGGTAGAAATAAGATTTCAAAATGGGGTTAAAATTTAGAATTATAAACCCCATCTTGAATATCATCATCAAATTTAAGAATAAGCAGCATACGGCCCCAAGGGCCAAATTGTAGTTCAATAGAATATTTGTCTACCATAATAAATATGAATTATCATTTATCTCATATTTTAAGATTTGTCAACAAATGATATATCTATGAAAAGAAAGAAAATATCATTCGTTATTAATTATTCAAATGTGATGATAACGATTGTCATTTATTTCAATTTTCCCAAAGGAGACTTATTGAGTTTTAAAAATTGATTTTTTAAAAGTTTGATGTGGGTCCTAAATCTCTTACTAGCGCAACCCCATGTAGTTAATTACATCATAGGAATCCAGAGCCTCCTATGATTACTCTTGATTAAAATAATGACAAAAATTTTATTTAGACATTTTCTAGGAATGATATCAAAGGAGGTGAATTTGGAGTTTCGACGAGGATTGGATCGAATTTTGAACACTTATTTTTCAAGTCAAAAGATGAGGGGTAAGAGACACTTTGTGATTTTGAAATAATTCAGAAGTGTCTCAACATAGTCTATGTGTTGGGCTTTAAATTTTAGATTGAGAGATTTTTTTTTTAGTTTGTATTGATCTGATTATTAGATATTTGGGAATATATTCTCAATTTTTGGGGTCTTATGATTCAAAATATGCCTGAGATCCTAAATCTAAATTGGGCACTAGACCACAATAGCCTAAACCTAGCTAATGTAGTGTAAAATCTAGACTTTACTCAGCTTGGTTTGAGAAGCAATCTAGCCACTGAGTCGATTTAAAATCTTTGAGTCTGATTATTTTTATAAAAGTGTTGCAGGGACATTATTGTTAAAGTTTTTAGAGAATTAGGGCCAATGTATAAAGTGGATCCTAATTGGTGTCTTGACATATGTAGGGGAAAATGCTTGAAGAAAATGTAATTAAAAGTTTAGACTCTTCTAGTTAGTTTCTAAAGAATTGCATGTTGATCAGCTCGATTACATAAAATGTGTTTGAAGTTGTTTTTAAAAAGGCTTAAAAATTATTTTTCTCTAGAGATTGCATAACATCCCCTTGACAGATCTGCACCTCAAAGGTTAGGTGGTATGCTAGAACCAATAGGCAGAGAGGTTCCTAACAAGGAGGAGAAGTAAATATTATAATTATACAGATTCCAAATGATCATGGGTTTACTTCTTAGATTTTTATAGTTTCTATGTTAGCCTAGAAATTTTATTTTTATTTAAGTAGAAAAAGTTTTTGGTGTGCCCTCATGAACCTCCGTGAATCCAAGCTGAAATAAAAACAGCATGTAATTACCAAAAAACTATGAATTACTGACAACCCTTATCACAATCAAATTAAATCAAACACATCAATAAATTAAATCAATTAAATAAATCCATAGGCAAATTGCCTATTTATTGCAGTCTAGAAATTACACAAACTAAAAGTGGTCAGGCACCACTAACCACAAACTTAGATAGTCATCCTAGGATCAACATAAGTTAACTTTGAGCAAGAAACTCGTTGTCTTTAACTCCTCATCCTCCTCCTCTTCGGGCTCCTTGGATTTTTCATATTCAGGTACCCAAATGAAAAAGAAAACTCTTCCCCTAAAGGGGAGGTTATTCTTTTCACTATGGGTACTTAAATGATCCAAATTTGGGCTAGCAAATAAAAATGGATCCTCTCTAGAAGGATGCCCTTTCCTCTTTGGGATAAAAAATTGGGTCTATGTATCCCTGCTCAAATGTCTAACTTTCACAACTTTTAACTTTAAACAAATAACATTCATATTAAAATAAAAAAAATTCTAGACTCTCGTGTAGAGTTATCGTAAGTATTTAAAATCAAATAAATCTCAAGCAGTTTATATAGATGTGCAATAAAAAGAAAATCATACATGGCCACATTGTTATTTATTTCGGTGTTAAGCAGTTAAAGAACTTGTAGTAGTTATAATGATTATTAATTTATCCCTCTTTTATAGCCCTACATGAGCATGCCCACATGCAAAAAATCCTGTGACCTGCTAGATTTGTCATAAACTAAAGGTAGAATATTTCCCATTACATTAATTCACATATTATAGTTTATGTAAGTAAACACTTGCATCAATTAGATTTCAATCAAAGCATGCAGTAAAAACTAAAAAAAATAAAGCACATAGTAGTAAAAGTAAAATCTAGCCTAGCCTAAACTAGAGTAGGTTGTCCTGGCTAACCATCTAAGATATGTGCAAAAGGTTGTGTGGCTAGGGTAGATCCAAAGCTAAGTAGCCTATTGAAGTTGTTCGATGTTTGGGTTTGATGAAGGCTGCAGAGGGGAAATTTATGTTTGAGTTTAAATATTAATGAATTAAATATAAATTTAGATGTGTTTTAATAATTAAATGATTACTATATTTGTTGTTCATCAAGGCTGTAAAGTTTATTTCAACTTTCATAAGGCGCAGCTAATAGCCTTGTTTGTTTGGATTATCAGAATTAATCGGGGTTGCTTAAGTTAATTTGATTTGTTAGGGACTAAAGATTGATAAATTTTAATATTATTGATTGATTACTGATTTGAATAATCAAATTAAAAGTTTTGAAAATTTTAAGTGAATTATTAGATTTTGAAAATTTTGTGATTATTTGAGTTATTTAAATATGTTAATGAAGGGGTTAAAAGTTTATTTTAGAATTAAAGTGATTTAAAAAATTAATATTTTTCTTAAATATTACGTATTAATACAAAAAATTAGACTTTGAGTTTGCTCAGTTTGAAATTTTTTACATTAAGTTATGATTTTTTGAATTTTGGACCTAGTTTTGAACTCTAGCTGACTAGAGAGTTAACTTTTTTACTTTGACTTAATTTTAGAAATTAAATTGATTTAAAATATTTAATATTTTTCTTAAATTTTACTCATTAATACAAGTAATTAGACTTTAAGTTTGCTTAATTTGAAAATTTTTACGTTAAGTTATGATTTATTGAAGTTTGGACATAGTTTCGAACTGCATTTGACTAGAGAGTTAACCTTTTGACTTTCACTTAATTTTGGAGATTTCATGCTTTTATAAAGTACTATATTTTAATTATAGTTGAATGGCTTTGGTTTTGACTAAATTGTATTTTCTTAAATTAATGGTGATTTTTTAAAGTTAATGCTTTTTTTATTTTCTAAAAATTCCTAATTTAAGGGTACTTTTAGATTTTTATCTAAATTAGTTTCAAAACCATTGGAATCACCCCCAAAAGTCAAGAATGACCTAAGGGAATTTTTCCAAGCATTTAGAGATTTTTTTTTAAATTTTTTAAATAATTTTAAATAATTAAAAGACTAAATTATCAATTTTCCTTAAAAATTAAATTAAAGTTAAATTAAAGATCATCTGATGAAGCTTTTATTTTTCATGAGTTAAGGGCTCAATAATGAACAAATATAAGATTTATTTGAATTTTGAGGATTTAATATGAATTAATTATGAATTAATTTAGGTTCTGGGCCAAATCTAGGAAAGGATTTTAGGGTTCCTATTGACCAAACGAGCACCAATTCTAGTGAAATTTGGGCCATGAGATAACTTGATTTCAAGGCCCTAGCCTTGTTAATTTGGTGCCAAGATTGATCCCCTAATGTGGTTAGTCCTAGCTTATTTAATCCAAAACCACGGGATCTAATTTTAGCTATTGATCAATATCATTAGCTCTAATTATATTATCAACCTCCTATAGGATCCCATAGTCGTGGAGCATATTTGACATGATTCAAGAGATAACGCTGGTAAAACCCCTTCAAATTTTTCAAAAAGCATCAGGGCATCAAAAACCTTCAATCAAATAGTGAAAATATGATTGTATGATGGTTTCCTTCTCACTTGACCAGACTACCTGACTAATGAGATCAAGAAATGAATTTTATTGTGGAGAAACTTCCAATGGAATGGTTGACCCAAACCTGTCTTGTTTAAGTTGGCTGGGGTGCAACCTAGGTTAAGTCAAGTCATGTGATTAATGGGGAGATGCATTGGGTCAAGCGGTGCCCAATGCAAGTTTTAATTGGATTTGATATAGTATGAGGTGGGGGATGGCTCAAGTTAAAGTGGTTTTGACCATTTTGAGCTAGCCTAGATGTTTACTCAAGTCAACCCAAGAATGAGGCTGACTAGGGTAGGTTTCTTGGGTCTAAGGCAAGCTAATGCAAGTGTTGAATTTGTCTAGTGGGGCTTATGTTGGGAATTGGCTCAACCCATAGTGGTTTTGACCAATTTGGGTTAGCTTAATTCCTAACCCAAGTTGTCAACTAGGGAAGGTGTATTGGGTCATGAGGGACCCAATAGCACCATTAGTTTAATCCAATTTTGTTAGGGTTGACACTTGGCTCAAGTGACACCTGTCTTTGGAAATTTGTGTCAAGCCAAATGGTTAACCCAAATGAACCAAAGTCCTGGGGTCTCAAGGAGGCTTCCCTAGATACCTAATGGCTCACCTCATGTGTTTGGATAAACTTAAAAAAAGCCTTGGTCAAGGGATTTAAATGGGTAGAAGTGTATGAGAGTTTTGGATAAACTTGGTTGGCTTGGTCAACCAAGTTAGCCTAAGTGAAGGGTTGGGCTCATTGAGTTCAAATTCATCATATGAACTAAATGGATATAATTTCAAATCAATAGGGGGTCATTTGTTTTGAAATAAGTTTTTAAATCCTTAAGTACCATTTTAGTCAACTTTTTTTTTAATTTTTTTTTATTTTTTTGACCATTTTTTGTCAGCCATGGTCAAACCAAAGGGTGTGTTTAGGTCCAATGTAATCCTAATGATATTTAGGATCCAATAGGGTAGGTTTTTAAGATTGATTAGGTTGAACTATGTTAAGTTTTAGGGAAAAGACCAAAAACCCCTTTAAAGGCCATTTTGGTTATTTTGACTCCTGCTCGACAGTGGGCGAAACTCATTCCAACAAAGTGTAGGATGATACTAAACAAGTCATAAAAAAGTTCATAGATGTGGTTGGAAGGTTTGGAAAGAGTATCAAGGTCAAATTCTACTGAATGACAAGTTTAGTGGAATAGGATATAAATATTTGAAGGTTTTGTAGCCATTGTAAATCAATTCACTTTCTAGGGCTACGGAGCTCAATATGATCTCAAATTTGGTGATTTTACTCTAGATACATATCTATATAGAATGTAATTAATATACCCCAAATTAGATGTCATTTTACTTAGTTTACATGTGTTAAAAAATTTACCCAGAAAGGGTTTTAGGATGTAGGTCCTTAACCTTAGGATTTTGTTTGGAATGTTAGATTTGGATTTAACCTTGGACTTGAATGGCTGAGTTTAAATTATCCAAATTAATGATAATCAAATGAAAGATTAAGATTTATTGAGTATGATTTGAAAGTTGATTAAAAGCTGGTTGAAGGTTGGACTTGAGATTGGATTGAAGGGTGGAAATAGATTTAGTTTTAACTAAGACCTATATGATTGAGAAGTGGGCACCTTATTGGTGGAATTTTTTAAAGTAGGTTTTGAAGATAATTAGTTTCCTTAGAAATTTGAAATCAACTTGTGATTTGGATTATGAAATTGAACATCCCATTAGAAAAGTCATACCACTTCGGGAGGTTAAAATAAGATTTTAGATTGTCGTTCAAATCTTGGATTACAAATCCTACCTCGAATAACATAGTCGGATTCAAGAAGGAACCACATATGACCTCAAAAAGTCAAAATTGAGTTTGATCTAATTTCTAACAATTATATTCTAGGTAGATTATCATTGATTTCATGCCCAAAGCCTTATTAACAAATGATATACCCCCCCTAAGAAAGAAGATGTCTTCATTTAATAATTATTCTAGCATGACAATAATGATCGTCATTGGTTGAATTTTTCTAAAGAATAATTGTTGAGTCAAGTGAATAGGTTGCTAAACCTAAGTTAATGTCCCAAATCTACCAAGAGGGGGGGGGGGG
>NW_021318773.1:55111-94255 GCF_001605985.2 Dendrobium catenatum
TGATCCATTGATGTAAGGTGATTTGGGATATTTGTAATGAGGCCAGAGATGAATGCAAGAAGTTCGTCATAAGTGCAATAATATATTTGAAAGTGATGATCGTTGGTAAACAATGAGTAGTATGGTATTCTAGAGCCGACAATAATTAATATAAAAGCATTTGCAATAGTCCCCATATATATTGAAATGCATATGAAAGAACGTAATAATTCTATAGTCCACACACATAAGGAAGATGGAGAATGAATGCAACAACATCTTGTAATCGATCACCACTCAGTATCAAGTAAAGTACACTGATCTTATTCAAGCAGAGGTGGATAGTACAAAATAAATGCATGCTCCTACTATTAGTGGTAAAAGTTCAGACATACACATAATATGCCACCTACAAGAAGTGTATAAGGAGCCTAAGACAAGCTCTGAGATGTTTATATAGTTTGCAATAAGGCAGAGATAAACACACTGATTCTCTACCAGCAAAAGTAGAGGAAGCATAACAAATATAAAAGACTACAAACCTCTACAAGCATTCTTAGAAGGCCCTTTAGATGTCTAAATACCCCTGCACATGCACCGTAGTTTGTATATATATATGTATACTAGAGGGGTAAAAATAATCAAACATCTATATGAGCCTCGGCGAGCATGTTATTGGTACACACACTACAGGAAAACCACTGATTTCTGGCGGTTTTTCGGCTGCTACATTTCCGGCAGCTTTCCGGCGCATTTCCGACGGTTTTTTTCCATGGAAATTTCTGGTGGACTTTCCGGCTGCTTTTTCACTTTTTCGGTGGCTTTTAAAAATTTAATGAAAATGTATAATTTTTTTACTATTTAAATGATTTAATAAAAATTTATTAAAACTTATATTAATAATTTAATTAATTTTCATTTTAAAATTAATTAGTTAGCTAAATTGTTTTTTATATTAAATATTATTTTTTTAAAAAATAATTAGTTTCATTTTTTTAATAATTAAAAATTAATTGATTTTCATACTGAATATAGTTTAAATAAAAAATATAGACAAAAATTTTGTATTTACATCTTCAGCAATTCGGTTGGTTGCTGGAAATTTCTCCCAACCGACCGCTGTTCGAGCCTCACCGCGCGCAGACGCAATCGCGCGTGGACGCTAGCCGGAGCAAGGGAGGCGATACGCGAGGCAAGCAGTTTGCGCGGGAGGGCGGGGTCTGATTCACGCGGGAGGCCGGAGCACAGGGTCTGTTCACGCGGGAGGCTGGAGCGCTGGGTTGGTTCGTGCGGGTTCGCGCGCGGTGGTGCGGTGGTGCTGCGCCTCGGGAGCGCGGGTGCGGGGTGGCGGTCAGGTCGCAGTAAATGTTTTTTTTTTATATATATAAATTTGACCGGCAGTTTATTACTGCCGGAAAGCCACCGGAATAATTTATCGCCTGTAAAAATCGCCGGAAATTATTTTCCTACGCCGTTTTTTCCTGCGGAAACTTAACCACCGGTAAACTACAAAACTGTCGGAAAAGGTTCAATTTCCACCGGAAAAGGCCATCGGAAATGAGTGATTTTTCTGTAGTGACACGTGACATATAGGGATGCTGCGCGGGTTAATAAGTGAATTCAATTTCGAACTTAATCCTTCTATATGGAATAGTAGGAGTCGACAGGCTTCTAATCATTAAATAAATATACAGTTGTACCGATCGATATATTTATTTTAATACATCCATATTAGGCCTTCAATGCCTATAATTAAGAGAATTCATTAATAAAGTTACAAAGCCTACGAGGAACCCAATCCTCAGTCAACAACTTGGTCGAGTTGATAGAATCAATCCATAAATGGAAATAACCCCAAGTCCACCCCGATGATGGCCATATTGAATGCATATCTAAATCGGAGGGGTTTATTCCAAATATTTCAAAATGTCATTCCAAATACTCAAAAATCTAAAAATTCCAAAATATTTAAAATTGAAACTCAATCGTCAACTAGTCAAAGCAAAATCTATTAATAGTTTATCGGGGTTGACAAATTAAAATTTACTTCATCTCACATAGAGCTAATGCCTAATCAAAAATATTACGAGGATCCATTCTCAAACAATCTCTTGTCAATAAGGATGTGGTACGTATCCTCTAACAGGTAGTTTTGTTGCCAAATGGCATTGCAGGATAAATTGTTATAACTCAGGGCCCTCTGAACCGAATGGTTTTGCCACCAAATAGCACCACATATACCGGTTATGGTGAAAGCCAATACATTTCTTAGTGGTATCAAATCCTTGAGAAATGAATCAATATGATATGATCGATAGGGCACAAAGCCCTTCGTTAGCTAAGGTGGATCTAAATTTGTTCCCTTAGACAAACACTCACCCTAGGTCTACACAGTATCCTTGGATGGAGCAACCCATGGCTTCCGACAAGAATCCTTCTGTCAGGTTGGGTCGAATACCTCCTCTGACTAATTAGATCAGGGACAATGATGGCCCGGGATGATAGAACCATAGGATCTTGATCGGGTCCATCATCCATTCCCCCATTATTCACTTTAAGTGAAAGATTGTGCAATTTTTATTTTAAATATTAATTTTTCAAATCTCCAAACTCTTGAAATTCCAATGCCCTATGCTGCTACTATATGCGTGATACTATATATATAAGTATATAATGTATTTGATTGATGACTAGCCTTAATCAAAAGTTCTCTCTTGTTATCAGGAGGGGAAAATAACTATAAGGGCTTGTGCCTATAGGAAACCAAAACTTATATCATAAAGTCCTCGCAAAATGAGGGCAAAATCTCTTGGTAGTGACTTATCAACAAACTCTTCTGCCTTCTAAAATTTACCCCGGAACTTAATTTCGTTAAAACTCCCTAGCCGAAGAAAAAGCAACAGTGAGCGAAGGTTAGGGCTGAATTTTCGGAGCCCACATATTTATGGTGACTCCGCTGGGGAATAGATTTGCTTTCTATCTTTGGTTAGTCATCTCAGTGCTATAGTAGCAGTTATTTTCAACCCATACTCAAGATTTTGAATCTCACAAAAAGATCATTCAATAAATTCATATGACATTCAGCATAATTTTTAAAATTATTTTTATTTCTTACTTATACTTATCATTTTTATCTATTTTTATTTTTGTATTATGTGCAAGTCTCAATATTTTGAAAGTGTGGGATGATGTTTCAGATTTTGATTACTAACCCTTGCCTTTCATTTATGCAGATGGATTTATAGAACACCGCGATGACCGTCTAGCTGGGATGAGGAGCCAGGATTCAGCTGGCAAATACTGTTATTGAAACTAGAAATGCTAGTGCTACCATCCAATTTGGTAGTCTCAATTTTCTTGCTGTTGTTGTAAGGTCTGCTGTCATTCCTCTAAATGACATGGGTATTGAAAGGCCTGCTAGGAGGCCCAATTCTATAGAAGTTGCCACATGCTAGATGCATCTGCCAGCATCACGGGCTACTAATGGTACTGAAAATCCTTGTAAGAGGGTTTTCGTGTTTGAAAGGTTATCGCAACCTAAAGTCCTAATTATTAAAAGGGTCATAGCCGGAGGAAGAATATCAGTGGTGACTGCCAACACCACTATTCTGTCAACCAAGATATCTGCACCGGGGAAATATAATACTAAAACCTCCTTATTTGGAGGGAGGCCTACCAGGAGGCAGAGAAGGAAGATGAATGCTAAACTTTGAGCTCAGCAATAACTAGTGCTGGTCCACCCTTCAAACCTACCTACCCAAGAGTCTGAAGCTACCATTCCAACTCGGAATTAGTTTGCAAATCTGAAGTGGGCTAAGAGAAATAGCTCGACTGGGAAGCTAAAGAAATTTTTCTGGGATCAACGACTTGAAGCCCCAATTCCTCTAAGGAAGAAAGAGCTTGAGACTCTTTCAGCTCAGGTATACAGAGGTTTAAAAATAGTGAAGGAGAAAGGGCTGAACAAAAAGAAGTATCAGTGGCCCTTGATAACTGAAGCTAGAAAACCTCCACCAATAGAACGCTTGTTTGTTACGGTGGAGAGAAAAGAAAGAAGATATGTACCATGCAATGAACATTCAGGAGTGACACCTGAACCATTTGTTCAAGAATCCTCCGTTCAAAGGTCCCGGTGGAAAGAAAAATAAGTCTAGTGGCCAAAGCCTTAAAGAAATGAGGAAGACATAAGAGAAAGAAGAACTCATATGGACGTCACATCTGGTGAGGCTTCTTGGAGATCTACCTCAGTCTACAAACAATATTAGAAATGGTCCCAAAAAAGACCCATAATGATACTCCTACTGAAGGTCGACACCTTGGAGAATCCTCTAGGGGATCCCGTCGCACTCCATCCCCTCCAAAGGAAGAGACTAACTTTGATCGTAGTCTGTTAGTAGAAGAAATCTCCTTGCCTAACCAAGAACCGAAGATCCAGTGGCGTCGCCACTTAGAGATCCAAGTACTATAATAAAATATAAAAGAAGAACAAAATATAAAAAGAGAAAAATATCTTGAAGGGGAAGAAAACATCGAAGAATATATGGAGGAAAAATTAGAAGAAGAATTGGAAGAAATAAATAACACCTTGGATATGGAAGTTGTCTATATTGTGACACATATAGACATTAATGATGTCGCCAATTATGATGACAATGAAGATGATGATCATTGGAAACTGCCACCCAGACAAATACACCGATGCCATCATAGAGAGGGGTCCACCACTAGCAGAGGTAGCCATTCCCAAGAAGAAGAGGAACTAGAGGAAGTAGAGGAAAATCCCCTTGATGATGAAAACACCACACTCACTAATATGAAAAGGCAAATGAAATGACAGATGAGAGCCAATGATAGAGAAATCTCTCAGTTAAATTAGAAGATGACTTAGATCATGGCTCAAATGAGGTTAATGATGCAGAAGATGTAGAGAACTCCTACTATTAGCACCATGCCTAATCCTCCTATTGATCCGCCAAACATCCAAATGCCTCAAGTCTTGAGAATACAGGGTGATCCTGAAGGAAGTAATGAAGTCAATAACATTACCCGCCAACCCACTCTGCAGAACATAACAAGTACTTCTGAACCTATAACTTCTGTACAGTTAGAAGAAATTATCACCAAGAAGATCAACGCCATCATAGCCGTTGATCAGGCAGAGAAACTAGTGGGAAAGGGTCGTCCGTACCCTGTTGAATATGACCAAGTGACATATCCAAAAGGATACTTTGTACCGAAGTTCAATACTTTTAATGGTACTAATAATCCCCAACATCATCTAATACAGTTTAAAGCCACCTATGATAATTCAGGGGGAAATGACGCCCTACTCTTCTGATAGTTCATTAGTAGTTTAACAATAATTACTTTTGAATGGTATGTTAAACTAACAAATAATTCTGTGAAGACATTCGCAAAATTAGAAAATTTGTTCATAAAGAGATTCACCAACACAATTGAGAATATAATGATCGCTGACCTCGCTCTGGATAAGAGAAGAAGGGATGAATCAGTGACTAAATACATTACTCGTTAGCATAACTTAAGTATGAAATGTGAGCAATAGCTTGAGGAAGAGCATGTCATATATTTGTTAATGGGAAACATTGATGATAATATGCAACCCTTCCTATGTATGGCTATAATTATCACATTTCAAGAGCTGTTGGATAGAGTGGCTAAGTTTAAGAAATTGAACTTGTCAAGATCAGAAAATCACTTAGATAAGCCCAAGAAGGCTAAATCCTCCGATGCTAGGAGAGGTGAGGCTGATTCCACACTTTTTTTCTAGAGCTCAAAAAGGGAAATAGGTGGTTTATAATATAAATAAAGGTAAATAGCTAACGTAGTATGAAAAAAATCCCAAGTAGACCGACAACCCTAACCCCCAACTAAAGCTAATACAAAGGGGAAATAATAGGCCACGAACCTTCCAAGGTGGAGGAGAACGCCCAAGACAGGTAATAGGAATTGGTGATAAAATGTTCCCATCCCTCAAGGAAAAGATGAATAAAGAATATTCATTCAAGAGAGAAAGTATCGCAAAGTTATTTTGACAGGCATTGAAAGCGTGCTTAGAACTGCTAGAATATAAGAGGCCCAATGATTTGAAGCACACTGGCAACTCAAATTACTGCCCGTACCATTGGGTAGTCAACCATCCCATCGACGATTGCCACATCTTTAAGGATTGGCTCGAAAAAAATACCATAAGGGAGAGATCACATTATCAGATAATGTATTAACTAATTCAAGAAAAGAATCAACCAGGGTAGTTATAACTTCCTCCGTGCCCCTAGTTGAAGAAAGAGAAAATGAAAGGAAGCCAGCTCAAGAAGAGCAGTGGGAGAATACGGTCTCTAAGAAAACTGTAAAAAAGTTGAAGCAGCTTGAAGGAGTTCTATGTATAAAGTGGAAGTCTCCTATTGAGACAGCGTTAAATTTGAAAGCCTTGCTTATGACATGAGCATCTAATTCAAAACAACTCCTCAACCAAGCCGGTTTGTCAAAGTTTAGAAAGATGAAATATTCCAAAAGAAAGACCAAATTGAAGAAGTCCAAGGATAAAATGACGGTAACTCAAAGGGTTATTAATATTTTGGATGAATACTACCAGACCGTGAGGCAACCTATTAAGCTCGCTGACTTTATGTCAGGACTTAAAATTGATGAAGCCAAAGAAGGTGATGAGGAATCCATTCCTATAGAAGTATGTCGGGTTATCTCAGTGGTGCTAAATACGCTAATAAAAGAAGAATATACTGAAGAAATATCCTCTCAATCCTGTATGATGGTGTTGTCAATGGACTATATCTCAGAAAAAGACATGTACTTTCCAAAGGAAGATGGGTCGAACCCCAACATAGCTTCGCATATGAGACATATAAATATTGGTGGTGATTTTAAATCAACAGATGAATCTATGGATGCAATAATGGCTGACTCTGAAGAAAATGTCCTATTAAATGAGTTTTCAATCAAGTGCAACTAAGGAGTGATAAGATATTATCGCCTCCACTAAAGAAAGGGATCTCGAATAAAGATGAGGGGAAAGAGATTGTTATCAACAATAATATTATCACTGAAGATCCTAAGAAAAAGAATACTTCAGCCACGGGGGTAGATTTTAAAGTCTTATCCCATCTGAGAAAAATACCTGTACAGCTTAGCATATATAACGCTCATATAATGTTTAAAGATCTTCGAGAGACTTTGATTTAGGCTCTCAAAGACCCTGAAAGGTACGAGGCATATTTTGCTGAGTGTAATATGATAGAAGTCCTGCAAGCTCAAAATGAGCTGTTTATTACTTTCACTGAAGAAGATATGATGCTCGAAATGGCGGATCATAATCTCCTTCTATATGTTACTACAAAAAGTGATGGGGTGATGATTAGTCGAATCCTAATCAACCCAGGGTCATCCATAAATTTAATGAGCTTAAAAGCACTAAGATCATTATGCCTCGATGTGGAGCATCTTGGATCAGATAAGTTAATGCACATGGCTTTAATGAGAAGCGATAGAAGACCCTAGGATCATTTACACTCTCCCTAACATTTGGAGAACTTCATGCATATGCCAAATTTCATGTGATTGATATATAAATTATCTTTAAAGTGCTCCTTGGCTGCCCTTGGTTGCATGAGTATGGCATCATCCCGTCCACACTACACCAATACATGAAGTAACTCAAGGATGGAGAGGAATTCAAAATCTCGGGTGACATCCAACCCTTTGCAGTTCATGAAGTGAAGATATATGAAGATGGAAAGTACTTCATTCCAAAGAAGCTGAAACTATCGAGTTCTCAGAGAACCTTTTCTTTCTAAAGAAAGAAGATATGTACCTCACTTAGGGAGTGAGACAGATGAAAGTGATACCACCCCTATAAAATCATGGAAGATATTCCAGTCAATGACAAAATGGAATAGGAGGTTAAATTTCAAATGATGATTATGACTACGACTCTATCTATATGAAAAATGTGTATGGTGTATTCTCTAGAAGAATAGATAGTCTATCAATCTCAGATAGCGTACTTATAGTCATACGTGTTTCCTTCCAGCACTTCAAAGAAGTCATTTCTCAAGAGGTGTATAATGTTGAAGAGCTCATGACATTTATGTACCTCCCCTGAAAGAAAAGGGTGGACTAGCTAGTCAATTTTATTCAATCAAAAAACTCAAGGAAGAAATAAATTGTGACTGGTTTTATACACTCATCAATTATGGGGAATTAGTACCTACGATATTTCCTAGGTATAATACCAGAAATATTCAAAGAATATTATAGAAGCGAGGTAAACCTGTTCCTCCAAACAACAAGTTTATTTTTGCTTGAGCCTCTGGTATCGGAGGAATCCTCAATCATTAAAGAAGAAGGATATTTTTGCAAAAAAGGGTCTAGGATTCATCCTACCGAAGCGCCCCCAAAAAAAGATTTGCCAAGCAATCACAAGTGAGGAAATTAAATTTCATGATGATGGTTATGAAGAGTTATATAAAGTTAATAATTATGATGATCAACCCGTAGAGGCCAAACCTGTACTATAAGAGCTTGAAGATGGTGGATAGGCAGCCACTATGGATGAACTAAAAGAAGTCACCTTAGAAACTGAGGAGGACCCTCGCCCAACCTTTATTAGCTCCCTTGGAAGAAATGAAGAAGCTTCTATGTGAATTCAGAGACTACTTTTGCTTGGACATATATTGAGATGCCCACCTTATACACTGATGTAGCAGTTCATAGATTAGCCATTAAACCATATGTAACACCCATCAAACAAGCTCTAAGAAGACTAAGATTGGAGATTGAAGAGCAGGTGATGGCATAAATGAAGAAGATAATAGATGCAGGCTTTATTCAAGGAGAGAATATGCTAATTGGATTGCCAATATCATCTCTATAAAGAAGAAAAATGGCCAGATTCATATCTACATCGACTTTAGGGATCTTAATAAGGTATGCCCAGAAGATGACTTCCTGCTTCCAGTATCAAAACTTTTAGTAGACAATACATCCAACTATGACATGTTCTCCTTATCAAGATGGCACCTGAGGATGCAAAGCATACATCATTCAAAATGCTTATCAGCATATTCTGCAACATGGTCATGCCCTTCGGTCTGAAGAATGCTAGTGCTACCTACCAGCGAGCAATGAGGTGTATTTTTTATGAATACATTAGAAGATTGAGTGCTATATGGACGACCTTATTGTCAAAATCATGGATCAAAAAAATCATCTAGATGACTTGAGGATCGTATTTTAAAGGATAAGAAAGTATGATCTAAAGATGAATCCCCTTAAGTGCGCTTTCTGGGACTCCTCTAGCAATTTTATGGGGTATGTTGTTTGTCATCGAGGAATATAGATTGACCCCAATAAAATCAAAGCAATCATGGAGATTCCACCTCCCAGAATACTTCGACAACTTTGCTGACTACAAGAATAGCTGGCTTTCATTCAAAGATTCATATCTAATCTGTCGGGTAGGTGCCAGCCATTTTCAAAGTTAAAAAAGAATGATGTTCATTTCAAGTGGGATAAAGAATGTCAAGAAGCATTTGATAGTATTAAAAGATCTTGTTAAATCCACCCATTCTCGCAGCACCAATTCTGGGGAATCCTCCTATACTATACACGGCAGCATTAGAAGAGTCTCTTAGAGTATTATTGGCCCAAAATAATAAAGAAGGTAAAGAAAATGCGCTCTACTACATCAGTTGAAGGTTTATTAGAGCAGAAAGCTATTATTCTCCTATTTAAAAGCATTATTTGTTTTGATTTTCACATTTCAAAAATTTCATCATTATATGCTCTCTCACAAAGTTACTTTGATATCAAAGATCGATCCACTGAAGTTCTTGATGATAAGACCAGTGTTAAAAGGTCGCCTAGCCAGGTGGGCAGTAATATTACTATAATTTAATATCATATATATGCCATAAATGGTGGTGAAAGGTCAAGCCTTAGCAGATTTTCTTGATGCACATCCAATCCCAGCAGACTCTCCACTCAACTATGATTTGCCTGAAAAGCAGATCATGCAGATCGAGGATGAGAATAAATTACAATTTTGGGAGATGAATTTTGATGCGGCTTCCTCGATTAAGCATGTCTGTTCTCCAAATTTTGCATGAGCTCGAGCCGACATCGGTCTCATTTTTGTAGCACCTAAGGGAGGCATAATGAGGTTTTCATTTAGTTTGATTTAACCTCGGACTAATAATGAAGCTTTGGTAGTATAATTGGAGATCGCAATTGATGTTTGAATCCAAGATCTCCAAATTTTTTGTGATTCTCAACTTGTGATAAATCATGTCCTTGGCATTTATAAGGTTGACAAAGTTGAATTGGCCCACTATGACCAACAAGCTCTCGAGCTCCTGAAGCAAGTGCCAAATGTTAAAATAGCATGAGTTTTTTTAGGTCAGAATGCCAAGGCAGATTCTTTTGACAAATTAGCCACGGATATGGAAAATACTGACGAGGAGATTCTTATACCAATTATGGTCCATGGCCATCGGATCTTGGAGCCGACAATCTTACAATTCCCACAAGCAAAGGGAATACCAGATTTGAGTCAGCAGGATATAGCCCCAGTTGATCCTCAACCTCCCCAACATATAATTATTAAAAATTAACCAAAAGAATATCATGTAGTCAAGAGATCTAAAACTAGCAGATGCTCAGAGTCGTGGATACATTGCTTAGACATTGAGGAAGAAGATGATTAGAGGCAACCCTTTATCAAATATTTTAAAGAAGGTAGACTCCAAATGGATAAATCTTTAGCTGCACAAATTAGAAAAAGGGCATTGAGATATGTGTTTGTTAACGTCATGCTATATTGATGAGCTTTTGATCAGATGTGGCTATGATGCCTAGGGACCAAGAAAGCTAATAAAGTGGTAGTAAAAGTCTATGAAGGAATTTATGGAGCACATCAATCAGGTCTTAAAATGATTGCTAAAATCAAGAGAATGGGTTATTATTGGATGACCATATTGAGAGATTGTATTGACCAAGCTAAGAGGTGCCATGAATGTCAGATTTACGGTGATGTTATACATCAGCCGCCAAATCTACTACACCCTATAATAGCATCTTGGCCATTTGAATGTTGGAGTATTGATATTATTGGCCCGATAGATCCACTGTCATTAGTAGGACACCACTTTATTCTAGCAGTAACATACTACTTTTTTAAGTGGGCAGAAGCAGCTCCATTCAAAGAGGTCACATCCGACATTGTGATAAAAATTTTTACCCATAACATTATTTATAGATTTGGTGTGCCATGTCACATAATCTCGAATGATGATACGTCATTCAAAAGCACAAAAATTTATAATTTTGTTGATTAGCACAAAATTGATTGGCGGTATTTATCCATATACAATCCAAGGGCAAATGGCCTGGCAGAAGCCTTCAACAATACGTTGTTGAAATTGTTGAATAAGATCCTCACCAAGAATAAAAGAGAAAGGCATACGAAGATGGCAGAAGCGCTATGGGCATACCATATAATATATAAGATGCCAACCAAAGCTACTCCTTATTCATTGGTGTTTGGAGTTGAAGTCATATTACCATTGGAGATTGAACTACCATCACTCTAGGTATCAATCCAGAATTATCTCACCCAAGAATAGAATGCTTACTTGAGGATAGAGGAGCTGGATGCACTCAATGAAGTTAGGTTACTAGTACAAATAAATATGGAAATCTACTGATGAAGAATGGTAAAATCCTTTGATCGGATGGTGCGTTCTCGGGCATTTCAAGAAGGTGAATTGGTCCTGGTGCTGAGAAGACCAATCATCCCACATCAAAAAAGCGATGGAAAATTCATATCCAATTGGGAAGGTCCCTTCATCATTGAGAACGTGTCCCAAGGAGGATCATATCAGTTGATCGATCTGAACGGTTAGAGGCCTATGCCCCCTATCAATGGCTGACATTTAAAGAAGTATAATGCAAAAAAATTCTATGTCCAATATAATTTATAATAATCAAAATTTTGTGTGTATAATTATCAATCTATACTTATATTTATATTTTGAAATTCTCTTCTGTAGCAAGAATGCATTTCTAAATCCCCCATCAGACTATGGGCATTTTAAATATTTATTTGGGTCGACATCACATCGCATGCCGAGATCTTTAAATAAATATTTAAAATTTTAAAGATACAAAGCCTATCCAAAATGTCCCAGCAAAATAGGGACATTTTAACTATTCAATTGGGTCGACATCTTGCTATATACTGAGATCCTTAAATGAATATTTAGAATCTCAAAATTTCAAATTTATTCTACTTTGAAATGTCCCTACGAGATAGGGGCATTTTAAATATTTGTTTAGGTCGATAACGCACTACATGCCGAGATTCCTGAATAAATATTTAAAATCATAAACATAAATTTTCTTTCATGCTGAAAAATATAATGAATTCTTTTGCAGAGTATATGCAGGTAATCTTTCAAAAGTTTAAGACATCATCTTCTCCAATGTACCGAGATTCAAAAGTCAAGAAAGAGATTTTTATGACTACACACTCCAATAAATTGAGCCAAAATAGCTTGAAGTCTTTCGATAGCCTGAAGCTTAAGGTTTGAAAGGGTGTACAAGATTGGAACCAATACGCCCAAATATGTCCGGATCGCTGGCAGCTTCGCCTACTCAACAAGCCATAAGAAAGGTCGTAGTAACAAAACCCCCACTTCGTCAACCTCTTAGTAGGGACTGTATGAAGAATGATGTCCAATTTGACTTGGCCAGTTCGAGTGATCGTAGTCCACTGAATTCTCGCAAATGATCAGAGAATTAAAGTTTCAATGGAAAGATGAGTCTCGAACAACGACTGAATGCTTGTAGGCTTTAAATCTTCAACCACCAAGGAGAACTCCAAATATGCTAACTTCAACAAAATTAGCATTAGGAAGTGTCATTCCCATAGCTCAAGTATGAAGCCTGAATGGGTGTAAGGGGTTAGATCCAATAAGCCCAAATATGGCCGGATCACTGGCAGCTCCATCTACTCAACAAGCCATAAGAAAGGTCATATTAGAGGAAAGCCCATCTCAACAACCAGAGGATGAAGAGCTGTCAAAATCCTAACTCTCCTGATCTGATGAACTCAATTGACTCAAATTAAAGTCTCCTAAACTGGTTAAGGATCAAGATACTACCTATATTTTATACTATCAATCAAATGCAAGAACAACAAATCCTTCAACAAATTTGTAAAGAACAAAGTACAAATCAAAGAAACTCTTCTTCAACAAGTACGTCAAGAGAACAAAGCAATGGACCAAAGAAAACTATCCCAAAGTTCATGAAAAGCCTTAGGTTGAACTAAGAGGATTCATAATCAACAAGTTTTTCATACATAAAGCTATGGACCGATGACTTCTTGCCACCAACTTATTATAATCCTAAAAGGTTCTAGATCACCGGCATCTACCCCTTCAACAAGCCCGATGAAGTTAGAAGCAAAGGGCAGAAGGAATATAAATCTTCTAACAAGTCGCCAAAGATAAATTAGATAACCCTTCATCAATGTCTGCAGCACAAAGCATGGGACAGAAGCAATCAAAATCTCGGGACTCAAGCCAAGACTGTGGAATGAGCACCCTGGATGACATCTATAAATGTCCCTAAAGATTGAGGGTATTTTAAATATTTATTTAGGTCGACATCTTTCCGCATGCCGAGATCCCCAAATAAATATTTAAAATTTTACCAATATACAACCAGAGGATAGAAGAATGTTGAGCATATATTGAAAGACTTTAAACTAAAGTTATCATGGTGATTAGAGAGAACAAATGGTGGCATTGCTATCCCCCATCATCACTCTATAAGGCCATGCTCTAGGGACCCAAATATAAAGTGTTACATCACTACCCAGAGGGTTTCTACTTGACTAAAGCTAACATATCAATCATCTATGGATACATCTAAGAGAGCAGTAAAGAAATAGAATCTTAGTGTGACATCCAAATAAACTTTTGGGAGATCCACTAAAATAAAATCCTCTGTGTGACATCTAGAATAAATATCTAGAGATCTATAAGGTCAATCATTATACAATAAACATGGTTCGCTCTAGACATAAACCATATTTATTGGGGAGATTTTGTTGACCTAAACTGAACCAGTAAAAAAGAAATAAATAAGAAAGAAAGATTAGAATCATTACCTGTTACTACCCATCCTAGGAGCCATGTGTAAATCCTACCCAAAATCCCAACATCTGCTACAGTGTCCCATCGCCAATCTACAAACGGCATTGTTACAGTCGTATCACACCTCTACCCCCTTTAAAATGCAACTGAAGCCTCAAATGCAAGGACACCCTGGCCTCTCGCTCATTTTCCTTTGTGTGACATCCTCTCCAACTCACGAGCTCCTTAGAACTCCCAAATCCCTCGTAGAACCCCCATCGAAGGAAGGCCTGATCTTCTCCACCAAACCATGACCTTCTCTCATAAATCTTCAAACTGAAGTCCCTAGAGCCCTATCCTGCCGATCTTCCCAACCGAACATAAGCCCAAGGACTAAAAGTTTGTTAGGGATTTTAGGCCCCTTATGAACTAGCCTAATGCTAATAAAGAGAGAGGTGAATTGGAAAAGAAAATTCTTTAAATCACAACACAAACCAAAACCAATATCACCACAATAAAAACCAAATGTGGAAATTAAATGCAGAAGTAATAAAGAAAGAATACACCGAATTTATAGTGGTTCGGTCAAACCTTGACCTACGTCCACTCCTCAGAGGCACCCTCTGTGTATTTCACTAAACTAAGTGTCTCTCCTTTATCCCCCACTACTAAGTGGAGAAGCCCTTACAAAATCACTTCCACCTTCCCCGGTGCGGCGGAGTCGCCGGGTCATTTAACACCAAAGAGATCTTCTTTGGTGAACTTCCGTTGAGACAAGCCTTGAATCCGTGATATTCAGGTGCGAGCTTGCTGGAGCAACCGTGTGGAACCCCCTCTACACTCCCTTGAGTCCTCCCTCACAGGATCTTCTCCCTCTCTCAAACTCCACCCTTTCATCACTTCCTTTCAAGCTCTCACTTCAAGTTTCCCCCAAAAGAACGAAGCTACAATAGCTACCAAAGACACTTACAAAGTGTCATGTTATAGCTTAAGTATAAGATCTCAAAATGAGCTCATTAATGCAAGTTGTCGACATTATCGTCCAGGATGATACTAATATCGTCTTGTACGATCAGTGCAATTTAAGCCCAATCAGCTGGGATAATTTGAGATGATCAGAACAAATTTGTTCTTATCATCCTGGACGATAATATATCATCTTGGATGATCAGTATAAATTATGGAATATCGTCTTGAACATCGCTCTGAAAAAGAGCTGTCCGATGTCCAATCTTCCAACATAACGGCCAGGACGATCTGGTGATCGTCCAGGGCGATCCTGATCGTGCAATCAAGTCATAATTGCTTTCCTTAAATTCTAGAGAAATTTTGAAAAAATTGTTCTGGATCATTCGGGATAATATTTTATAGTCCAGGACGATCCACCGGGACGATGTCCAAAAATAAGTAATTCCTAAATAGATTTGGTGACAGATTCTTTCTAAATTGAGCCTATCATCCTAGCCTATACAAAATCGTTCAGGATGATATTTTTGCATCATGACGGCTGCTTTAATGAGGATGCCCTAATTAGGATATATTCTTGCATCATGCCCTATCGTCCTGCATCCTCATTAAAGTAGCTGTCATTATGCAAAAATATCATCTTGGATGATTTTGTATCGGCTGGGACGACAGGCTCAATTTAGAAAGAATCTGTCGCCAAATCTATTTAGGAATTACTTATTTTTGGACATCATCCCAGTGGATCATCCTGGACTATAAAATATCATCCCGGATGATCCAGGATATTTTTTTCAAAATTTCTCTGAAATTTAAGGAAAGCAATTATGACTTGATGGTCGATCAAATTGTCCTTGACGATCGCAAGATCGTACGAGACGATACGCTGGACGATTGGACATCGGACAGCTCTTTTTTAAGGCAATGTTCACGTTGATATTCCACAATTTGTACTGATCGTCCAGGATGATATATTATCGCCCTAGATGATATGAACAAATTTCTTCTGATCGTCTCAAATCATCCCGGCTGATTGGACTTATTTTGCACTGATCGTACAGGACGATATTAGTGTCATCCTGGATGATAAAGTCGGTAACTTGCATTAATGAGCTTATTTTGAGATCTTTTTAAGCTATGACATGACACTTGGTAAGTGTCTTTGGCAGCCATTGTAGCTTCGTTCGTTTGGGGGATACTTGAAGAGAGAGCTTGAAAGGGAGTGAGGAAATGGTGGAGTTTAAGAGAGGGAGAAGATCCTATGAGGGGGGACTCAAGGGAGTGTGGAGGGGGTTCCACGTGGTTGTTATGGCAAGCTCGCACTTGAATATTGTCGGATTCAAGGCTTGTCTAGAGGGAAGTTCACTAAAGAAGAAGATCTCTTTGGTGTCAAAGGACCCGATGACTCTGCCGCACCGGGGAAGGTAGATGTGATTTTGTAAGGGCTTCTCCGCGTAGCTGTGGGGGCTTAAGGAGCGACACTTAGTTTAGTGAAATACTTGGAGGGTGCCTCCAAGGAGTGGACGTAGGTCAAGGTTTGACCGAACCACTATAAATCTGGTGTGTTCTTTCCTTTATTACTTTCGCATTTAATTTTCGCATCATCGATTTCTTTGTAGTGATTTTGGTTTGTAGTTTTATTTTAAAAGATCTTTAATAGCCAATTCATCTCTCTCTTGGTTAGCCTCTGGCCAATTCATAAGGGCCTAACATCCCTAACGAACTTTCAAGTGGTATTAGAGCAGTATTCATAAAATTTAGTTATGAAAAGCTTTTGAATTTCGATCAATGGCTAATTTTTCAAATCATAATATTGCTAAAGATTATTCAATCACCAGACCACCTTTGTTTGAAAAGATTACATTTGATTTTTAGAAAATTCGCAAGTCCATTTTTTTGCAATCAATTGATTTTCGCATGTGGCATATGATTTTAATTGGTTATTCATTACCGTCACGTATTTTAGATGGAATTAAAACTGACATTCCTTTTAGTCGATGGAATAAATATGAACGAATCGATGCTCAATTGAATGCAAAATCTTTAAATTACTTTTTCTGTGCTTTAAATTCTGAAGATTTTATGTTAGTTTCCACGTACACTACTGGTAGGGAAATTTGGGATAAACTACACACCATATACGAAGGCACTAGTGAAATCAAGTAATCTAAGTTGAATATATTAGTGCATGATTATGAACTATTTTTCATGAAACCTTATGAGACGATCTTAGACCTGTATACTAGGATAAACCTCCACCTCAGCCATCGCGTCCTTCTATGGAGGATTCTGCTTACTCCCATTGGTTTCTCTACCTCCTCCATCACCGCTTTCACCGCTTTCCTTCTTCCCTTCTTTGGGAGCCAACCTAGAGACCGTCGGCACCGTACCATCCTTCTGCGAAGATGTGTCACCGAAGTAGGAGATGCACGCAACAACATCCAGTAGATGTCTCACATGCGCGATAACCCCGTCATCGTCGTAGTCGTCTGTTCCACATTTAACAAAGCGTCACTTTCTTCTTTCGCGCGAGAGAATTTCTATCCCGTTCATTTTGAGCGGGTTTCGATGTCCCACGAACGGCCTCCTATAATACAACGATGATGTTTCGTAGGATTTACGTATTCTCCTCTCAAAATCAACCAAACGACCTAATTTAAGTAATGTGCCTAATTACATTACTTTTCCCTCCTAATTTTGTATACCAAACAACCCCTTAATGGAAAAGAAAAGGTACTCGTAGTAAGGTCTTCTTCTTAGCCCCTATGAAAATTTATTCTTCCAAAAAAAAAAAAAAAAAAGTATAGCCTTATCTTGTGGAGGAATATAGTTAAGGGGAAAATCGATAGTAGAGGGGTTTAAAGCTTAGAGGATACTTTTCCAGTTAAGTGAAGATGGGCCAGCCACCGACCCAAGGGAAGAGATTATGGAAGGGTTAACAAGCTTGATAAGCGGTGTAAAACCAAGGAGATATGGAACCTCTGACTATCCCATCAAGGGGAAGAAGGTGAAAACAAGTGAAATAAAAAAGGGGTGGGCTAGTTCCTTTAGCTGTGCAGAGGAGAAGAACGAGAGAAAACTAGGTGACTAGGGTTACCAGGAAACCCTAGCAGAGTGTAAGACTGGCTAGTTCAAACTATTTGGACTTTATTCCCTTTTTTAATTGTGGTATTGTTTTTCTCTTTAATCTGGTACTTTTGTAGCTTGTTGCTAGATTTCGTTGGATTTGAATGGCAAGTTTATCTGTGTTTTATTAGGTTTGTAATTATAAATAAGGTTCTTGAGGCATCTATAAGCAATTTTCAATATTATTTTTTTTTTGTTTAATTCTTTCTTCTTGAGTTTTGGATGGATGTGAATACTTTGTAAAATTTTCTCCTTTATGAGCGTGTGGCTAGGATTAACACTTCCATGATTTATTTCTTAATTATATATTATTTTCTTAATTTTAGTTATTAGTTTGCATGCATTATCAGATTTATTCAAATCTTATACAGTCTAGTTTTTTATTGTGGCGTGACTTTCAATTGACATATTATTTTATTGAACTTGAATTTTATTAAGAGTCTATTTGGGACAGCTTCCTCACAGCCTCTTAAAGCAGCTGTCCACTACAAAAATTTTAATTTTTATTATAAAAAATTGTTTTAAGAAGTAGCGTAAAAGCCGTCCCAAACCAAGCCCAAATTATAATCCTATCTTCTTTGATTGTGCAAACGATAGTTAGAATGTAAAAAATTCGAATATATTATTTTTTAAAGTGATTCATGGTGTGATTGCATATTCTTTTAGTATTATTATTATTTTTTCTAGATTTTTTGAAGTGATAGATTGTAAAATTTGTGATTCAAATTTATTATTGTAAAATAAATAATTTACTCTTAATGATGAGTTACTCGTTTATAAACTTATTTAAATTTGATTGTAATATTATACTAATTATATAATTTTCTAGCTACATCGAATGACAATTTGGTTACAAAATATTAGAAATGATATTTTTTTATTAGATTTAGATGAAAATTTGACTCTTAACATGACACAACGAAAAGGATTTATGTAGCCGACCCAATGTAGTGGGATAAAAACTTGTTTTTGAATTTCAAATTGACATTATATTCTAGGTTGCAAAAATGAAGAGTTCCTAATTTGAGATAAGCTTGTTACAAGAGGTTGCTCGTCATGATGACAAACTAGAACGTACTTGGTCATCATCATTTGAATTAATTCATGATATGTAATTTAATGATGTTTGATATATCCCCTATAAAATAATAGATAAAATAAATTAAGTTATCTGAATGGATACAATTATTCAACCTATCAAATTGGATAATAATTTAATTTTATTGAATTTATTGAAATGCATTTTGCTAACAATAATTTTGACGTTCCAACATAAATTATTTATGTAGTTTAAGTCGAGTTATTTTTAATGGCAAAAATGCTAACAAAATATTGTAACTATAATCATTAAGTAATATATTTGTTTTTACCATAATCGTATTAAATATTTTGCTAAAATTTATGATGTTATAAGTTACAGTTAAATTACTGTTTTAAAGAATTTCATATATATAATTTTAAAAAAAAGTTAATAAAAATAAATTACATGTACTTAAATTTAAGATATGTGCAATTTAATCTGTTATTATTAAAATGCTAAAGCTGATCACTTAACCAAACAATTAATTTGTGCTTCTAGATTTGAATAAACACCTAAAAATGAATTTACTCAAATAACATTATATAACAACTCCATAAAAGAAAAAGAAAAAAAATATATATAATAACTCCATTATTCAAACAACATTTTTTTTAAACTCCATCTCCCCAGAATTATTTCTAAAAGAACTTTTACATCAACAACAGCTCAACCAAATGGGTTATTGGTTTATGAGCCGTTGGGTATCACTTTCTGATTTTATTGAATATTTATATTTTTTGTATTATTTTGCTATAATTTAATATAAAATATAATTATATATAATAACTTAAATAATTATTATTTTATTTCATTATTTTAAAATAATTCTATTTCTAAAATAACTAAAAATACTCATCAAATATATTTTAAGAATAAAAAAAAATTGATCTCTGTTTCTCTTACTCTTCATATTTTAAGTCAGTCTGGCTTCAAAAAACTAAAATAAAATAAGTCAGTTTGGCTTCCGTTTAAAATAAAATTTGATTTGTAACAAATCGAATCATGTAGAAATTAAATAAATAAATAAGTGCTGAAACAAGGTTTAATCCTTGAAGCATTGCTACCTCATCATATTAGCTGCATCAGATACTCTTTTCATATGCATGGGCTGTCTGGTAAGCTCAAAAAAGAAGACTCAAAAGAAATACAGGAGATTTCAAAATTTAAATGTTTAATTTGAAAAAAAAAAAAAGAGAATGCAATTATAATGAATTCTTTCTTTAATCCCTAACTATTGTTTAATGTATTGTAACATCCCCCAATTTGGGAAAATATTTTTTTTCTTTTCACTAGCTGACTGCAGTCCCAATCGCTTTGGGGCATAATCACCATCAATTGGGAGCCACCATCGGTCACCACATGCCACTGTCAAACACCATTTCCATCATAACCAGCCAACAGCCGCCATAACCAAACGACGCCACGACCGCATTCATTTTATTTTATATTGTATTCACTTTAGTTGAAATAAATAAATAATAATAATCTCTTATATTTTGTTATAGACATCAAAACAACTTCAAATATTTCAAATACCAATATATTCCTCTTACTTTGCATCCCTTGTCAGCAAATCAAACAGCCCAATAAACTCACAAAAGACCAAACGGCTTCCTCCAGTTTAATATGTTCAAAAAAATATAAAAATGCTAAAAATAAACAATGAGACGAGACGAAATGCCAAAATAGTTAGCAGTCAAATCATGACCTGGAGAAGTGTATATTTTGTTACAGAAGCTGACGTATTTGTATGGATCAGTCATTGGTGAAGAGAATTCTACTTCAGACATAGGACCATATTATTTTTTTGGGATATTTAGGCCATTTAAGGCAAACTCACACACACAACGTATACACATAAACTCGAACTCTGAACCTCTTAGTTGGAAGCCTAAGCTCTCAACCAATAGGCCAAGGAGAGTTGTGTCATAGGACCATATGATCTCATGTTGTCTCTATCGAAAAATGAATTAATCAATCTTTCTGTGTAAAGGAAAAGGTTAGATTTAATTACTCAAGTATTACCATTCCTCTATGCATATTTAAATGGGAGCGGAGCGGATGGCCGGGGTGGCTCTTGAACTACAGCTTCTCTGATGCTAATCCTGTGGCTTCCTTTGGAATCAAAAACAGCAATCCAATAGGAATGAAGGTGGAGAATAGTTGAATGAGCAGACCATAGAGAATATTACGAAAAGAATTGGTTGAAATGCCTAGAACTGAAGCAAGAGCAGCTCCATAGAACGAGCCAACTGAGGAGCCGAGGTTGTTTATAGACATAAAAAGGGCAAACAGAGTCCCTTCAATACCAGGAGGGCATAGTTGTCCAGAAAGAATTAGAAACGGCATGAGCCTGCATATTACACCGTTAGCATCATCAAACAAAGCTATTTTAAGCAGAAAATTGATTCAATAAAATTAAAAGTTAAATAATCAAAATTGCTTTTCCTTTATTAAAATGTCCGCTATGTTACTTAAAATAACGTTGAGGGAGGTAAAACAGTTCAAGCTATGATTTTATGTTTCAACAAATGCAGATTCAATATTATTTGCATTCTTCCTTAAATCTTAATTGCAATTTAGATTTTGTTTGAGATGGTTTTCTTGTTAGTTCTTAAAGATGCTTTCTAGTACAATCATTTTAATTTCTATAATATAAAACTGCTTTAAAAAACAGTAAAAAAGTCATTCAAATGAAGATTTAATCTAAGCCATAAAATTATTTGCATTCTTCCATAAATCTTAATTGCAATTTAGACTTTATTTGAGAAGGTTTTCTTATTAGTTCTTAAAGACGCTTTCTAGTACAATCATTTTAATTTCTATACTATAAAACTGCTTTAAAAAGTAGTAAAAAAGTCATTCAAATGAAGCTTTAATCTAAGCCATAAAATTGTCTATCAAAAAATATTAACACATGCAGCCCCACAGCTTTTCAACTCTTAGATATAACTACATACATATAGAATTCATAGAAAATATTAATTATCTGACGTAGAAAACAAACACAAGTATCTTCATTCAAACTCAATCATAATTAAGATTTTCCGTATAAAAGATTAAGGAACCAAACTAACATGCTGACGATCTCAAAGACATCAACTTAATAAAACATTAAATTATTGATCGAAAACTAACTTTATGATTCACAGAGTCCAAACTAATGAGCTAGGCAACTGATCAAGATGTATATTAAATCAATCCAAATAAGAACATTAAATATTCTATTGCACAAAACAACGAATGCAATAAAAAAATGTATACTCTTATTAATGACTTGATTGTCCAAAATTAAAATGCAAATATATGGATTGTAACTTTGGGCAATCTCTAAAATATATACTCTAATTAATGACTTGATCACCTTAAGTTAAAATCCCCCATTAGATTTATTACTATAAAAATTACAGACCATGTATTCAGTTTTAGATCTACTCAAACAAAAAACTTTAGAATCTAAGGTTGACCTCCATATTTCAATTTTTTCTTCAACTCCCTCTGATCTTATCAACGAGAATATCATCAGCAAAAAGCATACACCCCCCTCTTACAAATGTCTAGTAAGAACATCCATGACTTAAGCAAAAATATATGGGCTTAAGGCTGATCCTTGATGTAATTCAACTAAAATAAGAAAATACTCTAACCACCTTGTGTTTCAAAACAAATAACAGCTTTACATACATATTGTTAATGACTTAAATATAAGCATTATTAACTCTATTCTTTCTAAAACTCTCCAAAGCACTTCTCTTATGACTTTGGCTTTGTTTGGAATAGCTTTCTTGCTGTTTCTTAAAACAATTTTCTAGAACAAAAAAAATTGTACTAAAAAGCTAATTTAAGAAGTAATAAAAAAGTCGTCCAAAACAAAGCCTTTGTCATATGTTTTCTCTAAATCAATAAATATCATATATAGATCCTTCTTATTCTCTTTATAGTTTTCCATCAAATCTCTCAATAAATATATAGCTTCTATAGTAGACCTACCGGGAATGAATCAAAATTGATTTTGAGAACCATCGGTATCACATCATAACCTATTCTCAATAACTCTCTCTCATAATTTTAATGTATGATATATTAACTCAATTCTTCTACAATTCGCACTCTTGTGCATCACTTTTATTTTTAAAAATAAGAATCACACTCCACTCGTCTGACATCTTTTTAGTATTCAAAATAATAATAATAAGCCAAGAACTTCATCTCCTAAACATTTCCACACCTCTATTGGAATACATTAGATCCAACAATTTTTCCACACTTCATTTTATTTAAAGCCTCTCTAACTTCTATCTTAATAATACGATGATAAAAATAAAATTCTCTATTTTCATTTAGGATGCTAGTGTCACTAAAGTTAATCGTATTCTCATAATCTTCATTGAAAAACTTATCAAAATATCTCATCCACCTTTGATGAATATTCTTTTTTAATAAAAAAATTTTTGATATTCATTCTTAATGCAATTCACTAAGAACAAAATTCTTATTTCTCCTTCCTTTTTACTCGGCCAACTTATACACACTTTTCGCCCATCTTAAAATCTAATCTATAATATAAATCATTAAAGCCAAAAATTTTAACATAACATTTTACTTTCTTAGACGTGTTACTGACCATTTTATATCTTTTTAAATTTTTTAAATTTTTACATCAATTATCTTTTATAATAAAGCTTCTTTTTTGTCTTTCTTGCATATTATAATTTCATGACCAGCTATTTTTATTATTATGAGTTTTTTTCTTTTAATAATCCCACATCATTTCCAACATTATTAATATCACTAGCAACCTTAAATGTTAAATTTAGAGAATTGGAGAGGTAGAAGGCTTAATTTTATAATACAAAATTATCCCTATTTATAGATCTATACAAGATGTCTTAATAAAAAAAAAACAAATAACTAGAAAATCATGCATAATTTCTTTAATATAATCCTTTCTAAATCAGCCAGACAAATATAAAAGGACATTAACATGATCCAGGTGAGCCTCCCACAGATCCTCATGCTGGTTGTGGGATCCCACAGATCCCCATGTTAGTTGCGGGATCAAGGGCCAAGGGATAGTTGAGATTTAATAGCATGATCCAGACAAGCCTCTCACAGATCTCCATGCTAGTCATTGGATCAAGGGTTAGGGGATGGTTGGGATTTAATACTCCCCTATCATTCCTAGCTTGGTAATCAATCATAGAAAGGTAGACTTATCAAGTCCCTTTGTAGGAATGTCTACAACATCGATTTCATCATTTTCCTGCACCCCATGCATCTTGATTTCACCTTCAATAGACTCCCACTGCTCTTTCTTTAGAAGCAACACCTCTACATCACCATCATCCCAAATTTTATGCATTATTGTACTTTAATCAAAAGAGACAACAATGCCAACATAAAATTTTTTATCCTATGGCCACCAAATTTTTATCTTTGAACAAATAATTGAGTCATCCAAGCATTTCCTATGCTTTTATGGTCCGGAAGACTCTTTTACACCCTGAGCATGCTTCCATCTTGATTTTATTTTATTGATATCTTTCACATGGTTATGATCTTTAACCAAGCCTTTCACTATAAACTTTTGAGAGGAGATAACTTCCTATAATTTTAATTTTTTCCTTCAGCCTCAGCATGCTTAACTCCTTTCTACTTCTTGGTGCCAGCAGTTTGCTTGGTTTACGAGAATCGCAGTCTAACGTTTCTTTGAGATCAATTTCTATCTTCATTACATGGAAGCTTTTTGTCAAAATTACTCCAATCTTTTTTTATTACCAAATCCAAAATTATCATTGCTAATTGATAACTACAATGAATCATTTGTTCCACCTTTGCGAGAACTCAAATTTGACCTTCTATCAAGCTTTGTTGTACATGAATCCAAGCTATGTTTAGTATTAACTCCATATTTACCACTATGATGGCAAAAGTCAGCCTTTTGCTTTTGCATCCATGGAATCACCATTCCCATTCTAAAAAGATCCACTATTCATCACTAGTTTGGAAGATTTAACTGCAGCAGCAACAAATTTTACAGGATGAAAATTTTCACTTTCTTGTTGTGGAGATCCCTAAGGCAAGTCGTCATAAAAGAACCGCTTAGATAATTTATGGACAACTTCCTGATTTTCACTAAAAGCATTCATTTTATTTGTATCGAAATTTCAGGCTTCCCCTTAAATGCAGCAAAAATAATTTTCTTGTAATCACTCAATAGAGCACCATTAACATTAAATAATTTTAGCAAGTCTTTAGCTTCAATGAAAAATTAACAAGAACTTTCTCAGTTAGGTTCTTAGTTATGTGCAAAATATTATTTTCAACACCTTTCACACCATCCAACAAACATGTAAGAAGTTGTGCATAAATACTTTCAATCTACTCCAAAATAAGTGTCATGATAGTCTTATCTGAAAAGAAGACAGTATCAAAATGCTTTGATCTTATTCTCTTCAGGAAATGCTGAAATATTTCCAATATCAAATCATCACAATCAAGATCTAAGATCAAAACACAAGATCGGACCTTTGCAATAGCTTCAAATATTGAAACATGTCTTTGGAAATGAACGGCTTGACATCCCATCTAAATTCGTGAAAGCTCAAACAATTAACCCAAATATCTCCTTCATTATATCATCAACATATGGAGCATCTAGTACTATTATTCTTGTTATTTCACTAAGACAAGATATAATGGAAACTTTCACATCCATGTCTGAGTGCCCCAAAAGATCCTTAGCAATCAATGCCTTCATAGCAAGCTGAACAGTAGTCAACATTGAAATATATAGAGGTTGCTCCATTCTTGACAACAAATTTTCAGCTTAATCAAAAAGTAGCAAAAGCTGTTGTAAATCAGATGGAGGAGATGTCATCTTATCCCCGATGTCCTTGACCCCATCCTCCAGCATTAAATGATCAGACGACATTTGCACAGATGTGCAAAAGAGAGGCCTCAAGTAAGGGATCTAAGCTCTCGGTCCCATGCAGGCACGAAGTCACGAACAAGACCACCAATCCAAGTGTCCGGCTGTTTCCAGGAATGCATGCATAAAAGCTCCACACGACTCCTCCCGGTGCTCGATTCCTTCAGCATAGGTAAGAACGCACGCAAAGAGGCTCGATCTCCTTCGCAAGTACGAGGGTTCCTGCTCACTCCTCTCCCCTCGACTTCCAAAAAGAGATGCATGAAGCAGATGACCAAGAGAAATGTCGCTCCTCTCTCAATCGCACTCAGGGTCGAAGATTGATCTTGATGCTGTCGTTCCTAGGAAGTTATAGAGGCTATTTAGACGCGTGTAGGAGGAGGTCCTGCACTCAACTTCTCTCGCTTCTACTTGGTTGACTTTAGACGTCACACACAAGAATGATGACCGAGCCTGATGATGTTGTTCTCGAGAGGCCCTGGCTGCTAGCAGGAAACAGAGGGCACAAGCAATTTGGACCACTAGACTTTCATTCAATCTCACCCGACAATGAAGGCCGCTTATTCCTCTCTCCTTCCTCCAATTAGTATATCTCAGTTATTCCAGCAATGAAGGTTGGTGGAAGGACCTGTATGCCTCAGAATTAAGTCAATGAGGGCCGGTGGTGGGAATTTGGCTATGATACCAAGTTAAATTCAGAGAATTTTAGAGGGAAAAGACTTAATTTTATTATACAAAACTATCCCAATTTATAGATCTATACAATGTCTTAATAAAGAAACAAATAATTACATAATCATGCATAATTGCCTTAATATAATCCTTTCTAAATCATCCAACCAAATATAGGAGATCGGTGTGATCCAGGTGAGCCTCCCACTGATCCTCATACTGGCCGTGGGATCAAGGGCTAAGGGACAGCTGAGATTTAATAATGTTATCTAGGTGAGCCTCCCACGTATCCCCATACTGGCTGTGGGATTAAGGGCCAAGGGACTGCTGGATTTAACATTAAATAACAAATGCTCCCCTCCACATAGTAGCGAGTTGAGGAAAATCTAATAAGAGAAAATTTTATTATCATTATAAATCTCCACTATATACGTTGCACTAAATCGCAGATGAAGACTAACAATTTAGTATATGTATTACGAAGATTTATTAAAAATAAATTTCAAGTGCATTGGCTATATATAAGCATTATCTAGGGGAGATTTTCATAAGATAATCAAATATCTACGCATTATTTTTAATAAAAGGCTATTAAATTATCATTGATGTCAATTTCTTTGTAATTTTTTTTTTTATTTCATCCATGGAAAAAAGAAACTCTCTAAATTAAAAGTTTGTGGCTGCAAAGTTTTGAATGGGATTGCATAATTTTGATGCAGCTTCTTATCAATCTACATTAGAGAATAATAAATCTCAAAACATCTTACACCATATAGTCTAAATATAAAAAAAAAAATCCAAGATTTCAAGACAAGATTATAGTTGGATTGAACACAGAAGAAACTAGCCAATAAATTAAATTTTTATTTTTCCTTTTTAGTATGAATATCAATTATCTAACTAGATAGGAAACATCCCTTGTTTTCTTTAATTATAAGATAGAATTTTTAGAATACATCCTAACTTGAATTAATATGATTTGAAATATAATCTTCATATAACATACATTGAAAGTGGTAATAATAATAATAACAATAATAATAATAATAATAATAATAATAATAATAATAACAATCATAGATATTAAAACCGAACTGGATCGGCCGATTCAACCAGTTGAACCGCGAACCAACTAGTTGACCGCTTTGATTAAACCTGAAAACCGATCGACATCAGACCGCAAAAAAACCGGATGAACCGGCAGTTAAACCAAAAAACCGACAAACCGGCAGGTTTTGAAAGAGCTGTCAGGTTCAAAACATGAGTAAAGGGAGCTATAGAATGCAAAATGAACAATCGAAGCCAAGCTTCACAAATTTTGGACCGTATAACCTTAAAAGCTACTCAGTACGTAGTTCCTTTGTTTCCCCCTCCCAGGTCCCAGGTCACGATCCTCCCTCTGTTATGTTTCGACTCTTCCATTTCTTTATTTGTGTATTGTCGTAAGTCGTCGATTCTTCTTCAATCGTTTCCTCCCATAGCCGCAGAACTCTTCCCATGTTGAGAAAACCATAGGTTCGTCAACTATTATTGTTTTACATATGAATCGTGCATGAATAGCTTTAATCTCCTTGCATCCATTCTATTAAAACTTGCATATCCTTGATCATTATTAATTGATGCATTTTAATAGTTCATTAATTTTTAATGAAGTTGGTTTTTGTTTTGAAATTTCTTCTAAAAAAACTTGTGCAGTATAAGATGTAATCTGAAATTAATAAATTATTGCTGCTTGGAAAACCATGTCCTTTTTTTTCTTGGATTCAATGTAGTCTTACGAGTGTTAATTTGGCAGAATAATATTGAAGACTTGATGGGGACATCAGAGCTTGGAAAGTCTATCAGAGACGTGGCCGTCGATCTACGGCCACGATCGAGTCGATGTATTTTTGAGTCAGATTATGTATTTATCTTTTATTATTTTATGTTTGTATTTGCTTTTGTTATTTTCTACTTTTACCCCTTAAGGGAGGTCATGTGTAAGCCCAAACGACATTGTCGACTTTTAGTTTTGAGTCCTTTATATGAGGTTATATATAGCCCTTATATTTTCTTTTCATGCTAATAAATGAATGATAAAAATTTCCCTATATTTAAGTTCTTGTGAGAGCTTGAGAGAGATTGGAGTGAAGTCCCTTGGAGAGGGAAACGGATCACCCACCAACCTTGGAAGTGCCTGAGTTCGTGGTTCTTCTTCTCTATCTCTTTTTCATTTTCCCTCCATCCCCTAGTCGCCAGCCTAAGTCCTTCCAAACTCCTAAGCTGTCGGCCACCTAATTCCCCCACACCACCCGTCGGCTAGATCTAACACCCACCACCATCCACGGCCAACCTCCACACCGCCGGCCCATCCCCTTGGCTTCCCCCATCTCCACTTGCCATCAAGTCTTTCCTAAATTAGATTTCATATTTTTGATACCCTATTAATGATCCAATTCAAATCTATTTGAATTTTAAATAATTACCAAATTTATTAATCTTATTTTAGGAAACTTAGTAATTCATAGTCTATTTAAATTTTGCATTATTTGGGAAGAAATCTTTCATTCAAAATTTAATCTCTTAATTTAGATGAGCATTGAATGCTTCATTAAACCCCTTCCCTCTCTCTATTGTCGCCGGCCCCCTATGCAATAGTATTAAAAATTATTTCCAAATCCTACAAACTCTCTTGGAAATAATTCAAACCTCCTCTCCCTCTCACTTGGCCGAAATCCCCATGCCCCCACCTATTTAATTTCTTTCCAAGAGAGAGTCTCTCCTATTGGAATTAAAATAAATCCCTTCCCCTCTTTCTTGCCTACCGCCCCCTCTCTCTCTTTCTCTTCCTTAATTACTCTCAATCAAAGGAATTAATTAGGAAGGTGTTTGAGTTATTTTCCCTCCAAAAAATCAGAACCCAACTTAATCCTCTACTCTCCTTCATTGGTCGGCCACCCTTACCCTCTTCTCCACTTCAACGCGTGAGAGAAACTTCTTTCTCTCTAGAGACATCTTCAAGGGGAGCAACTACGATCTTCGTCCACACATCAACCCTTCGACACCAATGAATGACCGATCCGGAGCTTGACTACGAATTCACTTACGATGAGCAAGAGAACGTCAACATCCTCCACTCCACCTTCGACTTCAACCCGAATGTCGATATTTCCATTGAAGAGTACACGGACCGCATCATTTTCACACTTTCGGAAGCCATCGATGAGCAACTTGCCAACGTCCAGTGGCAAATTGTTTCGAGACAATAACAAGGGTGAATTTCTTCCCTCTTCATTTATCTTTCTAATCCGCTAACCTTGTAGGTGGTGATTTAATCGCAAAGTTTTTGTGCTTCGTCTTCTGCCTTTGCTTAGTAAACGTAGGATTTGAGTTTACTTTCTATATTGCTTATCTCAATATTAGATTAGAGATTTTGTTCAATAACTTCTTAATTCGCATGTCGTTGAAATTCTAAGTTCTTCTGATAATTCAAATGCTTATCATATTATTTGGCCTAAGCGTATCTACCCCTCTTACATTTTCTTTTATCGATTTCATTGCTAATAGTCTTAATTGTCATTTGTTCTTATCAAAATCGTACAAGTTCTTAATGCATTCATTTCAAAGCATTGTAGTCCTGCCTCATCTGATATCAGAGCATGATTTGCTCTTAGTGCATGTGCTAGGATCCATCATAGAGTTCTTTTGACCATCGTTAAGCTTTGATAGTTTTTCCAACATTGCATTCCTTTAATTTAGCACCTTTTATGTTTGTTGTCCATACATTTATTGCATCCATTTTGCAAGCTATAAGTGTGTTTTCATTCATATAAATTGTTGTCATTTACATCCTAGTCACCATAGGTGTCCTGTAGTGAACCACAATGGACCCGAAACAACTTTGGAGGACTTTAGACTTACTAGTAGGTCAAATGAATACAATTAGCCAGCAACTCAAAGAGAATCAAGCCAATCTAGCCGAAATTCGCAGGGACACAACTGAATGTTTCGACACACATGAACGCTCTAGGGATCATCCAACCCCTACACCCCATCTAGACCTCCTTCAATGTATGGGGATGATACCTATCAAAATGAGAGGCTGTATCGTGCCACTCATCGAGCTCCTCAGTATGGACATAATTATAACCATGAACTTGACATACCACTAATGAAGAACATTAAAGTCGATGCTCATACCTTTGATGGCACCCTCGATCCCAACTCTTCCTGGATTTGATCAAAGGTATGGATAACTTCTTTAAGTGCTATAACATCTCTGAGGCTAGGAAAGTTAATTTTGCCAAGATGAAACTCACGGGTAGGGCGAGTTAGTTTTGGTCCGATCTAGAAAGCCTTAGGGAAGCCAGAAGTGAGTATCCCATCACTTATTGGCCTTCCATGAAGCGTGAACTTAAGCAGAAGTACTTACCTCCCTCATACTTTCCTAGGTTGTTGGATAGGTGGAATGGGTTGAGTAATGGCAACAACAAGTTAAGGAGTACATCGCAACCATTAATGACTACCTGATTCGCTGCAAAGGACATAACTCTACCACCCCCGCGTAGATCTTGTCTATGTTTCGTACCTGGTTGCGAGAGGATCTTCGCAATGAGCTGTTTTCTCGGAACGTCACTATACTTGAGAATGCCTACACCCCAGGGAGCACTACCCGTCCACCCACTGGTTCTCCAACAACTTGATCTGATTTTAGAGGTAAACCTCTCACCCTGGATACCCCTCAGTCCAGTCCCATGAAAAAGTGCTTTCGATGACAGGGGTATGGGCATATCGCTTCTCAATGCTCCAGTCTCTATAAAGTCTCGATTATCGAGGGGATCACTGAGGACAATTTTGAGCCCGAGGTTGATCATATCTACTAAGTGGAAGATGAAGGCCAATTCTTCAAGGAGGAGGATGACACTGTTGTCCTCCATTGCCTTCAGAAACTGGACAAGTCTCCCATATGCGTGGTGAGATGTGCACTATCACACCATGCTCCCACAAAATACTGGCATAAGAATGCGATTTTTCATACCTACACTAAAATCATGGATAAGAACTGTAAGGTCATCGTAGATAGTTGCAGTTGCATCAATGTTGTATCTTCCAGCATGGTGTACAAGTTAGGTCTTTCTGTCGTTCCTCACCCTAACCCTTATAAGATAGCATGGGTAAACTCTACTGCCTTGAAGGTGAAGGAATGAAGCATCGTACATATTTCCTCTGCTGACTATAAGAAAAATGTTTGGTGCGATGTGCTGATTATGGATGTTAGACAAATCATTTTGGGTCGTCCTTGGATTTTTGACAACGATGTCCACATCTACAAGCGTTCGAACACCTGCGTGTTCGAACATGCAGGTAAAAAGATCAAGCTTTTACCATCGCATCCCTGAGTTAAGGATGACTCCAAATCCAACCTTATTAAGTCAAAGAAAGGACTGAACCTGGTCACCGCCATGGTTTTGGAATCTGAAATTGCTCAAGGAGCACCCCTGTATGCTTTAGTTGGTCGTGAGATTCCTACTGAGTCTAACGAACCAATCCCTCGGGAAGTCCAACCTATTCTGGGTCAGTTTGTTGATGTCTTCCCTGATGATCTCCAAGATTAGCTACCTCCACTTAGAGACATCCAACATGCCATAGACTTAGTCCCTAGAGCCTCCCTTCCTAACCTGCCACACTATCGCATGAACCCCATGGAACATGCTGAACTCAAGAAGCAGGTAGATGAGTTCCTGTAGTGAGGTTTCATTAAAGAGAGTCTTAGTCCCTACGCGGTGCCAGCCCTTTTTAACCCAAAAAAGGACGGATCTTGGCAAATGTGTATTGATAGCAGTGTTATCAACAAAATCACCATCAAATATCATTTCCCTATCCCGAGGCTAGACGATATGCTCGATATGATGACAGGTGTCAATCTATTTTCCAAGATCAATCTCAAGAGTGGATACCAACAGATCCGGGTCCGACCTGGTGATGAGTGAAAAATTACCTTTAAGACCAAGGATGGCCTCTACGAGTGGTTAGTCATGCCTTTCAGGTTGAATAACGCCCGAGTACTTTCATGAGGATCATGACTCAAGTGATGCACCCTTTTATGGGAAAGTTTGTCGTCGTCTAGTTTGATGACATTTTTATTTAAGGCAGTTGGTGAGTCAACACTTGGACCACTTAAGGCAAGTTTGTGAGGTCTTAAAGAAGGAACAACTTTATGTCAATCCTAAAAAATATACCTTCCTTGTAGATCGTGTTATCTTTTTGGGCTTTCTTATGTCGGCCAAAGGGGTCTCTGCAGATCTCAAAAAGGTGAGGGTCATTATGAAATGGCAGGTTCCTCAGAACATCTAGGAAGTCCACAACTTCCACAGACTAGTCGCCTTCTATAGGAGATTTATCTGAAATTTCAGCACCATTGTATCTCCTATCACCGACTATCTAAAGAAGGGTGAGTTCCACTGGACCCCGGCCGCCACCAGAGCTTTTGATAAGATTAAGAAAAGCATGATGGAAGCCCTAATGATGAGACTTCCTGATTTCTGCAAAGTCTTCTGACCTGCAACGCTTCGGGGGTTGGAATTGGAGTCCTATCCCAAAAAAGATCACCGAGTAGCTTACTTAAGTCAGAAATTAAATGATATTAGGCAGCATTATTCCACGTATGACAAGAAGTTCTACGCAGTGATCCAATCTCTTCGTTATTAGCGACAGTACCTGCCCGCAAGAGTTTGTTATTTTCTCGGATCACGAGGCTCTGCATTATACCAACCTCCCAAAAGAAGTTGAAAGCACGTCACGGTCGATGGGTAGAATTCCTTCAGGAATACACTTATACCCTTAGACATAAGGCGGGAGTTGAGAATAAAACTGCTGAGGCTCTCAGTCGTCGTATGATGACTACCACTGAGATGAGAGCTAAAGCCGTGAGTTTTGACCAAATAAAGAGGGACTATTTGGAATGCCAAGACTTCAAGGAGACTTACTCTCCTATTCACTGGCAGCACAAGCCTTAAGGACAATTTCCTTTTAAAGGAATGTTATCTTTTTAAAGCTCAAAAGCTTTGTATTTCTAGCACCTCCCTTAGGGAATTTCTTATTTAGGAACTCCATGCCGGAGGCCTCGCTGGGCACTTTGGTCGGGATAAGACGATAAAAGCCGTGGAGTATCGTTTTATTGGCCCAGTCTGAAGAGGGATGTCGGTAGGATGGTCAGCAGATGCCACACTTGCCAGCTGGCCAAATAATGCAAGCAAAACACTGGTCTTTACACCCCTTTGCCTGTCCCTATTTGTCCCTAGCAGGATGTTAGCATGGACTTTATCTTAGGTCTGCCCAAAACTATCCATAGGACTGATACCATCGGTGTTGTAGAAGATCGATTCTCCAAAATGGCCCATTTCCTATCTTGCTCCAAAACATCTGACGCCTCCCATATTGCCAAACTTTATTTCAACGAGGTCGTCCGCTTACATGGTTTATCAAAAACCATTGTATCGGACATGGATGTTAAATTCACCAGCTATTTTTGTAAGACCCTTTGGATGAAAATGGGCACTAAATTGCAATTCTTCAGTCTTTCATCCACAAACTGAGGTAGTCAATAGAAGCATAGGCAATCTATTCCTTGATAGGCAAGCATATTAAGGATTGGGATTCCATTCTCCCCACAACTAAGTTTGGCTATAATAATTTTGTGAACCAAAGCACTTGCCTATGTCCTTCTGAAATTGTTTATGGGTTCAAACCTAGGCAGCCACTAGACCTCATACCAATGTGCTCTAAGTATAGAATTTCTGAGTTTGCATCATCATTTGCATCACATATGCATGAACTTCACAAATAAATTGCACAACAAATTAAAAAGAGCAATAATTATTATAAATTGTATGCTGATCTTAAACAAAAAAATAAATTTTTGAAGTTGGTGACTTTATGATGGTGGGTATTCGTCCGGAACAGTTCCTGTAGGGAACAATTAAGAAGTCGCATGCTAAGAATACTAGAAAATCAATGATAATGCTTATGTAGTATATCTGTCTGCATAATTCAACATCAATCTCTCCTTTAATATAGAAGATCTAATTGCATATGAAGGTCGTGATTTCAACCCACCAAATCCACTCATAAAGCAGCCTTGTGTGACCCCACCGTATGAGAACCCAAACCTACCAACACTCCCAAACATTCCCAAATCACCCATGGCAGAGAAGGTTGACACGATTCTAAGTGATGACATCATCTCCACAAGGGAAGGTGGATGATGGAGGTACTTGATCAGGTGGAGAGGCAAACCCGAGTCAGAAGATACGAGGTTGGATCGCGAGAAGCTTCAGCAGATCGACCCCGACGTATTGGAGATCTATGAGAGCACCCGGGATGCTTACTCGACGGAGTTGTGCTCTTTCCCACCCCGGGAGAATAATGGGGACATCAGAGCTTGAAAGGTTTATCAGAGACGTGGCCGTCGATCTACGGCCACGATCGAGTCAATGTATTTTTAAGTCGTGTAATGTATGTCTTTTATTATTTTATGTTTGTATTTGCTTTTGTTATTTTCTACTTTTACCCCTTAAGGGAGGTTATATGTAAGCCCAAAGGGCATTGTCATCTTTTAGTTTTGAGTCCTTTGTATGAAGCTATATATAGCCCTTATGTTTTCTTTTCAGGCTAATGAATGAATGATAAAATTTTCCTCGTATTTGAGTTCTTGTGATAGCTTGAGAGAGATTGGAGTGAAGTCCCTTGGAGAGAGAAACGGATCACCCACCAACCTTGAAAGTGTCCAAGTTCATGGGTCTTCTTCTCTATCTCTTTTTCCATTTCCCTCCATCCCCTAGCCGCCGGCCTAAGGTCCTTCCAAACCCTTAAGCCGTCGGCAGCCTAATTCCCCCACCACCCGTCAGCTAAATCCAACACTCACCACCATCCACGGCCAACCACCACACTGCCGGCCCATCCCCTTGGCAATGATGGGGACATCAAAGCTTGGAAATTTTATCAGAGACGTGGCTTTCGATATACGGCCACGATCGAGTCAATATATTTTTGAGTCATATTATATACTTGTCTTTTATTATTTTATGTTTGTATTTGCTTTTGTTATATTCTACTTATACCCCTTTAGGGAGGTCATTTGTAAGCCCAAAGGGCATTGTCATCTTTTAGTTTTGAGTCATTTGTATGAGGCTATATATAGCCCTTATGCTTTTTTTTCATGCTAATGAATGAATGATAAAATTTTCCCAGTGTTTGAGTTCTTGTGAGAGCTTGACAGAGATTGGAGTGAAGTCCTTTAGAGAGGGAAACGGATCACCCAACAACCTTGAAAGTGACCGGGTTCGTGGTTCTTCTTCTCTATCTCTTTTTCCCTTTCCCTCCATCCCCTTGCCGTCGGCCTAAGGTACTTCCAAAACCCTAAGCCGACGGCCACCTAATTCACCCACACCACCTGTCGGCTAGATCCAACACCCACCACCATCCATGGCCAAACTAAACACCACCGGCCCATCCCCTTGGCTTACGCCATCTCCACTTTCCATCAAGTCTTTCCTAAATTAGAATTCACATTTTTTGCAAATCTATTTGAATTTGAAATAGTTACCAAAATTATAAATCCTATTTTAGGAAACTTACTAATTCATAGTCTATTTAAATTTTGAATTAAATTGGGATAAAATCTTTCATTCCAAATTTAATCTTTTAATTTAGGTAAGCATTGAATACTTCATTAAACCCCTTCCCTCTCTCTATTGCCGCCGACCCCTTATGGGATAATATTAGGAATTATTTCCAAATCCCAACTTACTCTCTTGGAAATAATTCAAACCTCCTCTTCCTCTCTCTTGGCCGAAATCCCCATGCCCCCACCTATTTAATTTCTTTCCAAGATAGAGTCTCTCCTATTGGAATTAAAATAAATCCCTTCCCCTCTCTCTTGCCCGCCGCCCCCTCTCCCTCTCTCTTGCCCGCCGCCCCCTCTCTCTCTTTCTCTTCCTTAATTACTCTCAATCAAAGGGATTAATTAGGAAGGTGTTTGAGTTATTTTCCCTCCACAAAATCTGAAACCAACTTAATCCTTTACTTTCCTTCATTGGTCGGCCACCCTTGCCCTCTTCTCCACTTCAACGCATGAGAGAAACTTCTCTCTCTAGAGACATCTTCAAGGGGAGCAACTACGATCTTCGTCCACACATCAACCCTTCGACACCAATGAATGGTCGATCCGGAGCTTGAATAGGAATTCGCTTACGACGAGCAAGGGAACGTCAACATCCTCCACTCCACCTTCGACTTCAACCCAGAAGTCGATAATTGCATTGAAGAGTACATGGACCGCATCATCTTCACCCTTTCGGAGGCCATCGACGAGCAACTTGCCAATGTCCAGTGGCAAATTGTTTCGGGACAATAAATAGGGTGAATTTCTTCCCTCTTCATTTATCTTTCTAATCCACTAACATTGTAGGTGGTGATTTAATGGTAAAGTTTTCGTGCTTCGCCTTCTGCCTCCGCTTAGTAAACGTAGGATTTGAGTTTACTTTTTATGTTCCTTATCTCAATGTTAGATTAGGGATTTTGTTGAATAACTATTTAATTCGCATGTCGTTGAAATTCTAAGTTGTTTTGATAATTCAAGCGCTTAGCATGTGATTTGGCCTAAGCGTAGTTACCCCTCTTACATTTTATTTTATCGTTTTGATTGCTAATAGTTTTAACTTTTAATTATTATTTTTTCTTATCAAAATCGTACAAGTTCTTAGCGCATTCATTTAAAAGCATTATAGTCCTGCATCAAGACCTATACAACCTACTTTGATTCTTAAGGGTAGAGCCTTAGGGAAAATGGGTTTTTGTAAGTTCTCATTATTTATTCTCTTAAGAAGGCTGTATATATGGATCTTCTTTTGTTCCTATTTGTGCTTTAATCACGTGGTAATAATCAAAGTAGTGCATGTCTGGACGTTTTCCACTTAAATTTATTTTGTTTTATCATTGTCCTGAGGCTGTCTTAATATTAAGATTGTTGTTGATGATAAGATTGTTAATATTATAATTGTTTATGCTCCTCAAGTATGTTTGGATATGAGTTCTAAATTAAATTTTTGAAATGACTTTGAAGAATTAATACAAAAGATATCTCTTGAAGAAAGAGTTTTATTTGGAGGAGATTTAAATGAACATGTTGGTAGAGAGGTAGATGATTTTAAAAGCACTCATGATTGCTATGGATTTGGAACGACGAATAAAGGTGACAAGACCATATTAGATTTTTGCTTAGCTTATGATTTTTCAATTGCTAATACCTTATTTAAGAAAAGGAATGAGCATCTCATCACTTATAAAAATAGATATAGTACAACTCAGATTGATTATTTTCTTATTAGAAAATTAAATCGTTTAGATTGCAAAGATTGTAACGTTATTCCGAGTGAAAATTTATGTACCCAACATCAATTATTAGTTTTGGACTTTATGATAAAGGGGCATAAAATATAAAATAAAGTAAAATGATTTTCTAGGATTAGATGAGGGGCATTTAAAGAATATTAACAAAAATATTTTTTAGAGTAAGATTTTAGATCTTAAGATTTTCTGTGCATGAGAATGTTAATATTATGTGGGAAAAAGTGGCTTGTGATATTAAGAATATTGCAAAAGATTTGCTTGGAGTACCAAAGGGAAAAGCTCCTAATAGTAAAAATAGTTGGTGGTGCAATCTAAATGTGCAATAAAATATTAAAAATAAGAAGATTTGTTATAAAAGTTGATTTAATTTTAAAAATTCTTATAATTGAGAAATATATAAAGTGGCTCGTAAGGATTCTAAGAAACAATATGCGATATAAAGGCATTAGTTTTTCGTGATTTATATAATAAATTAGATACTAAGGAGGGAGAAAGATTTGTGTATAAGTTAGCCAAACAAAGAGATAGTAGTAAGGATTTAGTTCAAGTGAGGTGTATTAAGGATGAAGATCAAAAAATTCTTTTCTTAGAAGATGATATTCAACAAAGGTGGATGAGATATTTTACTAAACTTTTTAATGAAGATTGTGAAAATAAGATTGACTATAGTGACCTTAAGACCCTAAATGAAAATAAAGATTTATGTTTTTATCAGCGTATTAGTAAAACTGAAGTTAGAGAGGCTTTAAAGAAAATGAAGGGTGGAAAAGCTGTTAGACCTGATGATATTCCAATAGAGGTGTGGAAATGCTTAGAAGATGAAGGAATTT
>NW_021318773.1:94355-125049 GCF_001605985.2 Dendrobium catenatum
AAAGGCCTAAAATGCAAAACCAAATCTCAAGACAAATGAAAGCCACTGTAGACCAAAAATTCCGGCATTTTGTGCTAAATCCCTAATTTTCGGAATTCTATTTTTTGTCAGATTTATGATGGTAGTGAGGCCTGCAATGCTTTATTGTGCCGTATGTTGGCCATTAAAAGAGAAGCATAGTTAAGTGTGGCAGAGATGAGGATGCTCAGGTGGATGAGTGGCTTTACCCTTAGAGATAGGATACGAAATGAGCATATACGTGAAAAGGTTGGAGTAGCTCCAGTAGAAGATAAGAGTAGAGAGAGTCGCCTTAGATGGTTTGGTCACATAAAACGTCGGCCTTCCGATGGAACAATTATTACATCCGCTGACCGGACGTAGAGCTACGTTCGGCCGCCAATAATATGTCGCCACGTGCTCTTACTCTTTACCGCGCGGCCCGACGACTTGACCCGAACCAGAACCCGGGAATGCTATGTTCGCGTATTACAAGATATTACTCGGTATGTGCTTGGTATTGCTCGGTATTGCTAGGTATTGCTTGACAATAACGAAAAATACCGTTCTGTGAAGACAAATACCGAGTAATACCGAGAAATACCGAGTTGTACCGAGTTTTTCTAGAAAAACTCAGTATTTGCTAGAAATACCGAGTTGTACCGAGTTTTTCTAGAAATACCGAGTTGTACCGAGTTTTTCTAGAAATACCGAGTTGAACCGAGTTTTTCTAGAAAAACTCGGTACAACTCGGTATTGCCCGGTTTTTGCTCGGTATTTGCTCGGTATTGGTTATTGCCAAGCAAAATCGACCAATACCTAGCAATACAGAGCAATACCTAGTAAAATCGAGAAATATCGAGCCATCCTGGGTCTGTTCCGGGTCGGGTTGTCGAGCCGCGCGGTAAATAGTCAGAACGCGTGGTGCGATTCTATTGGCGGCCGAACGTAGAGCTACATCCTGTGACCGGACCAAATAAAAGTTCCTTCCGATGACCCGGTTAGGAGAGTAGAGGTATTAGATTTGACTTATGTTAAGAAAGGTCGAGGTAGACCTAAAAAAACTTGGTTAGAAAATATTAGGAATGATATTTCTTTATTAAATTTAAACGAGAATTTGACTTTTAATATGACACAATGGAGAAAAAGGATTCATGTAGCCTACCCCACGTAGTGGGATAAAGGCTTAATGTTGTTGTTGTTGTCCTGAGGCTGTCTGGTTGAGGTCATCACATGCTGAAATTTAATGAGTGCTCAGGTCTTTGATTGTTTACAGAAAATTTTTCGGTGGTATATTGAACCGACACACTATTAGGTTTCTAATGTTCATGACTAGTCATCCATTTCGGTGCTATGAGCTATTGGCTGTTTATCATGTTGACTTGGTGAATGGATCATAGCTCTACAATCCGATTCATTGACCCGATCCATGCTTTGATCAATTTGCTTATGAAAAAGAAAGTCCCGTACATGTTACCAAACATATCTTTATCAACCTTAAAAGGAAAAAAAATTCAACCATTTGGCTAGCTTGCTATGAATAGTTTTCTTTTGTTTTTTTATTGATTCAGAGAGAAAGAGGTGATAGTGAATGAGGGGATCAACTTCTCATTTTGAAAAGGGTAGCCTTTTTATTTCTATAATTGAAATAACGAATTTGCAAGTAAGGGGTTTGTAGCTTGTTCATGAAGTTTTTAGTTTGGTTGCGACTTAAGAAACTAAAAACAAAGCTCTCTAATTGCACCTTCGTCTCAATATTTAAAATGGATTAACAAAACAGTCAAACTTCACCATCAACTCAATGCATGCAGGAGAAAGTAGATATTGTTTGGAATCATTTTTCTGAGTGTAAAGTTTCTACCGATGGGAAACAATATAAATGTTTTCATTGCGAAACTACTTATAAGGGCGAAGACGTTAATAGGATGAAAAAAACACTTGACAGAGATTAAAGACAATATTGTTTTTTGTAAGAATGCCACATGACATCCGTCATCAGATACAACAGAATTTGAATGAAATAACAAAGAGAAAATAGCAAGCACAAGTGGACTTGTCGCCGAGTGTTGATGTGCTTGTTAATAATCTAATAAAGGAAGAATGGGGTTCATGTTCATTCCCAAAATAACAAAGTTCAAATGCACAGTGTAACGAGATTGTTAAAAGAAAGAGAAAAATTAATAAAATAGAAAACTTTTTCACACCCAAAACAAAACTAGGATCTCAACCACCCTTGACAAGTGTAATAGCATCTACGGATGCAATACATCGTGCTGATTTGGAACTTGCTAGGTGGTTTTATGACAACTGTATTCCATTCAGTGTTATAAATTCATCGTTTGCACAAAAGGCTGTTGATGCAATTGCTGCAGTAAGAACTGGTTACAAGTTGCCCTCTTACTATAGATTGAGAGAATCTATTATGAGATTGTAAAGAGGAATACAAGTTAATAGAAACTTATAGAAGAACATGAAAAGATACCGATTATACGTTGATGGTAAATGGTTGGACAGATACAAGTAGGACATTAATAAATTTTTTAGTGTATTGACCATATGAAATTTCATTTTCAAAATATATATATGCATATGATATCGTCAAAGATGCCAAAACATTATGTTCATTATTCCCTGATGTTGTTGAATGGGTTGGCCCAAAAAATATAATTCATTTTTGTAAAAGATAACACAATAAATTATAAAAAAAATTGGTGAGTTATTGTATGAAAATTTTAGAAACATATGTTGGTCACTATGTGCTGCATATTGCATAAATCTTATTCTCAACGACATTAATAATATGTCTTATATTATGAAACTTGCAAGAAAAGCTTCAAAGATAAAAAAAAATTATTTATAATCACGCGTTCATATTGTCATGGTTAAGAAAAAGAGCATGTTGGACAAAAATAGTAAGACAAGGAGTGCAACACCCTAAGACCAAATTTTCAACAACAACAACATCAAGCCTTTGTCCCACTACATCAAGTCGGAAGAATTGTTTATTTTAATCTCTTCATTAACCAACCAGAACTTCTATGAATCTATCAATATAAATCAAAATGGCCAAAGCAATTAAAAATTATATTCATCAAAATATAAAACAATATTCATTTTTCATATACAATAACCAAGAGTTAAATACATTCATTCATCAGTCTATCTTTTAACTTTTCCTGTAATATACATATACATGTACTATAAAAAGAGAAGACATCCAGTTATCTATGATGTTTTTATTGTATCTAGTCCTATAGGCCAATCCTAAAATGGTTTTAATAATTATTTCACAAATTTCTAAATTACCAAAATTATGATATTTAACCCAAACTATAAAAATAACTTGTGAAAATTCAATATATTTCTGTCAAAACACTCATATTGATGACATCTATCACATACTAAATGTTATGCGCAGAAGTTTTACTATTACAAAATTATCCTCATTTTTCAATAACAGAAATACAAATTTGATCAGGAAAATCTCAAAGAAATCAAATTATCAAAATCACAAATATGATAATGGCTCCTTACAATGAGACGAGCAAATCTCCCAACAGATCCACCTAACAAAAATTACTTTATGACCTCCAAATATAGGCTTTTGCTTTTCTTTTCTCTCCCCACATTTTTTCTCTCAATTCCTTTAAGAGGTCTCTGTTAGCCAAATAGGAAAAGAAAAAAAGGATTAAGTTTAATAATGCTTTAAGATATTTCTAATAAAATAATAACATGATATAACATAATTATATAATTTAAATAATTGTTAGTATAAAATTTATAAAAATATGTTTTGGGCTTTAAAAATTATAGAAAAATATCTATAAAATAACTCATTTTATTTAGACAATTCTGATGAAATCGTTTGTAATACAGACACCTGCTTTCATATAATCCATACTTGTACCGACAGGTATCAATTTCTTGAGGTTTTGCACCAGTGCTAAAAAAATTAAGGAAAAATTTGTATCACGTCGTAGTAGCCTATGCTCCATAATTCTCTCCCCAAAGTTTTAAAGTATGATACATCAACTTAACTCTATAATTCACAGAATCTTGTGCATCACCTTTATTCTTAAAAATAGGAATCAAAACACTCATTCTCCAATCATCTAGCATATTTCTATTCTTCAAAATAATATTAAAAAGTTTAGTAAGGATGTGTTTTAAGTTTCAAAAGGAATAGCTCTTAATTAAAAAAAGTTGGAGTCACTAGACTCCTTTTTGGGGTTATTCACCCCTGATTGTCTCTACAAATATTCACGAGATAAGAAATCAGGAAATGAATTAAATATTTCTATAATATATTCAACATCAAAATAAAAAAATAAATAGTTCTTGCCATGTAGCAAAAATTTATTTTGCAGCAAAATTTTTATCATCGTTTTTATTATATATTTGGCTGCATTACAATCAATATGTAATAAAAATTAAGCATTTAAAAGATCAATTTAAAATTTCATTATTGATTTAATTTTTGCAGGCATTTTTTTATGGTGAAATACTTTTCTTGAGTGATATTCCATTTACCTTAAGTAAAGTGAATTAATTCTTCTTTATTAGAACAAATATTTGACTGTTTTGAGATTCATCCATAGCCAATTGATGAATTCAAGAAAATACGGGATGAATTCAAGAAAATGAAGCAACAATCAAAGCCAACTTGACAGAATGCAAGAAAGAGATCTATCAACAAGATGCATGTCAGATACTTTCTAATAAAATAGAATACACCAAATTAAAGATGAAATATTATAAAGCTGCAAAAAGCTCTAGAGAGAAAGTTGAAGACTATTATAAAGCATACACCTGGTGTATTTTGCTGATGATATTCTTCCTATTGATAAGACTAGAAAGGGAATTGAAGGTAAATTCGAATTATGGGGGTCAACCTTAGAGATTAAAAGTTTTCGTTTGAGTAGATCTAAAATCGAATACTTTGATTATAATTTTAGTAATAATAGATCTAGTGGGGGTTTGTGAATTTGAGCGATCAAGTGATTAATAAGTGTACTCATTTTAGATATCTTGGGTCTAATGTTTAGAGTGATGGTAAAATAGATGGGGATATTATTAATAAAATTCAAATTAGATGGTTGAAGTGGTGGAATACTTCGGGTTTGTTGTGTGATAGAAACGTACCACTCAAATTTAAGGGAAAATTTTATAAGTTGGTGGTGAAACCTACAATGCTTTATAGAGCAGAATATTGGCCATTAAAAGAGAAGCAAAATGTTAAATTAATTGTTGTTGAGATGAGGATGCTCAGTTGGATGAGTGGATTTACTCTTAGAGACAGGATATAAAACAATCATATTCGTTAAAAGGTTGGAGTAGCTCTAGTGACAAATAAGATTACAGAGAGCCTCCTTAGATAGTATGGTTAGGTAAAAGGCGGCCTTCCGATGACCCTATTAGGAGGGTAGATATATTAAATTTGGCACATGTTAAGAAAGGTAGAGTAGATCTAAAAAAACTTGGTAAGAAAATATTCGAAAAAATCTTTCTTTATTAGATTTAAATGAGAAATTGACTCTTAATAGGACTTAATAGATATAAAGGATTTATGTAGCCGACCCCGAATAAAGGCTTGATGATGTTGTTGCAAAAAGCTCTACAACTGACGTGCAAATATATAATTTTTCACTTCTAACCATAACCTCTCAACATTTTCTGATGACTAACACATTGATTCGCAAATATGACGTCAAAATTAAATAACCAGATAGCTACTCAATATGATAGTAAAAAAATTTAAATAGACATCACAAACCTCATAACAATATCTGTGAGAAACTAATGAGGTAAAAACTCAGAACATCATTGCGGGGCTATTTGGTCGAAAGTAAACGGAGTGCAAAGTAAACCAAACATGCGTATTTGAGTTTTTCCTTGTTTTGTTTGACACGGGGAAAAGTAAAACGAAATCCTAAAGTATTATGAACCCCCCACTATAGTTCATTTCGCAAGTAAAAGAAACACGCACGTTTTGAGTGAAAAAGGAAATCACACAAACTTTTCATTGTCGTTTCTTCCTTCTGCGGCAGAAACATCATCGTTTCTTCCTTTTGAGGCGGGAACATCGTCGTTTCTTCCTCCACTAAAGCTTTTCATCTTCTCTATTTCATCGCGGCTCAGACTTCAGTGCTTCATGTGAGGACAGCGAGACCGAACGAGAGAGACAGGGAGAGAAGAGGTTGGGTACGCTAATGGGGAAGAGACAACGGACTCTAATGAAGAGAATGATGAGCATAGTAGAACTATCTCCAGATCTTGCAACAGCAGCTTCTTCTGCAGAAATCCCTCCACAACCTCTGGCAGCAGATACCAGGCGGGATGGAAAGCTGCCGCCTTTGATGGCACCGCAAAGGAGCATGAAAAAGAGATGCTCGAGGGATCCTTCTATAGTAGAGGCCATGCCCTTCCTCACAGCTTGTGGTCTCTGCAAAAATAGCATCGGCCTTGGTACTTTCATGTATAGGTATTATCCCATAGTTGATACTAATAAAAACCCTTTTATGCTTCCTAAAATGTTTGCAAATTTTGGTTTTCTGAAAACATTTCTTACTGTTCCTGATTTGGATTTGGGCGCTTGGACATATATCAAGGTTTAATTTTTCCTGTTGCGATTAAGAAATGAACATGACATTCTTGGGATTTGCTTGTTCATGATTCTTCCAAGTGCAAGCATGTAAATCTTCATGATGCAGCCAATCTTGATCATGTAGATAAAAGTGAATGCACTCAAGGTGTTTGGGTAAATGTCTGAAAGATAGCAATTTTTGGTAGAGGCAGATTGTTCTTTACTCTACATAAAGCCAACCAAATAGAAAAATAAGTTCCCCTACATTCACATTACTTCAAACCAAATAGAAAAATAAGTTCCCCTACATTCACATTACTTCAAACCAAACAACCTCAAAATATTTACTTCATAGTGCATTTATTTTACACTGCATTCACTTCCCAGCAAACCAAATAGCTCCTAAGTTGTATGAATTTCATTTGTTTCCTAGGACGTGAAGGGCATGTTAGGTTATATTTTTGCTTCCTGTTTTTAATGTTTTGTTCTTAAAAATGATTACCTGTGTTAGAAAAGATGTTTGGTAAAAAATTCCCCAACTGAAACGGAATCTTTTTTCATCCTGAAATTCAACCTATTTTCACTTGTTCTCAAAATAACTATTATCAAAAAGAAACAAATACACACACCAACATATTTCTATTTTAAGTGACAACAAAAGCAAAACAAATAGAAAAAGAGAAATAGAATAAAAATTTCCCTAATGAAACGGAATATTTTTTCTTAAACCAATATTCTTAATTTTTGCATAATATCGTTCAATATTTTTTTGAAAACTCAAGAGGAACAAAAGAAGCTTTTACAAAGCTGTTCTTTTAAATATCCAGTCATAGGATTCATTAACTAGAACAAAACAGTCTGTTATTCAAAATACAAATATAACTTCAAAAGGAAATTGCTTTTTGTAACATGACATGCTTTCTAAATTTCAAGATTTTAATCTTTTATATTAATAAAATTGTATCAATCAAGCGATTGCAGACACAAAGAACATGAAAAACTATAACAATAGTAGCATGCCAAGCAGAATGAAAGTTAGGGAATGTACTTGAATTGATTTATTGCATCAGCAACTGCTGAACCACCAAGCACCATGTACTTATCTGGAATGGATAACCGAGTATTTAATCCAGACACTAGAACAATGTCCAGAAAGTTAACAGCTCCAAGACCAACATGTGCCAACCTGCAAGATAAAGAAAAAGTATAATCAGCTGACTAAAATATTTTCTAAGAAAATCTACTAAATGTACCAAAAGCAAAGTGACATATTTCTTCACAAATTTTATTGCCATGTAAAAAAACAGAATTATGAAAAGGTACTTTAAATTTTATTATATAGATTAGAGGTATTTTTAACCTCCTCCAACTGGCATCTTTTTAGTCTTCAAAATAGTATTAAAAAGTTTAGTAAGCCAAGAAATCCCTTCATCTCCTAAGCATTTCCACACCTCTATTGGAATATCATCAGGTCCAACAGCTTTTCCACCCTTCATTCTATTTTTAACCTCCTCCAAAGACAATAAATATAAAATAAGATAAATACAATTTACATAAATAATAAAAAAAAAGTAGTGCTGGCAGTTAGGTGAAGAGAGAGGAGCACATGGATTACAATGTAATGGTAAAGAGAGAATATCCTATAGCTAAGTTACTCGATCCATGTTCTCATTAGATCATACTCTAATTGGCTACATGTTACTGCTACTCCTCTTGGGTGAAATTTTGGTCAGGTGCAAGAAGTGGAATGGGTCCCATACAATGGGACCGCACGGTCTACAACATTTCCCCTTCATATTTGATAGTATAAATCTATCATTTAACATTTGTAAAAAATATTCTTGGGCGCAGGGCTGCAAAATCTATTGGTGAATATACTAGCAAGTTAATTTCCTGATGATATATTAGGAGTGCAAATCAACCCACTTTTTAGTTCTTCTTTCATGAAATATCTATCTCTATATGCTTGATACGATCATGTTATATTGGGTTATGCACAATACTGGAGATAAACTTATTGTCACAATATATCTTCATTAGCCCTTCTCACTTGATTTTTAAATCTTCCAAACAGATTTTGATGCAGAACAGTTTGTAGATTCCTTAAGAAATTACTCTCAATTAGAGACAGTGCTAGATCATGAAACAACCAGTTGTTTCCTGCTCCTCCATATTATGAGATTTTCAGCCAAAAATATATAATATCCTAAAATGGATCTATCCACTGTTAATTATATATAATCTGTGTCAATATAACCTTCAACTTATATAGTATCTTGTTTTTGGTCAAGAATTCTTTTTCTAAGATTTGATTTTTAAGGTATTTGAGGACTGTATAAGAGCCTAAAAGTGAGATTCTTTGGGTTTATGCATGAATTTACTAATGATACTTACTGCAAAAGTGATCTAAGGAAATGTGTGAATTAGACATGAGTTCTCCAAATAATCTTTAATATTGTCCCATGTCTGCTTCCACTCCTTTATTTGCAACTAAATTTTGACCTAATTCAATTGAGGTTTCACAAAATTTGTAATAAGTCATTTTTATCTTTTTTAACAAGTGTGTGATAGTTTTTTTGTTGAGAGAGGATTGAGTTAGATCAATTCTTTGATTTCAAATTCTTTAATAAACTTTCTTTTGATAAACTCTTTTCCTTTATTTTCATCACTTGTAACAATTATATCGTCAACAATACAATGAAAATTCAAATTTCGGAGTTAGTGGAGTAGTTTATGAAGAGCATACGATCCCCTTAGCTTTGTTGTATCTAGCTTCAATCATGGTTTTTATAAATCTGCCAAATTATGCTCTCTAGTACTATTTAAATCCAAATAGTGCCATTTTCAATTTGCACAAATTATTCTCTGTGAACGAGCTATTGAACCTTAGTGGAGGATTCATATAGACTTTTTCATATCTCTACGTAAGAAGACATTCTTTATATCATACTAATATATATAAATCATCCAAGATCAGGCAAGCATTCATTTTTTACAACATGAGCAAATGTTCTTGATAATCAATTTCACATGGTTAAGTATACATTAAGTTAAGATTATTGTTTTGTACCATTTCAGACTCTCGTCTATCTTATTATATTTTATAAAAGAAATCCACTTGCTCTAAGCATTTTTTTTTCCTTTCAATAGTTCAATTACTTCACAAATGTAAATTTTTCAAGTGTCTTCATGTTTTCTCTCATAGCACCCTTTTAATTATTGTTTTCAAGTGCCTCAAATAGATTTTGTGGTATTGAAATGAAACTAGAGTTGATACTTCTTAGAAAAGCTATTTAAAACTACACAATAAAGGGCACGCCTTAGCGCAATTTAGCCGAAAAATGACTCGAGGCGTGCACATCAATTTGGCTAAGGCGCGTCTTGTCTCAATTTGCTTGAGGCGCACCTCATCTCACTAGAAAGAGGTGCATGCCTAAATAAACATATAATTTTTTGTTAAACCTAGACCTAAAAGTCTATTTGACTTCGACTCTTTCATGTGTGAGGTAGAGTTTTGAATGAGCTGTTGTTTTCTTCGCCTCCTTTGACTCCTCTTCTCATTTCTTCGTTGTTGTTCGATGACGCCTGCTTCACGTGAGGTAAAGTTTTGAAAGAGTCCCAAGCTTCTTCGCTTTTTTCGACTCTTCTTTGTCGTTTATTCGTTAATTTGATGATGCCTACTTCACATGAGGTAGAATTTTGAAAGACCAGCAAGCTTCTTCGCCTCCTTCGATTCTTCTTCATCATTTCTTCATTGTTGTTCGACGATGCATGCTTATCGCGAGGTAGAGTTTTGAAATAGCGGCAAGCTTCTTTGCCTCCTTCGATTCTTCTTCGTCATTTCTTAATTGTTGTTCGACAATGCTTGATTCACATAAGGAACGTGAGGTAGAGTTTTGAACGAGCCTCACACTTCTTCATGGCATTCCCTTCCTGTCAGATCGTAAGTCACGAGCAAGGGTTTAATCCTCCATCCATGTATAATTTGAGGACATGGGCTTTGAAGGAGAGCTTGACAAATATTGAAAGAGGTATTGAGAAAATTAAAATGACTTAAAGCAAAATAGAAATAATTATCATGTCTAATGGATGATTAGATATAAAGAGCAGAAGATTGATGAACATAATGATAAATGACCCTTATGACACTGTGTTCTTAAAGTTCATTGAGGCATCTGATAAAGTGAAAGATGTTAAGTTTCTTTTTGACTTCTTCATGGTGTTGTTGAGGAGATTGTGAAGCACTTGATAGTTGAAGTGATAACAAATAATATCAGTGCTCTTAGGGATGCAAAGGCAAAACTTATAAAGAAGATGAAATATTTATATTGGACTCTATGTGCAAAACATTGCATAGATCTCATCTTTATAAGAATGTAATGACAAAAACTAAAATGATAATGGAATTTATATATAATCATTCTTGAGTTTTGATACTTACAAGAAAATTTTCAAAGAAAAAAATACTTAAACTTGCAGCAACAAGATTTGTCACTGTCTCTTTGACTTTGCAGAACATGTTGAAGGCAATGCAGATTTTTGATGCTATGTTCACTTCAACAGAGATGTTGAGATGTGCTTAAAAAAAAAATCAAGGGGAAGGAAGTTAGGAAAATTGTCTTAAATGACTGATTTTGACAAACTATGATGTATGTTATTACAACAACTAGGCCACTAGTGCAATCTGAGAATGGTAGATGCTGAGAAGAGTCATGTTCTGAGCTTCATATATAATATTATGGATGAAACAAAAGAGATGTTGCCCATAATTTGAAAAGGACGGTTACAAAAAAAATTTGAAATATTATTGATGAAAGATGAAAGATGAAAGATGAAAGCTACAGCTTCATCAGCAATTCTATGCAGTAAGCTATTATCTAAACCTTCAGTATCAATATGCAGAAAATAGATCAACAAATTTTGAGATAAAATTTGGATTATACCATTGCGTGGACAGACTTATAGCTGATTCACCTAAGAGAGTAAATGCTAACATGTAATTTTTATCTTTTAGGAATTAAGATTGTTTTTGGATTGCAACAAGCAAAAGACACTATTTCTAAGTGATCTCCAGATAATTAATTTCTCTCTTTAATGTACTATGTACTCATTTATTTGAAAGTCAATTCTATTTGAAAGTCATTCATAAATACAGATAAAAGTTAGAAAGTTCAGCAAAGATCAACATGCCTTACATGAGAATTCTCTGTAATTTCATTCGCTTCAAATATTGATTATAAATATATGTTCCAATCATTAGACCAAACCAACCAATAACACGAGATGCCCCAAGAAATGATGCTCCCAGATGCAACACCTGAGTCTGATAATAGAACATGACTGTTGAGAGGTTTGGAACTGCAACATGTGAAAAAAAAAACCAGGCCATTGGTCTGGCAAATGCAGGGAGCAAAACATTAAATTTTACAAAAATAATGTATAACTGGAGTTTTAGGAAAAAATTTGCAACTTCTGGTTGAGGCTAAGAATCAAAACGAATGGAATAATGACACATGTGGCTACCTTAGAATAAGAGGATTCTTGAAAGCATCGTACAAACTATAAATAGCCGATCTCATAGATTGAAAGCGTCTTAAACTTAAAGCCAATGACCCTTTTTCTTTCACATCTTCAGCTTCCCTGTAGGAGAGCTTACTGCAATCATGATTACGCTCTTTTTTTCGCCTCCTCAGAGCCTCAGATTTTGATGCACCAACAGGTGAAATTGTTGAACTATATAATCTCTCCTGTAGATTGCTATTTTTTAGGTCTCCAATATCAGGATATTCTGAGGAGGCCTCCTTGATAAAGGCACACGATAGAAGCTGAATGCCTGGAAGTATAGAAAAAAGAAGGAAGATAGAGCATATTCTAAAACTGGAAAGCGCATAGCCTCCTAACAAGTTCCCACATATTCCTCCCACAGCCATCATTAACCAAGACAGTGATTGGAGATCACCAGCAAATTCTGCTCTGCTTAAATAATTCATACAAAATAAGTTTTTAATATTTTGAAATAAAAGAAAAGGCATAAAAAACTGTAAGATAAATACCTTTCAGATCGAACTGCCTCGGCAATCATCGCGTCAATAACTACATCTGCCATGGCAGATCCCAAGTTTTGCATCGTCAACAAAGCAGTTAGGAAATTATGTGAATTCATAAGTGATGATATCAGGCCTAGAACAGGCCAAGGTATAAGGGAAAGTACAGTAGCTATGACCAAGTACGGTTTTCGTTTACAACCATTAATTGGAATGCAATCTGAAAGAATGCTACAAAGGAAAACTATAAATCAAATTAATAACTCATACTTAAAATTTTAACAAAAAAAAAAAACAATTTTACCGAGGAAGGGAGAAGTGCCGATGAATAAACTTTTGTCTACTAAGAGCTAGAGAGAGTTTGCTCATCAATGCAAGTGTATTATTAATTAGAGCTTTCTTGTAAGATGGCCATTTTTAAACCCTTTAACTAATTGATATGGGATTTCAATAATCATTTAAAAATTCAAGTGGTAGCATTCTAACATGCTAGTTATCAAAATATTAAGTGGCAAGAGTGAATCCACAACTAACCACCAGTAGAGGATGGGCCTGGACCAATTGTTAAATTATTTCTAGCGTAATCTAGAGGACTAAGTTTAGACACATGAAAATAACCTCTGTGCAAATGCAAAGGTGAAATTGCGTGCATCAACCCCTACCAAGTCCTTATATTAGGGGGAGACCCGTGTGCTGTTTTTTTTTTTTAATAACTAGCCACCAATGGAACACAATCAATGCATGCAATAACGTATGCATATTACACATGTCAGTTCACAAAGCCCAAAGATTGAATTCTTGTTCAAACACATTTAATATGACCTTTAACATTATCAACAAGATTAAAAATCCATAAAGCTCAAAACCCCACCTATTTCACAACAACGAGAAGGTTATGCATGGAGATCTAGATGGTTAGAGATCCAATGCAACTAATACACTGAGATATTAGGAGATTAAACAGAATTGTGAAATATCAAGAGGTGTGTAATATTTTGTTTCTTTGGCGGGGAATGCTAATATATATTTTGCTTCTGAGTACAATGTAATAGGATGATTAGGGAGGGAATATGTTATTCCTGTCTGTAAAATAATTTCCTTGACTTGGGAAATTATTTATATCTAAAACTTTATTATGTTATCCAGCCATACAAATTGCTATCATGAATAAATTTTTCTCATTTGGAACTAAATTTCCTTCCTTCAAATAAAAATAAAAAGTAAATTTGCTGGAAGAAAACACAAGAAAAAACTTCTCACCAATGTTTGGAATGTCATATGATCTTACAAAAAGAGAGTACAAAAAATGAAAAACATTTTCAACAAATGTTCCAATTGAGATGATTTCCAAAATTAACACATAGGAACCTAAACATGTGCAAACACTAGATATGAGATTACATTGGGACTTCTACAAAAAAAAAATTGTGTTTCCTCTTGTTGGTATAAATCAATCTTCACTCAATCAGCACAATTACATAAATTCAATTTTTCATTTTTAAAACATGACAGCAATTTTTCACCCATCTCTGATTAGGTCGGCCATATGCATGCAAACGAAATTTATTATTAAAAATAGGATTAAAAAATGTCAATATAAAGATCGTATATCCCTGCTAGGCCATGTTTTTTTCTACCAACTTTCTTTGTATGACATTCTTAACTTTGGTTGACTTTGTTTCTTGACTTTGGTTTTACTCTTTCTCCCTTTGGCTTTCAGTTGCTATCAAGATTATTGAAGACAATATCTTTATGATTACTTGGAAACGGGAAATATTTTACTAACATGAAAATTACTCAAAGCCACTCAACGATCAATTCATGACAGTGGGGTTTCATGCAAGAGAAGTTATATTAAGAGATTTTGATGGGGACATCGGAGCATAGAAAGTTTATCAAAGGCGAGGTCACCGATCCACAGCCACGATCGCACCTACATATTTTTAAAGTCCTCATATATATTTGTTTTTATTTATTTGTTTTTTGTATTTGCTTTAGTTGTTTTTTCCTTTCTATCTCTTACTTAAGGGTGGTCATGTGTAAGCCCAAAGGGCTAAGTTTTCTTTTTATTTTCTCGTCCATTGTACGAGGCTATATATAGCCCTTATGTTTTCTTTTGAAGGTTAATGAATCAATCATAAAATTTTCTACATTTTGAGTTTTTGTGAGAGCTTGAGAGGTGTTGAAGAGAGATTCCTTGGAAAGGGAAGCGGATCACCCACCAACCTTGGAAGAGTCCGGGTTCGTGGCTAGTTTTATCTTTTCTTTCTCTTTCTAATCTCCCTCCCTCCTTATTCCACCAACCCAAGGCCCACACCCACCTCAACCCGCCGGCCACCTCCACCAAGTTCCCACTGTCGGTAAACCACAAGCCCTCCTCCCCTTTTGTCACGACCCAACCCGACCGGAACGAATCCCTTCGCGTCGGGCCGCGACAAACGTTGAAAATTCAGGATCTAGTTTTGGAATTTGCTTCAGAACTTTCTTCCAAATATTCGAACAAACAGAAACATAGAACTGCTATTAACTTCAAATACATATAAAGAAATGCATCCACTATTTTCTTCTTTCTTTCATCAAAATAATCATATGCATTACAGTGCATGGCTATAGACAGAAAGAACAGAACATAAAAGCCATGACTGTACAAAATCAAAAGTACAAAATACCTAATCACTGATCAGACACAGAACTGCTAGCCCAAGACTTCCTTCCCTTTCCTACAACCTGAAAACCACGCAGAAAAAAAAGATGAGCTAACAGCTCAGCAAGACTACACTCACCAATCAAATTCTTCAGAAATACACATCAGAAACAGTTATTCAAATAGCCGTACATAAATCGTATAACAGATAGAACAGATACATGAATTCAAATCAGAGTTCAGAACAGATCTTATAAAACTTATAAAACTTTCACATCACAGAACGGATAGGATCGTACAACTCAGAATTCAAATCAGATAAAATCACATTTCAGATATCACATTTCACATATCACATATCACATATCCCTGACCCTGACAGAATCTCGACGGATTCTGACCCCTTATGCCTACCTTCCCTGACACTGACAGAATCTCAGATTCTGACCCCTTATGTCTCCCTTTGTGCGTATAGCATCAGAATAGAACAGATATACAGAATTTTCATAACAGAACTTGTTTTCAGTTTTCTCAGATTTCCCTGACACAGACAGAATTTCAAAGGATTCTGGTCCCTTATAACTCCCTTCTGATATCACAGCACATCAAAACATTCAATTCAGAAAATCAGATTACGTTAGAAAATTCTCAGCGGCATAACGGCAGTATATGAAATTTACACAGAATGCACAGATTCAGAAATTCACCAAATTATCACAGATAATACACAACATCAGTATAAGACTTTCATTGTACTGAAGTAACATTTTTCAACATCCTGATAATTCGTAGTTCGATAAAAACGCCGTAGAATCCAAAATACCCGGTAAAAATCTTCCAAAAAATACTCAAAACGTGCACAAATATCATCTTAGAAACATACCAAAAGTTACGCGGTAAAAAGTTCATCAGTGCAAAACGAAACCAATTATTCGCTAACGGAAACAAAATTTGGAACAGAAAAATCATCAAAATCCTCGTTTCTGAAAATTGAGAAAGGCGGAATGTACCTTACCTTAAGTCGGTTAACTTTCTCAACTGCAGCTACGAACGAGAACGAAAACGGACAGAAGTCGCCCAAAAATAACTTTTCTTCCTTTTTCCTTCGGTTTTCTCTCTCCTGCCTTTTTCTCTCTCTTCAAAATATCTCATTTACATATATATATCCAACCGGGTCGTCTCGGACGATCGCAAATCATCCCGTGACGATTTGCACTCTGAACAAAATTCGTTCAAACGTGTACAGTAATCGTACCAGGACGAGTTGCTCTCTGAAAAAATTTCGTCCAGACGAACCCCAGTTCGTCTTGGGACGAACTTCTCTGTCCAGAAATTCCTTTACAACCTGTACCGATCGTCCCGGACGATCCAACTTCGTCCGGACGAACCTGGAAGAAAAAACATCTTTCACAATCTCCCCAACTTCAGTAAAATATCGTCCTCGACATTTCTAAAACAAAATTGAATCAGAACAGATGCGGATATGACTGACTCATATCCGACTCTTTCTCCCAAGTAGCTTCTTGTGTTGTTCTGTGCTTCCACTGAACTTTAACCATCGGAATCTGTTTATTTCTTAACTTACGAACGTCATAAGCCAAAATCTGTTCAGGTTCTTCCTTGTATTGCAGATTATCCTGAATTTCCACATCATCAGCAGCTAGTTTCTTTTCAGAATCAGACATCCACTTTCTCAAAGAGGATACGTGAAAAACATTATGGATATCGGACATTTGATCAGGCAATAACAATCTGTAAGCAGACTTTCCAATCCTTTCAATAATTTCAAAAGGTCCGACATACCTTGGACTAAGCTTGCTCACTCTTCCAAATCTGCTAACACCTTTCATCGGACTGACTTTGACATATACAAAGTCACCAATTTGAAATTCCACAAATATGTGCTTCTGATTGTAATACTTTTGTTGTCTATCTTGTGCAGCTTTCAATCTTTTTTAATCAGATTGATTTTCTTAACAGTTTCATCCACAAAAGTCGAACCCATTTCTTGTTTATCTCCCACTTCAGTTAGAGTCAAAGGTGTTCTACACTTTCTGCCGTACAGAGCTTCGTAAGGTGTCATACCAATACTGGACTGAAAACTGTTATTATAAGCAAATTCAATCAAAGCAATATGATCTTCCCAACTGCCTCCAAAATCCAAAATACATAACCTCGGAAGATCTTCCAATACCTGAATAGTCCTCTCAGACTGTCCATCAGTCTGCGGACGAAAAGCAGTACTGAAATGCAACTTCGTACCTAATCCTTTCTGAATATCCTTCTAAAGTCTGTAAGTAAATCGTCCATCTCGATCAGATACAATCACTTTTGGCACACCGTGCAATCTGACAATTTCCTTCACATATACCTGAGCTAACTTATCCACTGAATCCGTCTGTCTGATCGGAAGAAAATGTGCAGACTTCGTTAATCAATCAACAATCACCCAAATTGCATCATGTCCTTGCCTTGATCGAGAAAAACTCATAGCAAAATCCATCGTTACCTCCTCCCACTTCCACTCAGGGATAGGCAACGACTGCAAAAGACCTCCTGGTCGCTGATGCTCGGCCTTCACCAACTGACATGCTTCGCATTTCGAAACAAAGTCCGCTACATCCTTTTTCATTCCAGGCCACCAAAACAAACTTTTCATATCACCATACATCTTACCACTTCCTGGATGAATGGAATAGCCTGAATAATGAGATTCGTGCATAATCTCTTTCCTCAGATCTCCAGACATAGGAATCCACAGCCTGTTCTTATAGAAAATAATACCAGAATCAGAAATTCGTAATTCAGGTTTCTTATCAGTTTCAATCTGAACAATCAGCTTCGAATAGTCAGCGTCTGACTTCTGGGCTTCATGAATCCTTTCTTCCAAAAAAGACTGAATGTCCATCTGAGTCAACACACCAGAATCCGGACTAGTAGAGGAAATCACCTCAACTGTAATCCTTCTATATCTCGTATCAGATACTCATCAGAAGTAAGGTGAATACTTGATAATCCAGAAGACTTCCTGCTGAAAGCGTCTGCTATCACATTAGCCTTACCAGGCTGATACTGAATCGTCATATCATAATCCTTGATCAATTCAAGCCATCTTTTTTGCCTCAAATTCAGATCCTTCTGAGTGAAGATATACATCAAACTCTTATGATCCGTAAAGATCTCACACTTGACGCCATACAAGTAGTGACGTCAAATCTTCAAAGCAAATACAACTGTAGCCAATTCTAAATCATGCGTCGGGTAATTCTTTTCATGTAATTTCAACTGCCTCGAAGCGTAAGCAATTACTCGACCATGCTGCATCAGAACACAGCCCAAACCTTTCAGTGAAGCATCACTGAACACCTGAAATCCTTCCGTACCAAACGGAAGTGCTAATACCAAAGCAAGTGTCAAACAATTCTTCAATCTCTGAAAACTAGCTTCACACTCCGGTGTCCAAACAAAAACTACTGACTTTTGAGTCAATCTCGTCAGAGGTGCAGAAATCTGAGAAAATCCTTTTACAAACTTTCTATAATAACCAGTCATGCCCAAGAAACTACGTATCTCAAATACCGTAGTAGGCCTTGGCCAATTAGCAACAGCTTGAATTTTCTGGAGATCAATAGAAATACCTTCACCGCTCACCACGTCCCAGAAAAGAAATGCTCTTCAGCCAGAATTCATATTTGGAGAATTTAGCATACAACTGATGCTGCCTCAAAGTCTCCAACACACTCCTCAAATGTCTGGCATGATCTTCCTCAGAAGCAGAATATACCAGAATATCCTCTATAAAGAAGATCACGAACTAATCTAGATACTCCTTGAACACTCGGTTCATCAGATCCATAAAAATAGCAGGTGCATTGGTTACCCCAAAAGGCATAACCAAAAACTCGTAGTGTTCATACCGAGTACTGAAAGCCGTCTTCATCACATCAGCTTCCTTTACCTTCACCTGATAATATCCAGATCTCAAATCAATCTTTGAGAATACAGAAGATCCAGCTAGCTGATCAAACAAATCATCAATCCATGGCAACGGATACTTATTCTTGATTGTGATTTTATTCAGATCTCTGTAGTCCACACACATACGCAGTGTTCCATCCTTCTTCATAAACAGAACAGGTGCTCCTCAAGGAGAAACACTAGGTCGAACAAATCCTCTATCTACCAACTCTTAGAGCTGAACTTTCAACTCCGAAAATTCCTTTCGGTGCCATCCTGTATGGAGTCTTAGATATCGGAGCCGTACCCAGAAAAACATCAATACAGAACTCAACATCTCTATCCGGAGATAATCCAACCAACTCCTCACGAAATACATCTGAAAACTCTCGTACAACCGGGATATCAGAAACAGAACCCACATCAATATTTATATCCCGTACTGAGGCCAAAAATACTGAACAGCCCTTCTTCCACATTCTTCTGACTTCTAACACAGAAATCAAACAAGATAAAACTCCTCTTAATCCTTAGAATACACATCTTTCACCATCCAAAAACAAGCTCACTTGTTTCTTCAAACAGTCAATCTGAAGTACTCACCAGCTGCAGAACATATCGTGCCAGAGCAGTAAGCTCTGCCTCGTACTGCATAACTATTCTGCTCTCCTGAACCAACCTCAGAAAAGTCTCCTGCATTTGTTGTCTTGCAGAAGGAGGTACAAAACACGATCGAAATACCTCAGAAAATTCTTCCCAAGTAATCAGAGAGTTCAGCTTGCCTTAAAATTTCTCCTCCTGCTGGCCCGTCCACCAGCGCTCAGCTTCACCATCTAACAGAAAAACAACTAACGGTACTTTCCTGTCCAGCGGACATTGCATACCGTCCAAAGTCTTTTCCAACCTTCTTAACCAATCCTCAACTGCTCTGGGCTCAACAGTGCCCTCAAACCTCGGAGGTTTCAATCTCAAAAACATCTGTAGATGTCTATCTACATCTTCAGATCGAACAGTAGATGCCCTATTCTGAGTCTCGCTCATCATCTGAGCAACCAGCATAGCAAACTGAGAAACTGTATCAGAACCAACTACAGGGGCAGTACTATTCACAGGAGCTGCCTGACTAGCACTCAGCCAATTAGTCATATCTGGGTCTGGCAGATCCATAATCACACAGAAAATTATACACAAAAACAACATAATAAAAATCCAAACAAACTAGAACTACCCCCGACAGACTTACAGATCAATTCCTATAACTCTGTCTTACAATCCAAATTCCAAAACCATTGCTCTCATACCACTTAAAGATTTGTCACGACCCAACCCGACCGGAATGAATCCCTTCGCATCGGGACACGAAAAATGTTGAAAATCCATAATCAAGTTTAGGAATTTGCTTCAAAACTTTCTTCCAAATAGTCGAACAAACAGAAACATAGAGCTACTATTAACTTCAAATACATATAAGGAAATGCATCAACTATTTTCTTCTTTCATTCATCAAAATAATCATATACATTACTGTACATGACTACAGACAGAAAGAACAGAACAGAAAAGTCATGACTGTACAAAATCAAAAGTACAAAATACCTAATCACTGATCAGACACAGAACTGCTAGATCAAGACTTTCTTCCCTTTTCCAGAACCTAAAAACCACGCAGAAAATAAGGATGAGCTAGCAGCTCCTCAAGACTACACTCACCAATCAAATTCTTCAGAAATACGCATCAGAAAATACATCAGAAGCAGTTATTCAAATAGCCGTACAGAAATCGTATAACAGACAGAACAGATACATGAATTCAAATCAGAGTTCAGAACAGATTTTATAAAACTTATAAAACTTTCACATCACAAAACGAATCGGATCGTACAAATCAGAATTCAAATTAGATAAAATCACATTTCAAATATCACATTTCACATATCACATATCACATATCCCTGACCCTGACAGAATCTCGACGGATTCTGGCCCCTTACGCCTCCCTTCCCTGACACTGACAGAATCTCAGATTATGACCCCTTATGTCTCCCTTTATGCGTATAGAACCAGAACATAACAGATATACAGAATTTTCAGAACAGAACTTGTTTTCAAATTTCTCAGATTTCCCTGACACAGACAGAATCTCGAAGGATTATGGCCCCTTATAACTCTCTTCTGATATCAAAGCACATCAAAACATTCAATTCAAAAAATTTGATTACGTCAGAAAATAGTCAGCGACATAACGACAGTATACGAAATTTACACAGAATGCACAGATTCAGAAATTCACCAAATTATCACAGATAATACACAACATCATTATAAGACTTTCATTGTACTGAAGTAACATTTTTCAACATCCTGATAATTCGTAGTTCGATTAAAACGTCACAAAATCAAAAATACCCGATAAAAATCATTCAGAAAATACTCAAAACGTGCACAAATATCATATCAGAAAGATACCAAAAGTTACGCGGTAAAAAGTTTATCAGTGCAAAACGAAACCAAATATTCACTAACGGAAAAAAAATTTGGAACAGAAAAATCATCAAAATCCTCATTTCTGAAAATTGAGAAAGGCGGAATGTGCCTTACCTCAAATCGGTCAACTTTCTCAAATGCAGCTACGAACGAGAACGAAAACGGACAGAAGTCGCCAAAAAATCACTTTTCTTTCTTTTTCCTTCGGTTTTCTCTCCTGTCTTTTTCTCTCTCTTCAAAATATCTCATTTCCATATATATATCCAACTGGATCGTCCCGGACGATCGCAAATTGTCCCGGGACGATTTTCCCTCTGGACAAAATTCGTTCAGACGTGTACAGTAATCGTACCTGGACGAGTTGCTCTCTGGAAAAATTTTGTCCAGACGAACCCCAGTTCGTCCTGGGACGAACTTCTCTGTCCAGAAATTCCTTTACAACCTGTATCGTTCATCCCGGACGATCCAACTTCGTCCGGACGAACCTGGAAGAAAAAACAGCTTTCACACCTTTAACTTTGGGCTAGCACCCCTAGCTCTCCACCCCACCCGACCCCCACCACACTTCACCCAAGACCGACGGTCAAGCCACCCAAGCCGCCGCCCCCACTTTCCAAATATCCAAGTCCAAATCCAACAACCTTAAATGCCTTTCTCTAAATCCCTCTCTCACCTGCCCCCTTCCCCACCCACTTTAATTCCATTGGATTTCTTTCCACATTACTAACACCTCTCTTTGGGTAGAATTCAAACTCCTCTCCTACCCGCCACCCTCTCTCTCATCCCTTTCCCTCTTTAATTCTTTCCAAAGTTAAGAATTAATTAGAGGAAATAAATCCCCAAAATTCCCTCCATCCAAAATCCCAAAATCTGAACATATTTTCTTCCCTAGGCCTCCTTCATTGGGTCAGCCACCTCCCTCCCTCTTCTCCACTTAAACCATCGAGAGAAACTTCTTTCTCTTGAGAGGAGTCTTTAAGGGAAGCAAAGAACGTCATCTCCATCACTTCAGCCCTACGAAATCGATGAATGGCCGATCCCGATCTTGACTCCAGATTCTTCTACAACGAGCAAGGAAACATCGATATTCTCCGGTCAACATTCTTCAATGTCAACCCGGAGATTGATACTTCCGCCGACGAATACCTAGATTGCATCATCTTTACCTTGTCTGATGCAATCGAAGAGCAGCTTGCCAACGTTCAATGGCAAATCACTTCCGCTCCTTGATGAGGGTGAACTTTTTCCTCCATTCATTTTATTTTCTAATCCTTCGATCTTGTAGTTGGTGATTCAAGCACAAGGAATCGTGCCAAGTTATCTGCATTCGCTTAGTAAATGTAAGATTTGAGTTTTGCTTTTCTATGCTTCTATTCTCATTGTTAACCTGAGGATGCTATTGAATAACTACTTAATTTGCATCATTTGAAATTCAAATTACTTGGGTGATTCTAGTTCTTAGCATGTGATTTGGCCTAAGCGTAGCCACCCCTCTTTTGTTTCTATTGTCATTTATTGGCTAGCGTTTGTAATTACTAAGTGCTCTTCTTCAAAACGTGCAAGTTCTTATCACGTCCATTTAAATCATACTTAGTCCTGCATCAGATTCACAAGCAATGGAATCATTGAGATATATGGAGATCCATGCCTTACGAAGACATGCCAAATCTTGCCAACTAGGTATAAAAATACAATTCTTTGTTTGTTAGGACTTAGGATACTATATTCTGTTAGTTAAAAGGAAATATTTCATTTTAGTTATTTTTTGAGTGGTTTCCTTAGCTTGAAGTAATTGCATAGCCTTATGAAGGCACAAGATGCATTCAAAGGACAAGTTACTTTCTACTGGTGAATGAATAACTCCATGGATGTGAGATCCCTGCCCTTACAACTGTGATGCTTGAACGGATAAATAAGATCTCACATAACGGATTCAGTTCAACATCATATTTCTCTTTATTTATACCCATATCCTCTCTTTCATCCCTACTGGCCATCCTAAAAAAGTTCTTAATGTGAAATATACTAGTATTTAATATATTTCCACATGCAGATCAACTATATCACAAGGGGTTGCTGCCCCTAAATCAAAAGCAGAAACTGCATTATGACTTATTGTACAACTTTATGATATAACTCCTATAAGGCATTGACACTTTAAAAAGCCTTTTGAGCCCATGTTGAACACGTGTCAAATATAGACGCACTTACAACATACCTCATATGTGTCTGATATGCTAAAAATTGTACCTGAACATGGTAGAAGCATGCCCTAGAATGGCTGAGACATGCAATGATATTGAATTGTGTTTTTTTTCAATGATGTAGCTTTCAAAATCATGTTTTTTTTTCCTAGATGATGGTGAACATGTGATGCTATCAAATATTTTTATAATTTTATTTTTATTGAACAATAGTATGTTTTATGTTCTTTTCTTTTTAGCTATCTAATGATGGAAAAGCATCCAATGAACATGGTAGGTTGTGCATGGGGCTTGGTAGACCTTTGGTTTGCTGGCTTGATTGGTCCTTGGCTGCTGCTGGTTCACGGGTTGGCTGTTTTGGGGCATATGGTGATGGTTGGAGTTGAGCTCATTTTCTTAAGTTGCTTGAGCTGAAGTTTTGTAGCTCATTAAGTTGGATTCAATTTTGGAGTGGACTTGTCCCTTCTCCTTCCCCTTTCTTCTTGTCTCTTGGAAAATCGTGGCTTATTATTTTGTGCTGGCTGAATTCCGTGCCTTGGCTGCTGATTCCGAGCATTATCTCCTTGGTTCCCACGTTGGCTGTTGGTGTTTCGAGCTGGGGGTTTTCCCGTGGCTTTTGATGCCTCGGTTCCGTGTGGTTCCTTTGGTTTCCGTGGTTGCTCCTTCGATTCATGAGCTGGGCTGTTTTCCGTGAAAAGCAAATGGGGAAATTCCATAATTTGATGATTGGGTTCTTGTGGAAATTAACTAAAGTGGCTGTTGGTATTCTTTTATCTTGCCTATAAATATAAGAAGTTTTTGTGAAAAAGGGAGTTGATTATTGTGAGCAAATTTGCTATTGAACTGCGGGTTATTGGAAAAGCTTGCGAGCTTGTTCCATTCTTCTTCTCATCACCTCTGGAAATCTTGCGAGCTCTTTCCACCCTTCGTCTTGGCTTCTAACCTCTTTCGTCTCTCCGCAAGTTCCACTCCATCTGTATCCTTCTTCTTGAGCTTTGGTGGTGATTGTTGGTTGATTTGGAAGCATCTCTTGGAAGAATTGAACGATCTTGCAGTGGTGGACCATCGGTTTGCTAGCCCTATGCACTTATCTTATTTAACCTACAATTCGATGCATGTGAGGAACCCGCTCTGACGGTTGTCTGAAGATAGCATTGTTTTTTATTTTGTTTGTTTCTTAAAAAGTCTCTTCGTGTTTTCTTGTTGGATTTTGAGTGTTTTAGTTGACTACTTCTATTTTAATAGAATCTAGTTTGAGTTTTATCTTCTTGCATTTGTCTTGCATCAACTTGGTATCAGAGCAAGTTCGCCTTTTTTTTGTTTGTAGGAGTCTTTCTCTTTTGTGTTTAACAAATGGCTAATGAACAAGGAGATTGGCAACAATTGAATAATTTGCAACAACAAATTAACACAGTAGCTTAAGCAATTGCTAATCTAAATATCAATCAAGCTAATGTTAATCCTAGTGTTTTATCTTCTGAAAGTGAGGAAGAAGAACCTAGAAATCAAAATAGGCGACAAAGAAATTGGGATTACGAAATTAAAATTGATGTCCATAATTTTGAAGGAAAATTACAACCTGAACAATTCATTGAGTGGGTAGAGAAAATGGATCAATTTTTCGAATGGAAAGAAATTCCGGATAATCGAAAAGTCAAATTTGTAAGTTTAAAGTTAACAGGGCATGCATTAACTTGGTGGAAAAACTTACAAAACAACAGATTAAGGAGAGGCAAAGAAAAAATTCAAACTTGGGATAGGATGAAAGAAAAGATGAAAGGAAAATTTCTGCCTTCTAATTATTCAAGAACTATTTTTTCAGGAGTTTAACAATTTGCGTCAAGGTAATCAAACTGTGGAAGAATACACTGAAAACTTTTATAAATTGCAAGCTAGAAATAATTTGGATGAGTCTAAAGAGAAAACTGTAACAAGATATTTCAATGGGTTAAAATGGGCAATTCAGGATCAACTAAACTTGCATCATGTTGTTAAGTTAGATGAAGCTTATCGCATATTCTTAAAAATTGAAAAATAACATTTGCGGGGAAGCAACAAAATAACTGAAACATATAAGTGGAGACAAACTAGAGGAACTAAAACTCAAACTTCTGCGGGAACTTCGAGTGTGAGGGTTAAAGTTGTTGAAGGTCAAAATCAGAAAAAGGGTAAAGGGGTAGCAGGAACTAAACCTACTAAACGATCTAAACTAATTGGGCCTTGTTACAAGTGTGGTCTATATGGTCACTTGTCAGCTACTTGCAGAAAGAATAATCCTCCACGTAATAATTTCATAGAAGACGAAAAAGAAATAGAAGAAGAGGAAGAGAATGAAAAAGAATCTGAAAATGAAGTTGAATTAGAGAAATTTGATTTGGAGGGTGATGAAGGAGAACTGTTGCTAGTAATTCGACGAATTTTAACTGCTCAAGTTGAAAAGGAAGATAAATGGCTTAGAAGAAACATCTTTAGGACTACCTGCACTGTTGAAGGGAAAGTTTGTACCTTAATGATTAATAGTGGAAGTTCAAGAAATTTTGTATCTCAACATATGGTAAAGAAACTTAAACTGAAAACAAAACCTCTTGTTAAATCATATAAAATATCTTGGTTCAAAGAGGGGAGTGATGTTCCTATAACTAAACAATGCACTATGAACTTAACAATTGGAGGAACTTACAAAGATCAAATTGTCTGTGATGTTGTGCCTCTGGAAGTTTGTCATATCCTTTTAGGACGTCTATGGCAGTATGATCATAAAACCATCCACAATGGAGAAAAGAACACGTATTCCTTAATTAAAGATAATAAAGAGTTAACACTTTTTCCACAAAGAAACATTCATGATCCGGTAATAAAGAACAAAAAGCCTGCAAAGTCTTCCACCTCTGAATTGCTTCTGAACATAAATGAATTAACAAAATCTGATGTGATATATTTGTTGCTTGGAAAAGAGTCTGATTTAACCTTTGAAATTCCTAAAGAAATACAACCGTTGCTTGATGAATTTTCTGATTTAATACTTGATGAATTACCAGCTAGTTTACCCCCAATGAGAAACATTCAACATCATATTGATTTAATTCCTGGAGCTATATTGCCTAATCGTTCACATTACAGGATGAGTCCAAATGACATCAAGAACTTTCTAAACAAGTGTTTGAACTGTTGGAAAAAGGTTTAATCCAGGAAAGTCTGAGTCCTTGTGTTGTGCCTGCTTTACTTACTCCTAAAAAAGATGGAACTTGGAGAATGTGTGTAGATAGCCGAGACATAAATAAAATAACCATCAAATACCGGTTTCCAATTCCTAGGTTAGACGACATGCTTGATATGCTAAGTGGTGCTAAAGTTTTTTCAAAGATTGATTTGAAAAGTGGGTATCATCAGATAAGAATTAGACCTGGAGATGAATGGAAAACTGCTTTTAAAACCAAAGAGGGCTTATATGAATGACTTGTTATGCCTTTTGGTTTGTCTGATGCTCCGAGTACTTTTATGCGAACTATGAATCATGTTTTGCGACCTTTTATTGGAAAGTTTGTGGTTGTATATTTTGATAATATTCTGATTTACAGCATTCACCCATCTGAACATCTTTTACATGTCAAAGAGAATCTGAAAACTTTGAGAGAACAAAAACTATATATCAATTTGAAGAAGTGTTCTTTTATGACTTCGAGTTTGACATTCTTGGGTTACATTGTGTCTACTAAGGGAATCAAAGTAGATCCTGTGAAAATTGAAGCTATAAGAAGCTGGCATGTTCCTAAAAATATCAGTGAGGTATGAGGTTTTCATGGGTTAGCATCTTTTGATCGTCGATTCGTTAAAAACTTCAGTATTGTAATCGCTCCTATCACTGATTGTTTAAAAAAATGAACTTTTAAATGGACCCCTGAAGCTAAAACTATTTTTCGAATGATCAAACTAAAAATGAGTCAAACTCCAATTCTTAGCCCGCCGAATTTTGAAAAAGTCTTTGAAGTTGATTGTGATGCTTCACATGTTGGTATTGGTGCTGTTTTTAGTCAGGAAGAAAAGCCTATTGCATATTTTAGTGAAAAGTTAAATGATGTTCGATCTCGATATTCTACTTATGACTTGGAATTTTATGCCATTGCTCAAGCTTTGAAATTCTGGAGATGTTATCTGGTTCAACGAGAATTTATTTTGAATACTGATCACGAGGCTTTACGATTTTTGGGTCACAAAAAAATCTAAACAAAAGACATGCCAAATGGGTGTTTCTTTTTTGCAAGAATACTATTTTCTTATCAAACATAAAATTGGGGTATTAAATAAGGTTGCTGATGCTTTAAGTCGAATATCTCACTTGTTGATAACTGTTTTTCCAACTGTTACTTATTTTGATTTTTTGAAAGACACTTATGCAAATGATTCTGATTTTAAAAATATTTGGGATGCTTGTTTCTGGAACTGATCCTTCTGCTCAATTTGTGATACATCAAGTTTTTTGTTTAAGGGAACTAGACTTTGCATATCTAAAAACTCATTAAGAGAACAACTTGTGAAAGAATTGCATAGTGGAGGTTTGGGAGGACATTTTGGGCAAGGAAAAACAATTGCTTTAGTTGAAGAAAAATATTTCTGGCCTCACATGAGAAAAGACATTCCTAAACTGGTTAAACAATATAAGGTATGTCAGGCTTTTAAAGGAATTGCACAAAATTCTGATTTGTATACTGCTCTACCTATTCCAAACAAACCTTGGGAGGATATTTCAATGGATTTCATTTTGGGTTTGCCGGTTACTTTTCAAAAATTTGACTCTGTTTTTATGGTTGTGGATCGATTCAGTAAAATGACACATTTTATTCCTTGTAAGAAAACTTCTGATGCTTCTTACATTGCTTATTTGTTTTTTCAAGAAATTGTTCGTCTACATGGTATTTCTCGTACTTTTACTTCGGATCATGACACTAGATTCTTAAGTCATTTTGGAGAACTCTATGGGCAAAACTTGGAACTAATCTTCAATTTAGTAGTGCCTATCATCCTCAAACTGATGGACAAACTAAAATAGTGAATAGAAGTTTGGGAAATTTGTTAAGATGCCTTGCTGTAGAAAAACCATCTCAATGGGATTTAGTGTTGCCTCAGGCTAAGTTTACAACAGCATTAACACAATTTCTTAAAGGATTCATGTCATTATTGTTCGACAAGTTTTACGCTGGCTGTCGACTACCTAACGCAACCCTCCACTTTTCTCATCCAGGACTTGGGACCTGGCAACGGCAGTGTTTGGGCAAGTTTTGTTACAATAATTCTGTTAATCGTTCCACTGGAAAAACTCCATTTGAAATTATTTATGGGCAACCCATTCCTCACATTTTAGATAGAGACTCCTTGTCCTTACCCAAAAAAACTAGTGTTGAAGCTTTTGAAACATTTGACCACATAAAAACTGTCCACAAACAGGTTCTTGAAAAACTCAAAAAAGTTACTGCTAAGTATAAGTCTACTGCTGATAAACATCGAAAAGAAGTGAATTTCAATGTGGTTGACTTAGTTATGGCTTACTTTCGTCGCCAACGATTTCCTGTTGGAACTTTTAAAAAATTAAGAAGAAAGAAATTTGGCCCTTTTCATGTAATTCGAAAATTAGGCACTAATACCTATTTGCTGGACCTACCAAATACTGTTGGCACTTCTCCTGTTTATAATGTTTTTGACTTGTCTTTATATGAAGGAAATTCTGATAATTTTATAGACAATGAAACTTTACAACTCTCTGCTCCTTTGGTAAAGTCTGAAGATCAAATTGAAGATATTGTTAATGTGAAATTCATTAAAATAAGACATGGAGAACACAAGAAGTTTTTGGTCAAATGGAACAATCGACCATTGACTGATTGCACCTGGATTGATGCTGCTGATCTAAAAAAGAGAAATTTGGAACTTTATGAAAGAATTGCTGATACGTTCTCATCAGGAGATGAGAATTTTTCGCCAGGGGAGAATTGATGCTATCAAATATTTCTGTAATTTTATTTTTATTGAACAATAGTATGTTTTATGTTCTTTTCTTTTTAGCTATCTAATGATGGGAAAGCATCCAATGAACAGGGTAGCTTGTGCATGAGGCTTGGTAGACCTTTGGTTTGCTGGCTCGATTGGTCCTTGGTTGCTGCTGGTTCACGGGTTGGCTGTTTTGGGGCAATTGGTGATGGTTGGAGTTGAGTTCATTCTCTTAAGTTGCTTGAGCTGAAATTTTGTAGCTCATTAATGTTCTAAAGGTAAGCTCATTAAGTTGGATTCAATTTTGGAGTGGACTTGCCCTTCACCTTCCCCTTTCTTCTTGTCTCTTGGAAAACCGTGGCTTATTATTTTGTGATGGCTGAATTCCGTGCCTTGGCTGCTGATTCCGAGCATTATCTCCTTGGTTCCCACGTTGGTTGTTGGTGTTCCGAGCTGGGGGTTTTCCCGTGGCTTTTGATGCCTCGATTCCGTGCGGTTCCTTTGGTTCCCGTGGTTGCTCCTTCGGTTCCTGAGCTGGGCTGTTTTCCGTGAAAAGCAAATGGGAATATTCCATAATTTGATGCTTGGGTTCTTGTGGAAATTAATTAAAGTGGCTGTTGGTATTCTTCTATCTTGTCTATAAATATAAGAAGTTTTTGTGAAGAAGGGATTTGATTATTGTGAACAAATTTGATATTGACCTGCGGGTTATTAGAAAAGCTTGCGAGCTTGTTCCATTCTTCTTCTCATCCCCTCTGGAAATCTTGCGAGCTCTTTCAACCCTTCGTCTTGGCTTCTA
>NW_021318773.1:125703-232863 GCF_001605985.2 Dendrobium catenatum
GTAATTAACCATAGGGGCTTGCCCCTATGGGATGTCTGTACCCCAGAAATAAATAAACCGCATTCGACCAAACATTGAGTGGGGGAATCTCTGTTAAATAATTGTAAATTTTATAGTTGAGTCCATAAGGAAATGATATTTTTACCCTTCGGGGTAATATGTCATATTCTTATGCAGTACTCGATTATAAAATATGCAATCCGTTCGAGGATACAAAAATTCTCCAACAATCTCTTGGAAGAATTGGACGATCTTGCAGTGGTCGACCATCGGTTTGCTATCCCTATGCACTTATCTTATTTAACCTACAATTCGATGCATGTGAGAAACCCGTTCTGACGGTTGTCTGAAGATAGCATTGTTTTTTATTTTCTTTGTTTCTTAAAAAGTCTATCCATTGTTCTCTTTGTGTCAGTTTTCTTGCACTTGTGCTTGCATCAACATGATATTACAGAGTGCATTGGTGTTATTAGCGATGATCATGATACCCATTTTGATTGATCTACTTAGAAACACATCAATGTATTTATAATTTGTGTATTTATTTTGAATGTTTAGACTTTTTTTTTTTTTGCCTACGTATTGACGAATAAAGCCTAATTGTTAATACTAATATTGGTTTGTTGTTAATAATTTATAAAAATCATCGTATACATGTAATAAATATAATATTATATATCATTATGTGATTAAATCAATTTATAATTTATTTTCATTTATTATTAAGCATTCTATGTAATAAATATAATATTATATATCATTATGTGATGCTTTTTTATTAGAAAATATTGACATTAGAAGTTTTAATTGCATATTTAATATTAATAATTTATAAAAATCATCGTATACATGTTGTGTCCATGGCGTGTCTGTGACGTTTATTTTTCATAGTTAATGACATGTAACCAAAGATTAACTCCTTGCTAGTACAAAAAGAAAAACAAATCCATTATAAATGAATACAACAAAATCTAACCATTATACAATTAAATGAGTTTAAAATATGAATACTCATCTTTTCATCGACATTCTTTAGAAGAGATTTACCCGTAAGCTGGTTTTATGCTCCAAGGGAAAAATGCAATAGAAAACATGAACTGAGAGGATGAGGGTGACAATTTGAGTATATCTTTCATCTGATACGAAACAGCTGTCCATACAAAGGATCTAAAACCCTGCATGATATCCAAATCTCATTATTAAGACAAACAATGCAATACCCAAGGGCAATGAAAGCTAAAACCATGCTAGGGTCTTCTAGAACAAGATAAAGGCTAAATTATGTCATATACGAGAGCATTTCATCTCCACTAAAACCTCCGGACGGAGAAAAAGGTTTAGTGGAAACCATACACATAGAACTGCATGAAGAGACATATTTAAGTAACCAAAAAACAATTCATTTACAAGATAATGCCAATTATAAAGAATATAATGGGCTTAAACATTCTAAAATATTGTTCAACAGCGCAAGAACATAAAAAGAACTGCTTTCAAGCCAAGTCCCACCTCCAACCTACCAACAATTGACAAAATAAAAACCAAAATAAATACTTTAAAAAAACTATTATTTTGAATCAAGTCACGATTCAAAACCCAGTTTTTGACCCATCAGATTCAACAAAAACCTGGTAGTGGGCAAACCTTTTTGCGCTTGACCAACCCTAAAAATAGCTATAATACTTTGCCATTGATGACTTCAAAGTTCGATGCTCAACTGATATCTACATAACTACCTATATTATAGGAAGTAAAAAATCCATGCATCTTTATGGGTGAAAAAGTGCAAACAACCCATCAAATTTCATGCAAAAAAAAATCATATTTCTCATAAGGATTGGATAGGCCCCATTGTTCTAAAACAATCCAATTAGGTCCCTTCTATCTGGATTCCATCAGCAAATTGTCATTAACTTCAGCAGATATCAGGTAATGGACTATTGTTTGAATATAGAGAGTGATGAAAGAGGGCGACCCATTGTAATTATAATGACATAATTAGTTAATCGAAAAAGAATAAAAACTTTTAGTTTTGTGCAACATTTTGAAATCAAGATAGAAAAGGCCAATTTGTTTGTTATTATAATTATGAGGGAACTAGTTAAATGTTTAAGAAATAATAATACCCCTGATTTATTAAAAATCCGAGTGACTTAAGCTTGGTTTGACCCATCATCATTTGCATACTCCTTCCACCCTTATAGCAACATCTCTAGTTTTGCCCCAATTTCAAAGTCCCACCACTATTGGAATTTTATGGTGTTTAACGAGTAGTATGCGTGAGTGTTTGTGTTGGGATAGGGCGGGGTGGGAGTAGGTGGTGATACATAGATGGTGGTGCATGATTTGGAAAAGATTGGTAGCGGTTTGAAAAAGGGGTAAGACTAGAGGTGATGTTGAAAGGACTATAATGGTGGAAAGTAACAAATTTAGGAATAGTTTCATAATTTAATTCAAATTTAGGCTCAAGCGTGATATTCTATTCAATCACAAATTCAAATTTAAACTTAAACAATTTCAGATTGTAAATCACTTTTGCAACTAATTCAACATTTAAGTTAACCAAGTCTCTTCAGTAATTGTATATTTACAATCTAAGACACTTGTCTTGATGTGTTTTGGACAAGCGATATATCATATATTGTTTTCTTTTCTTTAAAAACATTAATCAACTATGTAGTAGTCTAACAGGAGTATGCGTATAACATTTCTCAAGCCTTAAAACGTTATATAAATCATTATATACTATCTCTGGAGAATTGTAGCATAATTAATACTTAATTTGTTTCCTAAGACCTTTAAAATAAATATTAATAACATAGAAATCTACAAGTAAAATAATATTTGACTACTAGACATTTAATAATAATAAATTATGGAAAGAAACTAACGTCACCTTAAAATTCTTATAGGGATAAGTTGATCACTATATGTTATTGATGTGATACATGCAAGGAGTTTACAAGATATTAACAAGAGAATTTAATAAAAGTCATCCATCATAAAATTATGCGTCAAATCAAAGTAAGATGTTATAAATTCACAGTCTTCCACTTGCTTAGGCAAAGAAATGCATGAAGATTAACCAAGATGCTCTTAATCAAATACAAAGGCAAACGTAATATAATAGCTTATAACACAAATCCGAAATTTAATATTGAGATGTTCACCTTGAGGGTTTACTCTCTCTCTACAGTTTTAAGGCTAAGCGGATGAAGATCTTCCACACTAGACTTGAAATGACCACTAGGGAGAAAGAGCCGAGGAGCTTGGTTGTTGGGAAGGTATCCAGCGGTGGAGGCAAGGATCATCTGACGAGGAACCACGGGGTACTTGGTTGTTGAAGCTCGATAGTCTCGACGAGGCAATGAATGATGCGGTTGACGTAGCGTTTTACCGTGCTGTTGTATTCCCAATCCGGCTCGTAGAAGGGAGAGAGTAGGATGTCGATCTCTCCTTGTGTATTGTAAGCAAAGCCGTGGTCGATCTCAGGATCGGCCATACACTATCAGAGAGAAGGAAGGGGAAGATTGTCTTCTTCGTTGGCTTCCAAACATAAGGAGAATGGGGTCTTCAAGAGGGAACAAACCCGTTGGTGGGTGGCTTGGACAAGGCAAAATTAGAGATAATGTGAGTTGGATGAGAGGTGGAGAGAATATTTAGGAAAAAGAACAAATCTGATATTTTATTTCATATATTGAATTGGAGGGAGAGAGAATTAATGCGAATTCAAAAATCCCCAATTAGGGCTAGGGAGTCGGCAGTTTTAGGAGGGGATTAAGGGGGCATTAATTGGAATATGAATTGGATTGGAGAGAGAAATTATGAGGGAGAGGGGGTCGGCCATGTAGAGAGGGGGAGAGAGGGGGTGGGTTTGTGTTTAATATGTCGGCCCCAAGGTAGTTAATGTGATTTTAATCAAATCTGAATTTAATTTCAGATTTGATTTAAATAAGAAGAAACTTCCAAAGGGGATTTAACTCTCTTAGGAAGGGGTTTTGAAATTCAAAATAGATTGATTGCCAACAAGGATTCTTTCATAAATCGCATAGAGATGATTTAGGAAAGTAATCATGACAAAATTTGAAATTCAAAATTCAAATTTGGGGGACTAGGGATGATGAACCGGCAGGTTGAGCAAGTAGAGGGGGAGAGGGGAGGGTCGGCCAGCGGCTGGACTGGTGGCCGGCAGCTGAACTGGTGGCCGGCAGCAGTACTGTGGCCGACGGCTTGGGCGGCCAAGGGAAGGGCGGCGAGATGGGGTGAGGCTTGGGATTTTGGATGAAGGAAAGGAATTTGGTTAGGGGAAAGTCAGCGGGTGATTGGCTAGGGGAGGAAGTGTAGGTAAGGGAAGAAGAAAGGTCGGGGCCACGAACCTTGGAATCCTTCGACGGTTGACGGGTCTTGCTCTCACCTACCTAGGGTCTCTCCTCTCATTAACTCACTTAGAGATCAAACAAAGAAAATAAAATTTCATTCAATAATCATCATCCGATACAATAGAGGAGGCCACAATATATAGGCCTAAGGAAACAAAAAAATACAATGAAGCAAATGCCCCTGGAGCTACAACTCAAGACAACTCAAAAGAAAGGGTACAATCATAAATAACAATTAATACATAAACATCAAAATAAAAACTAAGCATCAAATTAAAGACTGTGGATCGTAGCCATCGATCTGCGCCTCCTGCGCAGACATACTGGTTGAAAACATCTGTCGATGTCCTCATCAGTTATTGTTCTTCAAACCCAAATAAATTTTGATTGCAATAACACAGACAAAATAATAACATGTCATTTTGTTTTAGCAAGTTCATTATTTTGATAACCAAACATACTTTACCTGACGCAAGAACTATCATATTCTTCTACTCTCAATTTTAGCTCGTTAACTAGATATAAAATTCTATTAGTAAAAATGTTGGTTTAAAACAAAGGTGCTTTGCTGGTCTTTGTGGTCCTTGGACATTATGTAGCCAATGGGAGCGGGCCAATGTATAAATAGCACAATTACAGCTGAATAAGGGATCTTTTGGTGAACAAGATTAATATAAGAATTTTGTGAATTCTTTGTTTTTGTATCATAAATTGTATTACATTCAGGTGGTGAGAGTTCCAGGTGAGTTGTGGCTGATCCATTGCAGTCTAGCAATTGACGGTATGTTGCTTTGTTTCTAGTTTTTTCTTCTTACCCGGGTCAATTGGTATCAGAGTTGGCAAGATGACGCCTCGCCTGAATCCTCAAAGACAAGTGCAAGAAGTTGTGATTGAGGAGTTATAGAGAGAAATTCAGCAGCTACCACAAAGATTGGCAAGATTTGAACAGCGGAAAGGAGGGGATCATCAAGAGGAGGAAGAAGATTTTAATCCCTTTCATCAAGATCTTTCGAGTAACGAGGATAGAGGGAGGTGATTCCTAGATCAAATCAGATGAGGATCACAAGATGATGGAGGAATCAAGATTAATCTACCAGATTCTGATGGAGATTAGATCCTAATGAATTTGTGAATTGGCTACATACTATCAAAAGAGTTCTTGAATTTAAGGAGGTGCATCCAGTTCAGATCGTTAAACTCCGTGACCATCAAATTAAAGAAGAGTCCTTCATTCATGTCATTGTGGTGAGAAAATTTGAAGTGTACAAGAAATAGAGAAGGCCTGAGCAAAATCATAAGCTAGGCTAAAATGAAGAAAGTTACAAAGGAAATAACTTCTGGATCAATCTTGCCAAGAGTTTCTCTTGAGATTGCATAGATTTCAGCAAAACTAGCTTACTTTGGAGGAGTATGTCACCGAATTCAAACAATTATCTCTTGAATGCGATTTAGTGGAACCCACTAAAAATATAATAGAAAGATTCTTGGGAGGGTTACAACCTGCTATTGCGAACGTGTTGCAATTACAACCCTTTTTGATGCTGCAGGATGTCAATAATTTAGAAGGGAAGGTAGAAAAATAATAGAAAATCAACAAACATTCACAAAGTAAAGGAGTAGCTCAAGGAGGCTTGAAGCGGACGACCGCCCAAACCAAGAATGTGGCAGGAGGAAATACAGCCATAACAAACTAGGTACATTCGAATTGGAACTAGGCCAATGCCCAAGAGTTCCAACCATAAAGTGTTTTAAGTGTCATAGATTTGGGTACATTGCATCTAATTGTTCAGATCATAGAGTTATCACCCTCTTAAAAGACTTGGAAAAAGGAACTGATGACACAATATGAGCTGAACACGTCAATATGGAGTTGATGACATAGGTCAATCCTACCTTTATAGCGGTGGATGATGGGCCAACCGTTGATTCTTAGAAGATTTTTTTAATACGCAGAAAGAAGTAGTATAGCGGCATAACATTTTTAGAACTAGGAGTATAGTGCAAGGCCGAGTGTATCAAGTCATCATTGATAGTGGAAGTTAAGAGAATAGCATATAGTACCTGGTAGAAAAGTTGAAGTTAACTATTAAGGTACATCCCAAGCATTACAAATTAACCTGGATACAAAAGGAGAATGAAGTTGATGTTTTCAAGTGTTGCCTAGTCAATTTTTCTATTGGAAAATTCAAAGAACAAGTCTAGTGTGACATGTTACCAATCATGTCATTTATCATTGCGACTATTGTGACAGTATGATCGGAAGACTATGCATGATAGGACAAATGACACATTCCATCAACCATGAGGGAGAGCAGATCGTGTTAGTTCCGTGAACAGCAATACATCAAGGAGTTAGCTCAGACTAGTAGATGTTAACTAGTACAAAATGTCGGCAAGCCTTACAAGAAACTACAACTAGTTATTTGTAGCTAAATGAGGCCAATGTAAATGTTGTCAACAACCATCCAGACATACAATGTCTTCAACTTGAGTAAATGAGACCAATCATGATGTTTTCACTGAAGAAATTCCAGGTGAACTACCGCCCCCAAAGAAAATTCAGTATTTTGTTGAGTTAGTACCCAACGCTACATTACACAACCGACCCCCAAATAGATTGCAACTAGATGAACATGAGAAGTGAGGATTTGATAAAAAAAAGGATTCATTCAACCGAACATCAGCCCATGTGTCGTTCCCACACTTTTAGTCCCAAGAAAAGACCTATCGTATATAATGTGTATCGATAGGAGGGCAATTAACAAACTTACTATGCATTATCGCTTGTCAATGCCTTGCATTGATGACCATTTCAATCAACTTCATGGGGCTACTCTTTTCTCTAAAATAGACTTAAGGATTTGTTATAATCAGATTCAGGTGAGAGAACGAGACAAATAAAAAACAAACTTCAAAGTGCGAGACAGATAGTATGAATGGATGGTGATGTTGCTTGGATTGGCCAATGCACCAAGTACCTTTATGTGACTTATGAATCAGATTTTCCAACCTTTATTATTTAAATTCATAGTTGCATACTTTGATGACATTCTGGTCTATGACTTCAGTGATCACTTACAACATTTGTGCAAGGAGTTGGAAGTGTTATGGGAACAAAGCTTATTCCGCTATCCATATAAATGATGATTTTTGGAACACGGAATTAATTTCCTGGAATTTTTGGTGTTTGTTGTAGGTATTGAAGCGGATCCACCTAAAGTATAAGCCATTATGAGTTTGCCAAGGCCTCAATGATTTACAGAAGTGTGGAAATTTCATGGACTAGCGTCAGTCACTTGTAGATTTATTCAAAATTTCAGCACAATTATAGATCTTTTCTATTGTCAGTAGAGATGTACTTTTCTATTACAGGTAATAAATTCCAAAAATAGTAGGATTTGAAGTATTAAAAGAACTATACTCTACTGATGATGATTTCAAACTTATTTGGAATAAATGTCAAAGAGGCCAACACCAATGGTTTCAGGAAAAAAAGGTTATTTGTTCCTTGGCAATCGTATTTGCATTCCTAAATGTTTGGTCAGGTTGGCTATAATTTCATAATGCCATGATGGAGGGAAGGCTAGCCATTTCAGCCACAATAAAACATTGGCGTTTATTAGGTAAAAATTCTATTGGCCCGTGTTGCATCAAGATGTGGACAAATATATTAAAAGGTGTTGCATATGCAAGACAGCAAAGACTCAAGGAAATAATGCGGGATTGTATTTACCATTGCTAGTGCCTAACTGGCGTTGGGAAGAGTCAGCCTAGATTTTGTGTTGGCGTTGCCACAGACGCCATGGAATGAAGACTCAATCATGGTTGTAGTGGACCAATTTTCTAAGATATCGCATTTTGTGGCCTGCAACAAAACTCTTGATGCCATATATATTGGAGACCTATATTTACAGGGCATGGTTCGTTTCAATGGTTTTCCGAGGACGATCACTTCAGATCGTGATGTCAAATTTGCAAACGAACGGGCAAACCAAGACTGTCAATCAAAGTTAGGGAAATTTATTTCGTTGCTTTGTGGAGAAGAACATTTGACAGTGGGAAATAAATTTGGCTCATGTTAAGTTTGCATTCAATCAGTCAACCAATCAAACTACTCGTTGTATCCCTTTGAAATCATTTATGGAAGCAATCCACTAACCCTCTCGACTTAGTACCATTACTGAATTCAATTACAATGCTGATGGAGAACATCGCTAACTTAGAAATTCAAAAGCTGCATCAGCAATGCAAGCATAATTCATCAAGCAAAATGTCAAGTACCAAGCGCAAACCAATAAATGCCAAAAGATGGTTTTATTCAAGGAAGGAGACCTTGATTGGATTCGGTTAAGGAGAGATTCCTTACAGGTTTGTTCGGAATTCTCAAACCAAGAACTGACAAACCCTTCCGGTTGTTAGGAAAATCAATGATAATGCATATCAAATTGACTTACCATGTGATTATGATGTATCTGTAGTTTTTAATGTAGAGGACTTGACGCCCCATTATGATCATAAGGTTTTCCCCCACCCCAGCCGATTGATGCAGGAGCTATCATATTCTTCTACTCTCTGTTTCAACTAGTTAACTAGATATAAAACTCTGTTAGTTAAAATATTAGCTTAAAAAAAATTGCTTTACTGGTCTATGGTCCTACGAAGTTATGTAGTTATCTGTAGCAGGAACAATGTATAAATAGCTCAATTACAGCTAAATGAGATGGATTTTGGTTAACAAGATTAAAAATATATGAATACTATGAGTTCTCTGTTTATGTATCCTGATTGTATTACATTCAGGCGGTAAGAGAGAGTTTCAGGTAGGTTGTGGCAATCCCATTGCACTCTAGAAATTGATGGGTTGTTGCTTTGTTTCATGTTTTTGCTTCTTACCTGGGTTAGTATCTTTCAAAGAAATCCACTAGATTATCTTATCCCACCTGAAAATACCATAGGATGCCTCACATTAAATATAGGAATATAGTTCTTAACCTCATAAAAGTCATACTGATAATGTCTAGAGTAATAATAAAGCATATTTTATTTAAATAATGTCATTTTATTGTTTTTCTAATTGGACCAATTATTCTCTCCATGTCCAGAAGAAATTGTGATGCAATATTAAACTCTCATATCAATTTTGATCTAAGATGTCTTAGGATCTATTTCGAATTTAGATTTATTACTAAGATGTAGAAACCCATGCAACAAGCACACAAATTTTAGCCCTAAAAAACGCTCAATTTAAATAATTATTAATTGATTTCAATGAAAACAAGAAATATGAAAGAGATTAATTTAGTTGGAAATCTAACCATCCTCTACTAAAAGTAACAAATGGAATTTCAAACCAAGAAATTCATTAAACTAGCTGAAAATCACATCGTTGAAGCTCATATTGTATCAAATTTGAATAAAATCAATCATTCATTCATCCAATAACAAGATTTTGAGAAATGAATAGAGGTGGAAGGAAAGAGATCATCAGAATCGTAGAATCAAGCCTCGCACTTGTACAAAGAAATTACCTCTCCCACACATCTGTAAGTTCTCTAATTAACCAAGTTGTTGATTCCCACAAGTAGAACAAATAGCACATCCAACTTGAAACTATTTCGGAATACAATTGAGTGTCCAATTATAAGTCTAGGACCACTATTTATATATATTAAAAGCACTTTCAAACCCTAGCTATCAATCAAAGCAGCACCAAAAATCGCATACATTAATTACCAAAAAGCAGCGACTCCTCCAGAAGAGGAAGTCGAAGGCCACAAGTCGCCATCAGCAATATATGCCCTTCAAATTATCAAACATCCCGATCTAGAAAGACTTCAAATCTCACAAAAAGGCACCATAACCTATCGGAAACTCTATTTCAATAATTAAAACAAAATAAAATAAAAGTAATCCCTTTTGGAAACCAATGCTCAACAATCCTAGCAAAATATTGGCAGCATCTCCTCAAAAAAAAGATGAGACAACCGGCTGCAAACTCTATTATTTAATCAATAATAAATTGACACATCAAGAATATAACAGCAATCCTGATCTCAAAGAAGCTTTACATACAAGACACAACCCTACTAACACTGAGAGGAATGATAAAACATTATTGGGACAAGGACATGGACGAGAGAAACTAACGAGGGATCATCCAAGAAAGAAGAAGACCTGAGTAAAATAGATAAGTGATACGATCCAGAGGAAAGATGCCCCGAAAGACCCGCCCATTCGCCTCATCCATCGGATCGCCATCTTGCTTCCTCTACGCTGGCGTTAACCACTCGCTGTAAGGGGCTGCTTGGCAACAGGATTTAAAATCCTGCAAGATTTAGGCAGCCGGTAGATCTCACGGCCAAATAAATCCTCCGTTTCCCTCTTTTTTCCGTAAATCCGGATTTACTAAATGCTGGAGTTCAGCTGATATACGGGATTTGGCAGAAGAAGCAAGCTAAAGGGAGAACGATAGTTACTTTCCAGCGAGCGAGCTCCCGTCGCTACGTCCGATCCAACGGGAAGAACGGCGAATTTTCGCGACTTCCAATTCGAGAGGAAGGAACGCCGTCGTCGAATAAGATTTTTGCCTCGTTTTAGGCGTTTTTTTTTTTTCCCTTTTCTCTAAAAAAAAAATTATTTTTTTATGGCTGCGTAGAAGAAAAATTTTCTATAGAAATGCTAGGAACTTCATTTTTTTTATCTAGAAGTTTTTTCATATTTGCTTCTCCATATAAAAATTTCATTCTCTTAATTATTATTTATAAAATCATTTTTTATAAAATAACAAAAAGAACCAAACCAAGTCTTTAATGACTCGTTCAAAACTCTACCTCATGCAAAGCTCGCAGTCAGAACAGTAGAAAGGAGCAAATTGTTAGAATTGATTAGGAATCAATTTAAGTAATTTAATTAATATAAATTAAAATTTAAAAAATAATAAGATAATTAATAATTAAATAATAACTTATATAATCAATATTATAATTAATAATTAGATAACTATTCAATATAATAATAGTATAATTAGATAACTATTCAAAATAAAAGTGGTTGTTGCTTTCTGAAATATTTGCAGTGGTTCAAAGATAAAATTTATTATCTTAATTTTGTACAAAGATCCAACACACAAATATATAAATGATAGAGGTGAGACGTTCATAAGAGACTACATGGTTTTTATATGAAACCCCTAAAAAAGAGGAAAAAACAACGGAGCATTGCCTAATAAAAAAGAATCTACTAGCATTTGTGGTTGATTACAATCAATGCTTCTCCTCAAAGGAGGGCATTTGCTCAAATAAATTTACATTCTACAGAGCACATTACATAATGAGATAATGACATGATAGTTGTTCTCAAGAGAATGTTGTCCTGCTCCTTTGGTTGGTAAGGTTGTAGTAAGATGATGATAGTCAGAAATGATCATAGTCATACAATGATGGTTGGAAGGATTTAGTTAGGAGAAGGTGGTCTGAAGGGCCATAATCAGTGGATGAAGTAGGTCGGATGGATCATAGTTGGCTGGTGACAGTGGTTGGAATGACCATTGTCTAGAAAAAATGGTCTGAGTGACTATAGTTGAAGGGCGACGAAGGTAAGAGGGACCCTAGTCGAGGGGCAACGATGGTTAGAGGGGCAACATAAATGGCGGATGATAGAGGTTAGCAAGACCATAGTCGGGCTATCGTAGTCAGAAGGACCATAATTGGTGGGTAATTGTTATCGGACCGACTGCAATCAGTGGGTGATAGTAGTCGGAAGGATGGTCCGACCGTAATCGGTGGACAGGTTAAAATCCCTCGATAATAAGTAGTTGTCCAGTGGTCTGGTAGCAATTGGTGACCAGACGGTGGTTAACAAAAGTTTGCCCGCAAAGGTAGAGTTAGATGGAGGGTGCAATAAAGCTCTCAAGCTTTCTCCCTTCTCACAAGAAAGAATGATGAATTTTCACGACTTCCAATTCGAGAGGAAGGAACGCTGTCGGTGAAGAAGATTTTTGCCTCGTTTAAGGCAGTTTTTTTTCCTTTTCTCTAAAAAAATTATTTTTTTATGGTTGTTTAGAGTAAAAATTTCTATAGAAATGCTAGGAACTTCATTTTTTTATTGAGAAGGCTTTCATATTTACTTCTCCGTATAAAAATTTCATTCTCTTAATTATTGTTTATAAAATCATTTTTTATAAAATAAGAAAAAGAACCAAATGAAGTCTCTAATGACTCGTTCAAAACTCTACCTTACGCAAAGCTTGTAGTCATAATAGTAGAAAGGAGCAAATTGTTAGTAATTATTTAGGAATTAATTTAATTAATTTAAATAATATAAATTAAAATTTAAAAATAATAGGATAATTAATAATTAAATAATAACTTATATAATTAATATTATAATTAATAATTAGATAACTATTCAATATAATAATATTATAATTAGATAATTATTCAAAATAATAGTAGTAGTTGTTGCTTTTTGAAATATTTTGCAGTGGTTCAGAGATTAAATTTATTATCTTAATTTTGTACAAAGATCCAACACATATATATAAATGATAGAGCTGAGACGTTCATAAGAGACTACATGGTTTTATATGGAAACCCTTGAAAAGAGGAAAAAACAACGGAGCATTGCCCAATCAAAATAAATCTACTAGTATTTGTGGTTGATTACAAGCAATGCTTCTTCTCAAAGGAGGGCATTTGCTCAAATAAATTTACATTCTGGAGAGCACATTGCATAATGAGATAATGACATGATAGTTGTTCTCAAGAGAATGTTGTCCTGCTCCTTTGGTTGGTAAGGTTGTAGTAAGATGATGATAGTTAGAAATGATCCTAGTCATACGATGATGGTTGGAAGGATTTAGTTAGGAGAAGGTGGTTCGAGGGGCCATAATCAGCAGGCGAAGTAGGTCAGAGGGACCATAGTTGGCGGGTGACAGTGGTTGGAAGGACCATTATCTAGAAAAAATGGTCCAAGGGACTGTAATTGAAGGGCGATGAAGGTAGGAGGGACCCTAATCAGGGGGTAATGATGGTTAGAGGGGCAACATAATTGGTGGGTAATTCTTATCGGACCGACTGTAATCGGCGAGTGATAGTGGTTGGAAGGATGATCTAGCGGTAATCAGTGGACAGGTGAAAATCCCTTGATAATAAGTAGTTGTCCGGTGATCTGATAGTAATTGGTGACCAGATAGTGGTTAACTAATGTTTGCCGGCAAAGGTAGAGTTAGATGGAGGGCGCAATAAAGCTCTCAACCTTTCTTCCTTCTCACTAGGCTAGTAAATATGGAGAACATCAAGGGCATGTTGGAATTGTTCCATGAAATGACTCATAGCGATCTCGTTGATAATGAAGTATTTATCAAGCATTTAGATGCACTAGAGATATTAGAATTGAGTGATCATTGGTTTATTGGATTTGTCTCTTCAAGCCACTTAATTCGACTATAAGTGTGTCATATTTAGATATCATTTGGTAGTCCAACTAATATTCTGAAGCTTCCAAATAAACTTTTGAATTGGATGTCATTGGGTTAGTCTTTTTGAGATGTTCAATTAGCCTATAAGCTTATTGAAATTGGAGGTGCTGATTTCAATTTTTGAAGACTTAATCTCATGTTTACATCGAGGTTCATGCCAGATCAAGGCAATTTTTAATGACGTATCAGTTACCCCACTATTTTCAAAAATCGAAGCTTTTAAAGTCTAAAATATATATATTATACATTTCTTAGCTGCTTATGATTGATAATTATAATTATGAAGCTTGACCTTCTCGTGGGCATTGACCAGCATAAGTAGTTTAAAAATTAACAAAAACTAGTCATAATTAATTTGTCCGAAAATACAAATTATTGGTAAATCAGATAAATATTTTTTTTTAAGAAATGTAAATTGCATTAAAAGCAAGAAAAGAAACCCCTAATACAAACTAGAAAGAAAATAAAACTAAGAGTTCCTAATCCAAAAAGGAAAGGAACGTTATTGAAGAGCATATTTGTTAAAATAAAACTATCATAATTGAAATGAGACCCACTACTTCTTGTTTTAAAATCCTTGAGGTGGAGGGGATATCAAATATTAAACAACCTAAAAGTTTGTTAGCATCCCAGAATTCTAAACCGGTTAAAAAATAAAAACTAGTATCGATCCCATAAATAATTACTATAGTTTTATAAAACAAATATAAAATATAAACAAAAAAATACACAAATAAACTAGAAAGTAAATAAAAAGATCATTAGACATCCAAGAAACACCTAAGAAAGCTTCAAATAAGCATCTTTGAAATAAACGAATGCCATCCGTTAAATCTGTAGGAAAAAGCTTCTCATCCACTGAAATAGAGATTATTGCGGATCAATGGTTTATGATTTTGATGATAGCAAACATTTTTATTTCTCTATGACTGCCTTATGTACTGACATTTCAGGTTCACACGATCGGACTGTAATTTGAAACCAGCACAAGATTGGGTTGACTAGGTCTGAGTTAGTTTGTACACTTTTTCCTTTCTTGAGTCTATTGTATTTGTTGTGGCTCTTAATGCTTTGTAACGTATAAGAGTTTCTGACTGTTTCTTAGAGTTTACTGTTTTTGGTAACATTGTCCTGGACGATATTTATATCGGTCGGGATGATCTGTTCAAAAGCAGAAATCCTAATTAGGGCATCCTCATTAAAGCAGCCTTCATTATACAAAACACATCGTCCTTGACGATGTTGTATCGGCCAGGATGATATGCTCAATTCAGAAAGAATTTGTCGCTAGATCTACTTAGGAAATTCTTATTTTTTGATATCGGCCTGGTGGATCGGCTTGGACTATAAAATATCGATCAGGACGATTTAGGAAAATTTTTCTAAAATTTTTTTGGAAATTTTGGAAAGCAAGTAATGGTGATTTCGTCCGGGACGATTATACATCGTCCATCTTCATTTCAGGGCGATATTCAGGATGATTTTCCTCATATTTGAACTAATCGGCCAGGACGATATGTCTATCGTCCTGGATGATAAAATCGGCAACTTGCATTAATGAGATCGTTTTGAGATCTTCTATTTAAGCTATGACATGATACTTTGTAAGTGTCTTTGGAAGCCATTGTAGCTTCGTTCTTGTGGGGGAAACTTGAAGAGAGAGCTTGAAAGGGAGTAAGGAAATGGTGGAGTTTGTAGAGGGAGAAGATCCTTTGAGAGGGGACTCAAGGGAGTGTGGAGGGGGATCCACACGGTTGCTCCGGCAAGCTCGCACCTGAATACCATCGGATTCAAGGCTTGTCTCGAGAGAAGTTCACCAAAGAAGAATATCTCTTTGGTGTCAAAGAACCCGGCGACTCCGCCACTCCGGGGAAGGTGGAAGTGATTTTGTAAGGGCTTCACCGCCTAGCTGTGGGGGCTAAAGGAGAGACACTTGTTTTAGTGCAATACTTGGACGGTGCCTCCATGGAGTGGACGTAGGTCAAGATTTGACCGAACCTCTATAAATCCGGTGTGTTCTTTCTTATTATTTGCTTCCACATTTATTTTCGGCATTTGGTTTTCTTTGTGGTGATTTTGGTTTGAGTTTTATCTTTGGTTTTAAAGTTATCCAATTCACCTCTTTCTTTTTTAGCCTTGGGCTAGTTCATAAGGGTTTAACATCCCTAACGAACTTTCAAGTGGTATCAGAGCAGGATTCATAAAATAAGTTTTTAAAAGCTTTTGAATTTTCGATCCATGGCTAATCGTAATATTGCAGAAGGTTATTCAATCACCAGACCTCCTTTATTTGAAAATATGTCATTTGATTTTTTGAAAACTCGCATGTCTATTTTCTTACAATCGATTGATTTTCGCATGTGGCATATGATTTTAACTGGTTATTCATCACTGTCACGTATTGTTAATGGAATTAAAACTGATATTCCTTTTAATCAATGGAATATGGAAGAATAACTAAATGCTCGACTGAATGCAAAATCTTTAAATTGTTTTTTCTGTGCTTTAAATTCTAAAGATTTCATGTTAGTATCCATGTACAATACTGGTAAGGATGTTTGGGATAAACTACACACCATATACGAAGGCATTAGTGAAATCAATCAATCCAAGTTGAATATGTTAATGCATGATTTTGAACTATTTTTCATGAAACCTTTTGAAACAATCTTAGACATGTATACTAAGTTTATTCAAATTGTAACATTATTACATGCCTTAGGAAAAGAGTTTTCAAATTTTGAAAAAGTCAATAAAATTCTTCGTTGTTTACTTGACAAATTTGATGATAAAGTTGTTGCTATTTGTGAATCAAAAGATTTGAATGAATATTATATTGATAATTTGATTGGCTCACCCATTGCCTATGAGCAAAGTCTGGGTCAAAGACTTGTAGATGCAGGTGAAACGATTGTTCTAAAAACTGAAGATACAGAAAGAGATAGCTTAGTTGGTGACGAATGTAATGACTTGTCAAGCAAATCACAAAGCTCACCAAAACATAAGCAAAAATGGAAAAAAGGTAAAAATGGTAAGGATGTTCACATTCCTTCTAACGTTATTTGCTTTCGATGCAGGAAGCCTGGACATATAAAAATAAGTGCCCTAATTTAAGAATTCTTCCTACGAAAGAAAAGGGCAAGGCGAAGCAAAATTTAACCTGGGGAAATATTGAAAGGCAAAAAATCTCATGGGCAGATCTGATTTCCGAAGCATCGGACCAGGAGAGAGATAATTGTAAAAAGCCTTTCGTGTTTTTGTGTTGTGTTTTTGTTTTTATGTTTTTCATTTTTATTTTGTGTTTTTGTTTTGTTTATTCTTTGAGATTTTTGTTTTCGTGAAAGTTTTTTCTTTGATCAACGCACACATTCACTTTTCTAAAAATGAAAAATCTACCTTCTATTTTTTTTCTTGAAATCTTTGGTAAGTTGTGTTTAACTTCTCTAAAATAGTCAAAGGAAGGAAACTCATGTTTTTTACTCTCAATCTCTATTTCCTAAAAGAGGTTATTCTACTTTTGATTTAAAATATTTTTCATCTTTTAAATTAGTCTTTGAAACTAAATTTTTTATCTCCCTACATTTTATTTATCTCACAGGGATCTTTTGCAAGTTGTTGAATCTTACTCATAATTTTCTTAATCAAGAATTTGCTTTATCAATATGATGGGTTTACTTTTGTTTTTTAAGATTTTAGAAAGATAGCATATTAAAAAAAAAAAAATTGGCCAATGATGCCAAAAATAAAAGATGCGCAATGACGCCAAATTGAAAAATATACACAAAAGTGTATCAAAAATCAAAAGATGCGTAAAGAGCACTATTCAAATTGACAAGAGGCATAAAATGAGCCCACAAAATTTAATGCTTACCATTCTTGTACTTCTTAAAAGGTTAAGAAAACCCTTGATTTTTTCAATACTTGAGTTTGAAAATCTTTATTCCTAATTCAACAATTTGTGCATTAATCTTCTATTAGATATATTTTATGAAAGGAGTTTTGAAAAATTTATGTTTCTTTCTCTAATTTCTCTTATGATTTAGATATTGAATTAAAAAGTTTTTGAGCCTTTTTAAAGAACTTGAGTTTTGATGATCAAATTCTAGATTTCTAACCTTTTCTGGGCTATGCGTTGTCAATCCAATTCTACTAAGTTTTTGATTAAAACCAAGAGGTAACTTTCTCATTTTAAGAATATTTATTTTTTCACTAGATCAGGAAACGTTTTTATCTTTTTTTCATTTTGTTTTTTTTGTTTGTGCCTCCTCTCTTTTTGATAATGTCAAAGTGTTGTATCGGCCAGGATGATAGGCTCAATTCAGAAAGAATCTGCCACCAGATCTACTTAGGAAATTCTTATTTTTGGATATCAGCCTGGTGGATCGGCCTGGACTATAAAATATCGGCCAGGACGTTCCAGGACAATTTTTCCAAAATTTCTCTGGCAATTTTGGAAAGCAATTAATGGTGATTTCGTCCGGGCCGATCGCAAGATCGTCCGAGATGATTAGACATCATCCTGCTTCATTTCAAGGCGATATTCAGGACGATTTTCTTCATATTTAAACTAATTAGCCAGGACAATATGTCTATCGTCCTGGACGATAAAGTCGGCAACTTGCATTAATGAGATCGTTTTGAGATCTTCTATTTAAGTTATGACATGATACTTTGTGAGTGTCTTTGGTAGTCATTGTAGCTTTGTTCTTATGGGGGAAACTTGAAGAGAGAGCTTGAAAGGGAGTGAGGAAAGGGTGGAGTTTGTAGAGGGAGAATATCCTATGAGAGGGGACTCAAGGGAGTGTGGAGGGGGATCCACACGGTTGCTCCGGCAAGCTCGCACCTGAATACCATCGGATTCAAGGCTTGATTCAAGGGAAGTTCACCAAAGAAGAAGATCTCTTTGGTGTCAAAGGACCCGGCGACTCCGCTGCACCGGGGAAGGTGGAAGTGATTTTGTAAGGGCTTCTCCGCCTAGCTGTGGGGGCTAAAGGAGAGACACTTATTTTAGTGCAATACTTGGAGGGTGCCTCCAAGGAATGGACGTAGATCAAGATTTGACCGAACCACTATAAATCAGGTGTGTTCTTTCTTATTATTTGCTTCCGCATTTGGTTTTCTTTGTGGTGATTTTGGTTTGAGTTTTATCTTTGGTTTTAAAGTTTTCCAACTCACCTCTCTCTTTGTTATCCTTGAGCCAGTTCATAAGGGTTTAACATCCCTAACGAACTTTCAGAGATATACCAATTCCAAATGCTGAGGATGTCACTCATAGTGAGAAATCTGAAATACTTCTTGAATAAAAGCACAAACATTAAGCACCTCAAAGAAAATTCCATCCTCCTGTTATCAACGGAAGAAAAAGCAAGCATATCAATGAGCTAAAGGGGAAGTGCCCCCCTTATAATTCTTAAATCTAAAATATGCTTTCCTTCTTCTAGGTATATCTTCTAATGGACCCCATGATTGAAGTTCTTTAAACAACTTATGTTTATAATTGGATGAATTACCATCCTTATTAACAACAACTTTATCCTTCACAATCATAGCCTTTTTAAAATTTAAATTTAACTCAGACGATGGAGTATGAATCTCCGATTCAGTAGCAAGAGTAACTCCAAATAAACCTCCATTATCCTTGAAAGACTCTTCAGGTTCAACAACTTTTTTGGCAGTAACCGTTGGAGTAGCAACTTCCGGTTCAACATCAAGAATATCTCCGCTAAAACTTCCAATATCATTGAAAGTTTCATCTAAAACAACATTATTTTTGGAAGAAATAGTAGCAGCAACCTTCTCAATATTATTTAAGTTTTTTCCTTCCAATTTTTTTGCCAAGTTGATCTCATCTTCAATTGAAATTCCAATATGAACTTCTTCCGGAACTCTGTCAGATTGAGCAGCAGCCACATCTTCGAAATTTTTCCAGCAATTCTCATTATCTTCTGTTGAAAACCCAATCTGAAAATCTTCTGAAATTCTGACATATTTAAATTCATATTCCACATTAAGACTTTTATTGGAATCTTCCTTGTCAACAACTTCAGCATTATTGACTTCTAATATTTCACCATCTTCAATACCCTTTTCCTCAAGAGATAACACATTTAACTTTTTGTTTTTCCCGAAATCTGATATGATCTTATAGATAAGACATAAAGTTCCTCCTTATCTTCTTCAGGAATCATACCAAGCAAAATCGAATCCTCCTTGTCAGCTTTTCATCATTATGATTATCATATTTCTTCACACCATCCAAAAAAACTTTTTGCCTCTTCTTATTCTTCAACTTCACATGCATCCGTTGACCATATGAAGTTTCATCAACATGAGATGAATTCTTCGGGACATCCTTAAAAGAAAGTTTCAAAATAGGTGAGACATTAGGATAAATAAATACTAATTATGGTATATTATAATTCAAAAATAATTTTATTATTCATGTTTTTATAAGATTCTGTACTTATTTTTAACTTCTATATTTATTTGGTTATAAAATATATGATATTAATAATTGGATTGATTTGATTAATATAGATAAATTGAAAGAATCTCACAATTGTCATATACTACGATTTGCTACACTTTTTTATGTATTTTTTTATAGATTGGAATGCATTGTTGTGGATATTGCTCAGTTCACCTTCATGATGTTGATTGGACAACTAAATCCATAGCTAGGCTTCAACATAGCGTGCTTTATTGACTCATGGCCATAACGGTACACTAGTTTTCAAGCAAGTCATAAAGTCCCAACAATTTCCTACCTTATGTATTTTGACTTTTAAAATTTTAGAAAATAAATTAAAATTTAGGAAAATATTCCATAAAATTATGGATTGACTTCCATTTACCTAATACTGCCTTGAATTAAAACAAAATATTAAGTTATACTTCTAATATATATTTTTAATGGAATTTTTAATTTTAAAATTTCAAAAATTATTATGTTTTTATAAAATAATGAAAATTTCCAGAAAAGCCTTTTGATTCCCACATTTGTAAGCCTATGAATATCCTCCTTAGGGTGAGGAAAAATCATGGTTCTCTTGAGCATATCCAAAGTTTCTCTTATAAATTAAAAGAGAAACAAACTGGAATAAATTTGGAGGTCATGAAAATTGAAAAAGTTCGGTCCTCCACTTTGGGCTCGGGTCTTCATCTAAAGTCTTTCTTGATGCAGTCGCAGAACCATCAATCATTGGTAAAGGCTTGGTTCTCTATTGTGGGCTCTTGTTTTCATTTGAAGAAGGGGCGAAGATTGTCATGTATGAGTCGCAAGACGGTCAATCTCCAATAAATCCCAATTCTCAATTGCAAGCTTTGGCCTTCCTCTAAAGGCCATCTTATAGGAGTTGCAAGACCTTCAATCTCTGATAAAGGCCCAGTCCACCATCGTAGTCGCTAATTTTCCTCTAAAAGCTGTCCTGTAAGAGTCACAAAATTGTTAATCTCCGATAAAGACTTGATCCATCGTTAGAGGCTCCAATCTTCTTCTAAAGGCTATCATGGTGGTGGTAGCACTAGAGAGGAGATCTTGTAGTAATAGTGCCTTGGAGGAGATTCGCTGATAATCAATGGACAAGTGAAGGTACAGCACTAACCAGTGGTCAAGAAGAGATCTGATAGTTACAACACTTAGGAGGAGCCCCGTTGATTATCAACAGATGTGTGGAACCTCAATGATGGTTTATGTTTAGGAAGAGATTTGACAATCATAAGCTGGTCCTTGATGCAGGGAGTTAGGATGTAAGCCTATAGTGGTGGTTAAATGTTGAATATCTAACATAGGTGGTTAGGAAACATTCTAATGTTGACAATAAAGTGGTTAATTAATGGCAATGGTCATGCTACATTTTGTTCGAGATAGTAGCTATGCATGCTAACAAGGGTAGACAACAAACAACTTGATGGAGGGGTCAAACACTATATAAATCACAATAATACAATGCACAAAAATAATGCTAATTAAGTGGAGGCCTGGTGGGGTTCTAATCTTTCTATAAACGAGCTAGAAAAGATGCTTTGAAATGGTACGTGGAAGAGGTTGATGGAATCTACCAAGAAGGTTTAATAGAGGACATTAGAGAAATTGGAGGTTATTTATCAAAGAGTTGCTCAATGACGTTAACTTATATAAAGATGACAAAAGAATTTGCCTAGAATGTTTAGCTTTTTTGAGGTTGTTTATCAAAGTATTGTTTGATGACGTTAACATGTTTGGAAGAGGTTGAGAGAATCCACCAAGGATGTTTAACCAATCCAAAGTTGTTTATTAAAGCGTTGTTCAATGATATTATAATGTGTGGAAAAGGCCGAATGGAATCCCTTTGTGATCGATTATACCATAATTTTGAGGGGGTAAATATGGCATGCATCTCAAATAAAAGGTGAATATTAGTATATTTTTAGACCATTTTTGTCCTTTTTGAGATTGAGATTAAGACATTGCCAAGGAATAGAAGTCTAGTATGGGACTATATAGAGCTTGATGCACCATTGTATTTGTTCAGAGCTTTAAAAATGATTGACAATAACATTTAATTGAATGTTAAAAATATGGGAGGAAATTATTCTTGGCTATAGTAGCATTGAAAGTTGCAGCTAAAGTTCCCTTCAGCATGATTCATACTTGATGTGTGATAGAAAATTGAATAAGATTTTCCCCCGAGCTAGGAATTGCAATCCAGGATCCCTTGTCTGTGATTTTGATGATGACAAATAATATTGATTAAATTATTTCATTCTTCATTAAATATTTTAGATGTTATTTTTGTCTGTGAGTACTAACATTTCAAGGATAATACACTCTACTCAAGACTTCTGAAGACTCAAGATTGAGTAGAATAGGATATGAAAGAATATATAATTTTTATTTTCTTTATTTTTTCATTTCTTGAGTCTGACACCAAAATAGTGTATACAGATTGAGTGACCATACAAATACATTGGGAGAGAGTTTCTTTAGTCCAAATTATTTTTGTTTAGATCGTACTGTATAATTTTAAACCGTATTATACGATATAGTGTTGAGGAATAGGCTTGACAGCTAATTGAAAATATTTATTTTTGTAAACTGAACATACTATATGATCTTGATCGTACTATATAATTTATTTTCAACCTCAAACCCTAGCTGCCAAATTAATCTAAGTAAGATTTTAAATTTGAAAATTTGAACACATCATAATATGAAAAATTTCAAATCATTCTAATATTAACCCTTGTGATTAGTCAATTAAATCATGGTTTAATTAATGAATGATGATTATAATGTACAAATAGGATCGTACCATACGATGAATATAGACAAAATTTGGTTGTACCAAAGATCATACCAGATGAAACCTTAACGTTTGAATTAATTGAACTATATGATGAATACATCGTATAGGACGAACTATATAAACATAATTATCCATACTATACGATTGAATAGTGCGAGATGATGAATAGAGACGACATTCGACCATCCGAGCGTTCGTCCCGTAGAAATAGAAGAAATAAAATAGATCATACTAGATGATATTCTTATTGTATTATATGATGTATTGAAAAATAATGTCCTGTTCGTCCTCCTTCGTATTAGGATGGGAGTTGTTTTGAACTGATCATAATGCATAATTTTGTATCATATTGTATGAACAATAATAACTAATTTGAATATTTAGGGTTTCTTGAAGCCTATTACAAATATAATAGTTTATTCATTAAGAAAAAAATAGAGTGGAATGTGACAGCTAAAGGAACTCTTAAGGGGGAGATTTTGAAGAGATTTAGGGTTTGTGAGAGGAAGGAGAAGGTGAGCTTGAGCATGAGGGATAACAATTGTGAGGGGATCATGCGGTTGCTTTGAACTAGATGCATGATTGCACCTCTTGTGGCCTTAGTGAGTCTTGTGGAAGGTCATTAAGGAGAGAGGCTTCTAGGTCAAAATCCTCGAGGTTCTCTACCTTCTCCAAGAGGGAGAAAATTGAGAAGGTATGCTGCTATCATCAGGAGGGTGACATAGCATCCAGTACTCCACCACACTGTGGAAGGTGAAAGTAAGTTTTGTAAAGACTTCTCTGCCTTATTGTGGGAGTAGAAGAACAGTCCCTTTTGAGTAGTGCAATTCTCAAAGTTGAGGACTTCGAGGAGTGGACATAAGTCAAGGTTTTATTGAACCACAATAAAAATTTTTTATGTACTTTTTCCATTTTCTGCATATTACTTTCTTGCTTTTAATTTTTATTATAACTACGTGGTGAAAAATAAAAAATTATTGTTTTGTCGTGACAACTAGAATTTCATCATCATTATTTTTCAAGGCATATTTAATTTGATAGCTTCTGCATTCAAAAATCAAAATTACTTATTTCTAAAGTATTTTGAAAAAAATAGTACTCCTATTTAGGATTAATTTTTAAATATACCAATTCACCTCCCCTCTTAGCGCATTTCATACTTTCAAGTGGTATCAGGGCAGGGTCTCAAAATAGTGTTTTAGAAAACCTAGAGAACTACGATACATAGAATATTTTGATAACCGTAACACTGTTGAGGGCTATTCCATAACCCGTCCACCCTTATTTAACAACATATCATTTGATTTTTGAACATTTTGAATGTTTACATTTTTACAATCTATAGACTACCACTTGTGGATGTTGGTACAAGAAGGTTACATTGTACCTTTCAGCTTTTGAATGGTTTTATACTAAATTATTATTTAATGAATGGATAAATGAGGATAGGGAACTTGCATAGTTAAATGCAAAATGCTTGAATTATTTCTTTTGCATATTAAAATCAGAAGACTATATGAGGGTGTTCATTTATGCTATTTATAAAGACATATGGGATAGATTATATATCACATACGATTGAACTAGTGAGGTTAAACAATCTAGGTTAAACATATTACTACATGACTATAAACTCTTTTTCATGAAACCTAGCGATAATATATCTGAAATGTACACTAGGTTCACCCATATAGTGATATCCTTTCATGCACTAGGTAAAGAGATATCTAATTATGAAATATTTATTGAATATTTTTTATTTCTGCTCTAATTTTTGACTACTAATATTTTAGAGAGATCGCATGTTACTCAGAATAATAAGAAGACTCAAGACTAGGTAGAGTAGGAGTTGGAGTTTATAACATTATAATTTTTCATTTATTATTATTTTTCTTTTCTATAGTCTAGCCATAAATTGTATGTAAGACTGAGCAACCATGCACACACACAATGGGAGAGGGTTTTAAAATAAAGAATTTTTTCTCTGTATCGATCGTACTGTACGAGTTTAAATCATACTATATGATTTGATCTGGCTTAAATAACTATATGTAAACAAGTTGTAATATACGATGGATATCGTACTATACGATGTGTTTCTAATTAAAAACCCTAGTCTCCTGATTAATTTAAGTAAGTTCTTAATTCATAAATTTTGAACTGATTGTATTGTATGATACTATCATATTGTACGATATTTTTGAATACTTACTTAAATTAACTCCATGATTAGTGCATAAATCAAGGATTAATTTCTGATTAGTTATCATACTGTATGACACCATTCGTACTATATGATCAACTGAGGCTATTTTTGGTTATCCCGAATAATGTACTGGACGATCCCTTGATTTTGGACTAATCGTATTGTATGAAGTTGTTCGTACCATATGACATATAGTGATGAGTTTTTGTCATCCCAGCAATCATCCTGTACGAATAGAAGGATTTTATATATCATATTGTACGAGTTTACATCATACTCTATGATATTATTCAAGAATTTTACTTGTTCGTATTCCTTCATACCAGGATGAAAGCTATTTTATATTGATCATACTATACGATATTGGATCATATTATATGATCATAATAGCTAAATTAAAAATTTTTAGGGCTCTTAGAGCCTGATTTAAATATCTAATTTTCTATCTTTTGAAATTAATCTGTGAGAGAGTAACGTGATTAGAGGGGTATTCCTTGGGAGAGAGCTCTTGAGAAGATTTTAAGGTTTATGAGAGGAAGGAGAAGGTGGGCTTTGTAAGGCAGATGGAGTGCGAGGTAGATCACATGGTTGCTCCTAGCTTGTTGCACGTTGCTCCTCCTATAGCCTGAGAAGATATTGTGGGACTCTCTCTAAGGGGGAGATTCTTCTACAACTGTATCCTCTAAGGTACTCTATTTTCTCCATGAGGGAGAAAAATAAGAAGGTACGTTGCATCACCAGGAGGGTGACAATGCGCTTGGCACTCCGCTACGTCGGGTTGGTGAAAGTGAGGTTTATAAATGCTTCTTTACCTTACTGTGGGGATAAAAGGAGAATTACTATTTAGTAGTAAAATTCCTAGAGTGGAGGACTCTGGGAGTGGTCGTAGGTTAAATGATCGAACCACTATAAATTCTCTGGTGAAATGTTTTCCTTACTACACTTTATTTATGTTTTGCATTTTATTTTCGTTAAAATTGCTTTGTGAAAATTTATGTGAAATTCATTTTTGAGTAAGTTAATTTTTTACTACCTATTATTGCAAATTGTGTTTTGAGCATTCACTTCCGTATCAATTAATTTTCTTGTTTAAAATTTAAAAATATAAAAAAATTAGAACTCCTATTTAGGATTGTCTTTTTATTACAACAAATTTTTAATTCACCCCCCTCTCAGCGCATTTCGTAATTTCAATTGGTATCAGAGTGGGGTTTCATAAATAGTGTTTAAAAAAACCATAACAATTTTATCATGTCTCATTTTGATAATCATAATACTGCGGAGGGTTATTCAATAATCCATCCACCTATATTTAATAATATTCCGTTTGATTTCTAGAAAATTTGAATGTCTATTTTTTTTACAGTATATAGATTATCGTATGTGGATGTTAGTTAAAGAAGGTTATATTGCACCGTTTAAACTTGTGAATGACGTGAAAACTCAAGTACCTTTTAGTGAATGGAGCAACGAGGATAGGGATTTTGGCGTAACTAAATGCGAAGTGATTAAACTGTTTCTTTTGTGCATTGAAATTTGAGGACTACATGAGAGTATCTACCTTTGCTACTGGTAATGGGATTTGGTATAGACTGTGCATCACATATGATGGAACTAGTGAGGTTAAATAATTTATACTTAACATTCTATTGCATGATTATAAACTTTTATATATGAAAACTAGCTAAATTATATCATTCATGTACATTAGGTTCACTCAAATTGTAACATCCTTGCATGCATTAGGTAGAGAAATTTGTAATTCTAAAAAAGTTAATAAGATTCTTAGGTGCTTACCGAGCTCCTATGATGCTAAAATTATTGCAATAACGAGTCCAAAGATTTAAATATTTATTCTATTGACAATTTGCTTGGACCACTCATTGCGTATGAGCAAGGAGTGAGTCAAAGGCAAAATGATACAGGAGAAAAAAAGGAGTGGATAGTGGCATTGAAAGCAAACAACTCAGAAAGTGAAAGTTCTATAGTGGAGGAAGAAGCTGACATAGCCTTGATGATCCGACAGTTCAAGAACTTTCTAAAAAGAAAATAAAGGCATCATCAGAATAACTAGAACAAAGGTAAAAGATCAAAAACTACTAAAGTTTCATCTGACATAATTTGTTTGGAGTGTAGGAAACCAGGTTACCTCCGTGCTGATTTCCCAAACTTAAAGAATCAACCAACTAAGGAAAAAGGCAAGGAGACAGAAAAATATAAGAAAGGGAAGATGAAGACACAAAAGGCATTTTGGGCCAACTCTGCCTCAGAATCAGAAGAAGAAGAAGCAGAGGAGGAGGTAACAAATTTTTGTCTAATTGGTAACAATAATCTTGATCAATCAGATCATGACGAGGCATGTCAACTTTTATATGAAGATTTGTTGCTTATTTCTGAGAAAATCCATGACTTGTATAAAAAGTTAAAGAAAATGCATGTTAGTCTTAATATTGATTTTAGTACTTTACAAACTGAGCATTCTAACTTAGTTAAAGAAAATTCTGATTTAGATAGAGATCACATTAGAAGCATGTTGAATTAGCTAACACACATAAATCCTTAAAAATAATGCATATTGAATTAGAAAAGGAGTTTGATAAATTAGAGAAACTTGTAATGGAGTTAGATCACAATGAAAATCTTTTAAAATGGGAAGTTGCAGGATTGGAATATCAAAATAACACATTTAAAGAAAAATTCTTATCACTTGAAAAAGATAAAACATCATCCACATTAGCCTAACCAAGTAAATTAACCCCCATCATTGCATGCATCACACAACTTTAGGAAGAGGCATCACCACCCATATAGGTTAGTGAACCCATTTCCTGGTGTTAGGTGCTTCTCTTGTGGCATACTAGGTCACATAGCCCGCATGTGTACGATTCACTGTAGGACACACCTAGAATTGAGACCTAAATTACATTCATCATAGCATAGCATGCATACATATCATTCATACAAGCATAAGGAGGAACCAAAACCCACTTCAGTTTCTAAATCTAACCCTTGAATGACTTTGTAGGGGTGCTCTCATAAAAGACCTAGTGAGAGTATGTGGTACATGAACATTGGGTTTTTATGACATATGACTGGAGACATGAAAAAGTTCATTATACTTGAGACCAGGACTGGAGGCAAAGTAACGTTAGGAGATAACACCACCAAGAAAGTGGTGGGCTAAGGTATTATTGAAAATTCTTAAAGTATTTTTTAATTGAGAATGTTTTATTAGTTGATGGTTTAAAGCATAACTTACTAAGCATTAGTCAATTATGTGATAAAGGTTTTGACATAAAATTTCTTTCCGATAAATGCCAGATTAGTTTAAATGACAAACTTGATTTATAAGGAAAATGAATGAAAAATATTTATATGTTAGATCTTGATTGCATTGAAAATTCAAATTCACTTTATTTAAAAACAATAATAGATGACTCGTGGCTATGGCATAGGAGACCGTTCCATGCTAGTATGAAAACACTTAGAAATATCACTAAAAAAATCTAGTTAGAGGCGTACCTAAGTTAGACTTCACTAAGGACCATATATGTGATGCCTGCCAACTAGGAAAATAAATAAAATCATCATTTCATTCAATCATGTTAAGAGAGTTGATATTTGCATGTTTTATATTCTTGTAACTTGTATAGTTTTAATGATTCTAAATATTATTATTTTAAGTATTTTGTTCTCCTAACACTTTTTGGAAGAATTATTTTTGTTATTGTGTGAACTAACATTTCAGGATAATCGCACTCCAGACTATTGAGAACTTCAAATCAAATTTAGCACATAAATTGAAGTCTGTATTTTTCATTATATTGAGTTCAAGAGATTGTGATTGTAATTGAGTAACTTAGCACACACACACTTGGGAAGATCTTTAAAAATCAAATTTTCTTATACTAATCGTATGGGATGAACCAAGTTTATACGGGACAATCAGGTCAGTTATCCCCTCGGTAGAGCAATGGAATTAACAGGAAGTGGGAAAAATTTTATAAGTCCTAATCTTCCAAATGAATTTCCCGATTCGTCCTAGGATGATGTGCTCTAGATTCTCACTTTGAACTGTTCATCCAGACGAAGTGTATCATTAGTTCCAGGATGATTGGCTCTAGATTTCTCACTTTGTATTGATCGTCCGGAAGAAGTGTATAATTCATCCCAGGACAATGTGCTCTGGATTCTCCACTTTGTGCTGATGGTCCAGATGATTCATCCTGTTCGTATCAGGACGAAGTTCTATGGACACATGACATGAACTATTTGTCCAAACGAACACTCATATTCTTCCTAGGACGATGTCCTCTATTCCTTGAAAATTTGGGACCATCCTGTAGTTTCATCCAAACGAACCCTTGATATAATTATTCGTCCCAGGACGAACTTAGTTCGTACGGGATGAAGATTGGGTACGAAGTCAGTTTGTACCAATATACATTAGGTTCATATGAAACTATTTGTATACTATTCGTATAAGATGATCTGATGATTGTCCGGGATGATCGACTGTGTACAGACTTGAAAATCAGTAATTTTTAGATGGTTTTTTATTTCTTTCCTATATAAGGTCCACTTAAAACTATCTTGTAATATTTTTTCATATTGGTCTTCATGTAAGCTGAAGGGAGAGTGAAGGAGAGAGAGTGAGAGAGTATTTAAAGGAGTATTCTTACTACTAGAGCGTGAAGAATTCACTTGGTACCCAAAGGTAAGAATCTCCAATTGTGATTTGTAATTACTTCACTCTTTTCTCACATGCTTTTAGATTTCTCGTGAGAAGATTTGTCAAGGAGATTCGGTTCTCTGTCGACACTATGGAGTGTGAACTGCTGAAGGGTTCTCTGCCTATACTTGGAGAGTGTGAAAGGATGAAGGGTTCTCTACTTACACTTGGAGAGTGTGAAAGGATGAAGGGTTCTCTGCCCACACTTGGAGAGTGATAAAGGACGAACGGTTCTCTGCCAACACTTGGAAAGTATAAAAGGATGATGGTTCTCTGCCAACACTTGGAGAATATAAAAGGATGACGATTCTCTGCCGCACTTGGTAGTGGTGGAAGAGAGTTTTTGTGAAGGCTTCTCCGCCTTACTATGGGTGAAAAAGGAGAGTCACTAGTGGTATTAGTGCTGTTATAGATCATTGGTTTATGATGTTGATGATAGAAAACATTCTTATTTCTCTATGATTGTCTTATGTACTGATATTTTAGGTTCACACGATCAGACTGCAATTTAGAACCAGCTTAAGATTGGGTAAACTAGGTCTGAGTCAGTTTGTACACTTTTTCCTTTCTTGAGTCTGTTGTATTTGGTTTGGCACCTAATGATTTGTAACTTGGAAGATTCTCTATTGTTCCCTAAAGATTTTTATTTTTGGTAATATCGCCCGGGATGATATTTATATCGTCCAAGACGATCTGTCTAAAAATAAAAACCCTAATTAGGGCATCCTCATTAAGGCAGCCATCATATGTTAATCGGCCTGGACGATACCTATATCGACCAGGATAATATGCTCAATTCAGAAACAACCAACTGCTATAATCAGATTAGGTATTCTTTATTTTAAGAAATCGGCCAGGACAATATACACATCATCCAGGATGATCTAACTCAATTATGCCTAATTTGATCTGGTATCTTTGGAGAGCATTAATGGCTGATTGATATGATCACATCACCCGGGACGATCGTAGGATCGGCCGGGATGATGTCCTAGACGATTTACATCGGCCATCATTGATTCTAGGTGATGATCAGGACGATTGAAATCTGAAAGTTCGTTAGGGATGTTAAGCCCTATAGAACTGGCCCAAGCTAACCAAGAGAGAGGTGAATTGGAAAACTTTAAAACTAAAGATAAAACTCAAACCAAAATTACAACAAACAAAGTGTGGAAGAAAAACAAATGTGGAAGCGATAATAAGAAAAGAATGCACCGAATTTATAGTGGTTCGGTCAAACCTTGACCTACATCCACTCCTTGGAGGCACCCTCCAAGTATTGCACTTAAAAAAGTGTCTCTCCTTTAGCCCCCACAGCTAGGCGGAGAAGCCCTTACAAAACCACTTCCACTTTCCCCGGTGCGGCAGAGTCGCCGGGTCCTTTAACACCAATGAGATCTTCTTCTTTGGTGAACTTACCTCGAGACAAGCCTTGATTCCGATGGTACTAAGGTGCGAGTTCGCCGGAGAAACTGTGTGGAATCCCCTCCACACTCCCTTGAGTTCCCCCCCTCACAGGATCTTCTCCCTCTCAAACTCCACCCTTTCCTCTCTCCCTTTCAAGCTCTCTCTTCAAGTTTCCCCCACAAGAACGAAGCTACAATAACTACCAAAGACTCTTACAAAAGTTGCCATGCCATAGCTTAAATAGAAGCTCTCAAAATGAGCTCATTAATGCAAGTTGCCGACATTATCGTCCAGGACGATAGGCATATCGTCCTAGCCGATTAGTTCAAATATGAGGAAAATCGTCCTGAACATCGCCCTGAAATGTAGCTGGACGATGTCTAATCGGCCCAGATGATCTTGAGATCGTCCAGGACTTTGACTATGTAATTGCTTTCCTTAAATTCTAGAGAAATTTTGGAAAAATTGACCTGGATCATCCTGGATGATATTTTATAGTCCTGGACGATCCTCTGGATGATGTCCAAAAATAGGTTATTTCTAAATAGATCTGGCGGCAGATTCTTGCTGAATTGAGCCTATCGTCCTGCGTCCTGGCCGATACAAAATCATCCAGGATGATGTGTTTTATATAATGATGATTGCTTTAATGAGGATGCCCTAATTAGGATTTCTACTTTTGTCAGATCGTCCAGGATGATATAAATATCATCCCGGATGATGTTACCAAAACTAGAAATCTTTTAGGGCACAACAGAAAATCTTCCAAGTTACAAATCATTAGATACCACATCAAATACAACAGATTCAAGAAAGGAAAAAGATTACAAAATGACACAGACCTAGTCTACCCAATCTTGAGCTTGTTCCAAATTGCAGTCTGATCGTGTGGACCTGAAACGTTAGCACATAAGGCAATCGTAGAGAAATAAGGAATGTTTGCTATTATCAAAATCATAAACCATAGATCCGCAACAATCTCCCGCTTTGATGGCAAACAATTCAATTTGAATTTTCAAAAAAGTAATATCTCCTAATCTCCCCCTCACTAGAATAAACCCTTTTAAAAAATAGGGGAGATAAAAATATTTTTGTTGTTTTAAATTTTTTGAAAAGAAAAAAATGATACAAATTCAACAGTAGGTTCTCCCCCTTTGACATTATCAAAAAGAGATGAGGCACAAACAAAAAATAAAACGAACAAAAGACAAAAATGTTTCCTGATCTAGTGAAAAAACATTCTTAAATTGAGAAAGTTACCTCTTGTTTTTAATCAAAATCATAGTAGAATTGTATTTGACAACGCATAGCCTATAAAAGGTTAGAAACACAAAAATTGATAATCCAAACTCAAGTTCTTTAAAAATGCAAAAAGACTTTTTGATTCAAGATCTGAATCAAGGAATAAATTAGAGAAATTAATAATGATTTTTCAAAAACTCCTTCTATAAAATATATCTAATAGAAGATCAATGCACGAATTTTTGAATCAAGAATCAAGATTTTCAAGTTCAAGTATCGAAAGTATCAAGGGTTTTCTTAAGTTTTTTTTAAGAAATACAAGAATGGTAAGCATTAACTTTGTGGGCTCATTTTATGCCTCTTGACAATTGGTTGGCGCACTGCACATATTTCGATACACTTTGTGTATTATATATTTTTAATTTGGCGTCTTTGCGCATCTTTTATTTTTGACATCATTGGCCAATTTTTTTTTGAATATGCTTCCTTTCTTAAATCTTAAAAATAAAGAAAAACTCATCTTAGTGATAAAGCGAATTGCTTGATTAAGAAAATTATGAGTTAGATTCAAAAACTTGCAAAAGATTCCTATGCGATAAATAAAACGTAGGGAGATAAAAAATTTTGTTTCAAAAACCAATTTAAAAGATGAAAAAGATTTTAAATCAAAAGTAGGATAACCTCTTTTAGAAAACAGAGATTGAGATTGAGAGTAAAAAAAATGAGTTTCCTTCCTTTGACTGTTTTAGAGAAGTCAAATACAACTTACCAAAGATTTTAAAAAAAAATCAGGAAGCATATTTTTCATTTTTAGAAAAGTGAATGTGTGTGTTGATGAGAGAAAAAAATTCACAAAAATAAAAAAGGAATAAACAAAAATGAAAAAGTACAAAATAAAAATGAAAAATATAAAAACGAAAACACAACAAAAAATACGAAAGGCTTTTAACCATTATCTCTCTCCTAGTCCGATGCTTCAGAAACAAGATCTGCCCATGAGATTTTTTGCCTTTCATTGTTTTCCTAGTTTGAATTTTGCTTTGCCATGCCCTTTTCTTTCTTAGGAAGAATTCTTAAATTAGGACATTGATTTTTCATATGTCCAGGCTTCTTGCATCGAAAGCAAATAATATCTGAAGAAATATGGATATCCTTACCACTTTTACCTTTTTTCCACTTTTGCTTATGCTTTGGTGAGCTTTGTGATTTGCTTGACACGTTATTGCATTCGTCATAAACTAGGCTATCTATTTCTGTATCTCCAGCTTTTAGAATAATATTTTCACCTGCAACCAAAAGTCTTTGACCCAAACTTTGCTCGTAGGCAATGAGTGAGCCAATCAAATTATCAATAGAATACTCATTCAAATTTTTTGATTCATAAATAGCAACTACTTTAGCATCAAACTTATCCAGTAGGCAACGAAGAATTTTGTTAACTTTTTCAAAATTTGAAAAATCTTTTCCTAAAGCATGCAATGAGCTTACAATTTGAATGAATATGGTATACATATCTAAGATCGTTTCATAAGATTTCATGGAAAATAATTCAAAATCATACATTAACAAATTCAACTTGGATTGCTTGATTTCATTCGTGCCTTTGTATATGGTATGTAGTTTATCCCAAACTTCCTTACCAGTGGTGCAAGTGGATATTAACATGAAATCTTCAGAATTTAAAGCACAGAAAAAATAATTTAAAGATTTTTCATTCAGTTGAGCATTCAGTAGTTCTTCCTTGTTCCATTGATTAAAAGGAATATCAGTTTTAACTATATCTAAAACTCGTGACGGTGAAGAATAACCATTTAAAATCGTATGCCACATACAAAAATCTATCGATTGTAAGAAAATAGACATGCGAGTTTTCCAAAAATCAAATAACATATTTTTAAATAAAGGAGGTCTGGTGATTGAAGAACCTTCCGCAATAGTACGATTAGCTATGGATCGAAATTCAAAAGCTTTTAAAAACTTAATTTATGAAAACTTGCTCTGATACCACTTGAAAGTTCGTTAGGGATGTTAAGCCCTATAGAACTGGCCCAAGTTAACCAAGAGAGAGGTGAATTGGAAAACTTTAAAACCAAAGATAAAACTCTAACCAAAATCACCATAAACAAAGTGCGGAAGAAAAATAAATGCGAAAGCGATAATAAGAAAAGAACAGACCGAATTTATAGTGGTTCGGTCAAACCTTGACCTACATCCACTCCTTGGAGGCAACCTCCAAGTATTGCACTAAAAAAAGTGTCTCACCTTTAGCCCCCACAGCTAGGCTGAGAAGCCCTTAACAAATCACTCCCACCTTCCCCGGTGCGGCGGAGTCGCCGGGTCCTTTGACACCAAAGAGACCTTCTTCTTAGGTGAACTTACCTCGAGACAAGCCTTGAATCTGATGGTACTAAGGTGCGAGTTCGCCGGTGCAGCCGTGTGGAATCCCCTCCACAATCTCTTGAGTTCCTCCCCTCACAGGATCTTCTCCCTCGCAAACTCCACCCTTTCCTCTCTCCCTTTCAAGCACTCTCTTCAAGTTTCCCCCACAAGAACGAAGCTACAATGGTAGCCAAGGACTCTTACAAAAGTTGCCTTGCCATAGCTTAAATAGAAGCTCTCAAAATGAGCTCATTAATACAAGTTGCCGATATTATCATCTAGGACGATAGGCATATCGTCTTGGCCGATTAGTTCAAATATGAGAAAAATCATCCTGAACATCGCCCTGAATTGATGGTGGACGATGTCTAATCGGCCCGAACGATCTTGAGATCGTCCAGGATGATTTAACCATGTAATTGCTTTCCTTAAATTCTAGAGAAATTTTGGAAAAATTGACCTGGATCGTTATAGACGATATTTTATAGTCCTGGACGATATTTTATAGTCCTGGACGATCCTCTGGACGATGTCCAAAAATAGGTTATTTCTAAATAGATCTGGCGGCAAATTCTTGCTGAATTGAGCCTATCGTCCTAGCCGATACAAAATCGTCCAGGATGATGTGTTTTGCATAGTGACGGCTGCTTTAATGAGGATGCCCTAATTAGGGTTTCTACTTTTATCAGATCGTCCAAGACGATATAAATATCATTCCGGACGATGTTACCAAAAATAGAAATCTTTTAGGGCACAACAGAAAATATTCAAAGTTACAAACCATTAGATGTCATACCAAATACAACAGACTCAAGAAAGGAAAAAAGATTACAAACTGACACAGACCTAGTCTACCCAATCTTGAGCTTGTTCCAAATTGCAGTCTGATCGTGTGGACCTGAAACTTTAGCACATAAGGCAATCGTAGAGAAATAAGGAATGTTTGTTATCATCAAAATCATAAACCATAGATCCGCAACAAAATTGGTTTTAAACTAATCAGCCGGGATGATCATGAGATCGGCCATGACGATGTAACCAATTTTCTTTTGGTCTTCCCAAATCATCTCGGGCTGATGAGCTAAAATTTTACTGATCGTACAGGACGATATGCCTATCATCCTGGATGATAATGTTGGCAACTTGCATTAATGAGCTCATTTTGAGAGCTTCTATTTAAGCTTTATCAAGGCCCTTTTGTAAGTATCTTTGACAGCCATTTTAGCTTCGTTCTTTTGGGGGAAACTTGAAGAGAGAGCTTGAAAGGGAGTGAGGAAAGGGTGGAGTTTGAGAGAGGAAGAATATTTTGTGAGGGGGGACTCAAGGGAGTGTGGAGGGGGTTCCACACGGTTGCTCCGGCAAGCTCGCACCTGAATACCGTCGGATTCAAGGCTTGTCTCGAGTGAAGTTCACCAAAGAAGAAGATTTCTTTGGTGTCAAAGGACCCGGCAACTCCGCCGCATTGGGGAAGGTGGAAGTGATTTTGTAAGGACTTCTCCGCCTAGCTGTGGGGGTTAAAGGAGAAAAACTTAGTTTAGCGCAATACTTGGAGGGTACCTCCAAGGAGTGGACGTAAGTAAAGGTTTGACCGAACCACTATAAATTTGGTGTGTTCTTTCTTTATTTCTTTCGCATTTAATTTCCACACTTTAGTTTTTATTGTGGTGATATTGGTTTTGACTTATATTTTGATTGAAGATATTTTTTACCAATTCACCTCTACCTCTTAATTAGCTTTGGGCCAGTTCATAGGGCCTAACATCCATAACAAACTTTCAAGTGGTATTAGAGCACTTTCTAGTGTCATCTGAGCACTTTCAAGTGTAATACTCGAAGGGTGCCTCCGGGGAGTGGATGTAGGTCGTGTTTAACCGAACCACTATAAATCTTGTGTCTTTTTATTTTCCACTATTTTTATTTTTTACTTTACTCTATTGGTTAATTTGTGGTTAAAATTGTTTTTCTACAAAAATTCATTATAATTATTATCGGTTTAAATTTCAAAAGTGGGATAATTTTTTTTTTTAAATTACCAATTCACCCCCCTCTTAGTTAGCCGCTGGGATATAAGGTTAAGTCTAACAACCTAATTCATATTGAACAAGTTTAAACAAGTGGTATCAGAGCTTTGTTTCAAAATCATAAGTTTAGACTACTTTTTGATTAACGTAGATGGCTATATTTGGAAATCGAAATACACTTGAGGGTTACTCTATAACTAGACCTCCATTGTTCGACAATATTCCTTTTAATTTTTGGAAAACACGCATGTCTATATTTTTATAGTCACTTAATTACCCTATGTGGATTTTAGTTCAGGAAGGGAATACAAAACCAACTAGACTAGTTGATAGAGTTAGAGTTGAAACACCTTTTATGGACTGGACAGTAGAAGAACGTGACTTAGCACAACTAAATGACAAATGCTTGAATAATTTCTTTTGTGCTCTTAAATAAGAAGATTACATGCGGGTTTCTACTTATAAGAGTGGAAATGATATATGTGATAGACTTTATATAACTTATGAGGGGACTAATGAAGTTAAGCAATTTAGACTTAATATCTTGTTGCATGATTATGAATTATTTTGTATGAAACTAAATGAATCTATTTCTGATATGTACATAAGATTCACACAAATAGTTACCTCTTTACATGCATTGGGCAGGAAACTAATGAATGCTAAAATGGTTAATAAGATACTTCTTTGTTTGCCTATTGCTTATGATGCTAAAATTACTGTAATTACAGAGTCTAAAGATCATAACATTTACTCTATTGACAATCTTCTTGAATCGCTTATTGCTTACAAGCAAGAAGTTAGCTGAAGAAAGATTGATGTAGGTGAACCACGAAGGGAGAAGAATATAGCACTGAAAGTGGAGGAGTCAGAGAGTGAACACTCACAACCTGAGAATGAATATGACATCGCACTAATGACTAGACAATTCAGAAGCTTTTTGAAGAGGAAGCAAACGAGATGCCAACAATGGAATCGAGGTAAATTTAATAAAAATGTAAAGGTTTTAAATGATGTTATTTTCTATGAGTGTAGGAAACCTAAAAATATTAAGTTAGACTACCCAAAACTCAAAGCCACTCCTAGCTAGGAGAAGGTAGAGGAGAAAACAATTGTGAAGAAGGGCAAGAGATTTCCAAAGAGCTTTCTGGGAGGACTCAATTTCAGACTCGTTAGATTAAGAAGAGGTATGTGACTTGACTTACAATGAACTTTTTAAAGTCTCTGAACATATACATGATACATATATGAAGTTAAAGAAAGCACATATTAGTCTGAATTTAAAATTTCTGGAATTATAAAAAGAATAAAAGATCCTTAGGAAAGATCATGCTTTAATTGATGACAACCACATAAAATTACTTGATGAGTATGATGACTTGAATAAAAATCATGAAAGTTTAAAATCTTCCTATACAGAACTTGAAAAAGAATTTAAAAATTTTAAAGATGAACCTGAGAGTAAAATTTATATAATTAATTATACGAATCAAATTTTGGAAGATATGAATTCATTTTAAAAATTGAAGATAAATGCTCTCGATGAAAATAGAATACCCCCTAGACTTGAAAATTTCACTAATCCTATTTTATATCATAAACTTATGCAATTCCTAAATAGACAAATGAATCACAGAAGACTTAGAAATCCATTTCCAAAAGTTAAATGTAATAATTGTGGATTATTTGGACATATAGTATACACCTGTACTTTGAAGAAGAAAACTTATTTGGTGTGGAGACCTAAGATGCATAAACCTAGACATATCATATATGCATCTAATTATAAATTGCCAAAAGGAAATCCCAAACTTGTTTGGGTTTCCAGGTCTAATGTTTGATAATTTTGTAGGGTCTCTCTCACACAAGACATCGTGAGAGCATATGATACTTGGATAGAGGATGCTCAAAGCATATGACTAGAGATACTGCACAATTTATATCGCTGGAAGCCAGGAGTGGAGGCAAGGTTACACTTGGAGATAACACCATAAGAAAGGTGGTTGGGTCAGGTATGATTGAAAATCTTAAGAACTTTTTCATTAAAAATGTGTTATTGGTAGAAGGCTTAAAGCATAATTTACTAAGTATTAGCCAGCTATGTAATAAAGGACTCTGTGTAAAATTTTTTCCTACTAGCTGCATATTAAGCCTAAATGAAAATGATGTTTTGAATGGTATAAGGGTAAACAACATATATATATATATACTAGACTTGCATTGCATTAAAACTCCAACTGCTTTTTGTTTAAAAATTATTTTTGATGAGTCATGGTTTTGGCATAGGAGACTTTGTCACTCTAGAATGAAAAACCTTAGGAGGATTACCTAAAAGAATATAGTAAGAGGTATACCAAAATTAGACTTTACTAAGGACCATCTTTGTGGTTCATGTCAATTAGGAAAATAGGTGAAATCCTCTTTTCAGTCCAATAAGGATCTTAGAACTAGTAAACCATTGGAGATTTTGCATATTGATCTCTTTGGACCAGTTGGAACTGTAAGTCTAGGAGGAAAGGTATACGGATTTATGATTATGGATGATTATTCTAAATTCACATGGGTTAGATTTTTATATCATAAGAGTGAATCATTTGAGGAATTTATAAACTTTTCAACTTGGATTCAAAGAAAGCTAGGATGTGAAATTATGACTATTCAAAGTGATCATGGAGGAGAGTTTGAGAATAAAAAATTTGAGAATTTTTGTAAGGAGAAAGGAATTGATCACAACTTTTTGTACCTAGAACCCCTCAACAGAATGGGGTAGTCGAAAGGAAAAATAGAACATTAATTTAAACTACCCAAGCCATATTGGCAGAATACTCACTTCCTAAATATTTTTGGGCTAAGGCGGTTAGCACTTCTTGTTATGTTCTGAATAGGGTGAATGTGAGATGAAAATTAAATAAAACACTCTATGAGTTACTAAAAAGAAGAACATCTAATTTATCACATTTTCATGTTTTTGGATGTAAGGTGTTTATTCATAACAATGGAAAATCTTCCATAAGAAAATTTGATCCAAAATCAGATGAAGGAATTTTTATAAGATACTCAAGTGTAGGAAAATCTTTTAGAGTATTCAATAAAGAACTTTGGTAATTAAAGAAATCACACATGTTGTGTTTGATGAATCTGGAAATTTAAAAGAGCTAAATATTAAAAAAGATGAGATAGAGATTAACTCCCAAAAGATTGATAAGATAAATCTAGAAGAAAATTTGGAGATAGAAAATCCTTTGCCTAGAGATTTGAGATTTTCTAAGAACCACCCAAAGGAATTTATTATTGGTGAACCTAGTGAAGGTGTAAGGACTAGGCGTGGACTACATAAAGAAGTCAATCATTCATTCTTTATTTTAACCATAGAACCCACAAATATTAGTCAAGCTCTTTCGAATGAATTTTGGAGTTTGGCTATGCAAGAAGAGTTAAATCAATTTATAAAAAATAAAGATTGGAAATTAACTGCAAGGCCAAAGGATCAGAGTGTAGTTGGAACTAAGTGGGTATTCAAAAATAAAATGAATGACTCAGGAGTAGTCTTTAGAAATAAGGCTAGATTAGTAGCTAAGGGGTATAATCAGATTCAAGGGATTGATTTTGAGGAGACCTTTGCCCCTGTAGCTATCTTGAAGCAATTAGGGTTTTACTAGCCTTTGCCTATTTTAGAGGATTTAAATTGTACCAAATGGAAGTTAAAAGTGCCTTTTTAAATGGGGTAATACAAGAGGATATTTTTGTAGAATAACCTCCAGGTTTTAAAAATTTTAAACACCCAAATCATATTTTCAAACCGAAAAAGGCATTATATGGATTGAAACAAGCACCTAGGGTTTGGTATGAGAGATTGAGCACATTTCTACTTGAGAGATCTTTTGAAAAAGGGAGTGTGGATACAACTCTCTTTTTGAAGAAAATTGGAGAGGATATACTCATTGTATAAATTTATGTTGATGACATCATCTTTGAATTTTCAAATAAAAATCTTTGTGATGACTTTTCTAAAATAATGAGTAGTGAATTTGAGATGAGTCTAATGAGAGATTTAAGTTACTTTCTAGGCTTTAGCATTAAGCAAAGTGAGGAGGGTACATTTCTTAGTCATTCAAAATATGTTAAGGACATCCTCAAAAAATATGAAATGGATAATGCTAAACTTATTAGTACACCTTTTAGTTTCTCAGTTCAGTTGGATAAGGACCTTAAAGGAAAATTTGTTGATCAAAAAAAATTTAGAGGGATTATTGGATCTTTGCTTTACTTGACAGCTAGCTGGCCCAATATCATGTTTAGTGTTTATTTGTGTGCTAGATTTCAATCAGATCCAAAAGAATCACATTTAACAGCAGTAAAAAGGATTTTAAGATATCTGTTAGGAACTCAGAACCTAGGAATTTGGTATCCTAAGTTTAGCTCTTCATTTAAAATAATTAGTTATTCAGATTCTAACTTTGTAGGTTGTAGGGTTGATAGAAAGAGTACTTATGGAACATGTCAGTTTATTGAAAATTCTTTAGTCTCTTAGTCCAGTAGAAAACAAAATTTAGTAGCACTATCTACTGCTGAAGCTGAATACATTGCATTAGGAAGTTATGCGGCATAAGTACTTTGGTTGAAATAATAGTTGATTAATTTAGGATTAACTATAGGCACTATTTCCATTTATTGTGATAACATTAGTGCTATTTGCAATTCTAAAAATCCTATTCAACATTCAAGAACCAAACATATAGACATTAGGCATCATTTCCTAATGGATCATGTATCCAAAGGAGAAATTGAACTCATTCATGTTTCAATAGAAAATCAACTTGCAGACATTTTTACAAAACCACTAGCCTTTGATACTTTATGTACATTAAGAACCAGGCTTGGTGTGATCGATTTGAATGCTTAATTAAAGTGATTTTGCAATATTGATGAGTGTTTTTCTAGTTAGTTTTTTGTGTGTATTTTTAATTTTGTGATTTTCTATGCTTTCTATCATTTTTTATTGTGTTTGCATTTTTTTTTTGAAAAATTCTCAAATCTAAATTTTTGAATGAATTCTTGAAAATTGAGTGAAAATTTTTTGGGATGAAAGTCATTTCGTACGGGATGAAGTATGTTGTCTATTAACTGTCGAATTTAAACGGTTTGCATACAGTTTTTCAGTTTTCATTTCTATGATCAAGATTGTCATCTAGACGATGTGTATTCAATCGTATGTACGCGTGAAGGCAGTTATACGGATAAGATCAAATTAATTATTCCTGATCGTACGTACAAACCTTTGGTTCGTCTATATGAACACATGGAATTTAAAGTGGGGGACGTTCCAAACTTTCATAAAAATGATCTTAAATTTTTTTATCATCCTGGACTAACACCTGTTCTTCTGTACAATCGTCTTAGTCGAAAGTTTGTACGAAAGGATGCATCGTAACTTTTGTGATTACGAAAAGCCATTTCATTTTTGGACTTATTTGTTCGTCAATACAAAATTTCGTTCGTACGTACGAACTCAAATTCGTATGAGATGAAATTAATTTTGTTTGTATGAAAACTCATTTTTTCTTTAAATTGAAGACTTTTGAACTCAAATGTCATTACATCAAACATATTTTTCAAACCCCTATTCAACTAGATCTTCTCTATGGCTAGCTCTAGCAAAAGATAAAAGGTACTGGCTAGAGGACCATGCAAAAACTCTAGTGAAAACTTCTTGTCCAAGGCCAATGAGGAGTCCTTCCATAAGCTTGCTTCAGCCAAAATCACTCCATCTAGAATCCTTCTACAAGGGCAAATCAATTTTAAGGTAATGAATCTGTTTGCTTCCACTCAATTTGGCCTCATTCTCACTCTTGTCCACTTATACAATAATGAGACCTTTCACTACTTTTTTGCAAACATGTCTTTTAACTCTGATCATTCTCTGATTAGGTCCTATGTGTTTAAGAAGAAAGTAGAAATTACAAAAGAGGAATTGAGAATCTTTTTAAATCTAAGAACTCAAGGGATTAGAGCCCATACCTTGACCACTACTTCTGATTTTGACTGGTCTGAAATAAATAATGTCTTTAGAGAAATTAGAGTAGTAAGTCATTTACTTAGGGTAGCCACTCTAAATTAGAATGCCCAAATCATCTAGCTTGTTCTTCGTACCTCTATTATACCTAAAGCTGGTGATCGAGTAAACATTACTCCTCTTCTTTCTATAGTGACCTATTTGATTATGACTAGCCAACCTATAGATGAAGCCTAATTAATCATTGACTACCTTTATGGACTTTCTGAGGTTAGCCATGTCTCCCACAAGAGAAAGAAAAACATTGACCTAGGACATCTTGTGACTCACATTTTGGAGAAGAAATATGATCTAGTTCATCTAGTTTAAGATTTCGAAGAACCTCTCTACTTCAATGATAGATCTTTTCGAACCATCTTCAATAAAGATGAACCATGTGAACAACAAGTTATTAGTGACTCAAAGGAGGAACCTGCACCTACACCTACTGGTGAACCAAATTATCAAGATTTGGTTCACAGATTTGATCGTTTAGAGACTCATTTTGATCGAAGATTTGATAAAATTGAAACTCATCTACAAATGCAAGATGCTCAGTACCATCATGATATGAGTTGGATGCGAGAGCAAATCGATGGTATAAACTCAAATATAACTATGAAGTGCAGTTATTTTAATTTCTACAACCAGCAACCTCCTCCAGACCAGGGCCCCTCAGAGTGATTTACTTCCTTATGATCCTCTAGCTGATGTGATGTGATTGTGATGTGATGTGTTTTGTATTAGTTATGTGTTATTATCATTTGATGTGTTAGCATTTATGTTTTATGTTTTAAGTTCAGATTGTAAGCATATTGATATCATTTATACTGATTGTAATATTCTTCATCATGATATTAATATAAGTTATCTTGTCTTACTTTTAATCTTATTTTGAAATGTTTGTTATCTTATATAAAAATCCCTAAATTTTTTGATCTTATAAGTGTTATACCTTGAACTGCAACATAAAATTTAATTCATTAGAAAATCTAATTTTTCTAAATTTAAGTTGTACTTGTAACTTGATGTAATTAAGAATATCATTCTCATGTCTCTTATTAGACTAATTTAAATTTTCATATTATTATTGCAATTGTGATGTGTACTTATTTTATATTTCTATTTTTAATATAAATATTATTATACTTAAGAGAAATTTGAAATTTTTTATTATTGATTTTGGAAAGATCAAGATTACTCTTGAAAAATCTACAAATATATAAAAATCAAATAGAATACGCAATGGTTCGCAATTTAAAAAGTGACACAAAATAAGCCCAGAAGTAAAAAGATGCACAAAAATGTGCCACAACTATTGAAAAAGATGCGCAAAGCGCCACATGTGGTAGTTAATTCTTTCCTTAATCTTTCAATATCTTAATTCAAATTAATCTTCTGTATGATTTTATTTGATATTGAGAATTTGAAATATATAAATTTTATACTCATCCTTTTTGCAATGATATTCTTTATCTCAATGTCTAAATTGCCTCATGTTTATGATAATTTTTTTTATTATCAATGTTATATCTCTTCTTAAATTATATGAATCATTTTATTTGTCTAATGATTTGTAATTTTATTTACAAATTTATCGAAATCACTTTCATGGATCAATTATTAAAGGATTATCATAAGACTTATTACATTTCTCTTTTTGTTCTTTTTCTTCTTCTCTTTTTGCTGTTGTAATAAAGGGGGAGAAATATTTTTTATTTGTATCGTATTTGTTGTGTTTGTATCATTTTTGTTCTGTATCGTATTTTTGTTTTTTTTTGTTCCGTATCGTAGTTTATATTTAAAAAAAAGAGAGATAAAATTGTCGTGCAATGTCTTCTTATTCTCACATGTTTATCAATTTAGGAGGAGTTTAGGAGATTCTTAGAATTTGAAAATTATACAAACAATAATTGTTTTGCCATCATAAAAAAGGGGGAGGTTGTTAAGATAGTTGCTATTTGCATGTTTTATATTCTTACAACTTGTATAGTTTTGATGATTCCAAATATTATTATTTTAAGTATTATATTCTCCTAACACTTTTTGGAAGAATTATTTTTGCTCTTGTGTGAACTAACATTTTAGGATAATCGTACTCCAGACTACTAAGGACTTCAAATCAAATTCAGCACATAAATTGAAGTCTGTATTTTTCATTCTATTGAGTTTGAGAGATTATGCTTGTAATTGAGTAACTTAGCACACACACACACACACACACACACACACACACACACTTGGGGAGATATTTAAAAAAGAAATTTTCTTATACTGATCGTACGGGATGAACCAAGTTCATACGGGACGATCAGGTCAGTTATCCCCTCGGTAGAGAATTGAAACGAACAGGAAGTGGGAAAGTTTTTCTAAGTCCTAATCGTCTAGATGAATTTCTCGATTCATCCAAGACGATGTGCTCTGGATTCTCACTTTGAACTGTTCGTCCAGACGAAGTGTACTGTTCATTCCTAGATGATGGGCTCTGGATTTTTCACTTTGTATTGATCGTCTGGATGAATTGTATAATTCATCCCAGGATGATGTGCTCTAGATTCTCACTTTGTGCTGATAGTCCAGACGATTCATCCTGTTCGTATCAGGATGAAGTTCTTTGGACACATGACATAAACTATTCGTCCAAACGAACACTCATATTCGTCCTAGAACGATGTCCTCTATTCCTTAAAAATTTGGTTTTGTCCTGCAGTTTCATCCAAATGAACCCTTGATATAACTATTCTTCCTAGGATGAACTTAGTTCATACGGGATGATGATCAGGTACAAAGTCAGTTCGTACCAATATACATTAGGTTCGTATGCAACTGTTTTTACACTATTCATACAGGATGATCTGATGATTGTCTGGGACGATCGAGTGTGTACAAACTTAAAAATCAGTAGTTTTTAGACGATTTTTTATGTCTTTCCTATATAAGGTCCACTTAAAACTATCTTATTATCTTTTTACTTACTGGTCTTCATGTAAACTGAAGGGAGAGTGAAGGAGAGAGAGTGAGAGAGTGTTTGAAGGAGGATTCTTACTATTGGAGCGTGAAGAATTCACTTGGAACTCAAAGATAAGAATCTCTAATTGTGACATGTGATTACTGCACTATTTTCTCTCATTCTTTTAGATTTCTTGTGAGAAGATCTGTCAAGGAGATCCGATTTTCTATCAACACTCGTGGAGTGTGAACAGTCGAAGGGTTCTCTGCCTACACTTGGAGAGTGTGAAAGGACGAAGTGTTCTCTTCCTACACTTGGAGAGTGTGAAAGGATGAAGGGTTCTCTGCCCACACTTGGAGAGTGTGAAAGGACGAACGGTTCTCTATCAACATTTGGAAAGTATAAAAGGACGCCGGTTCTCTACTAACACTTGGAGAGTGTAAAAGGATGACGTTTCTCTACCGCATCGGGTAGTAGTGGAAGAGAGTTTTTGTGAAGGCTTCTCCGCCTTGCTGTGGGTGCAAAAGGAGAGTCACTAGTGGTATTAGTGCAATACTCGGAGGGTGCCTCCGGGGAGTGGATGTATGTCGTGTTTGATCAAACCAATATAAATCTTGTGTCTTTTTTTTCTGCTATTTTTATTTTTTACTTTAATGTATTTCTTAATTTCTGGTTTAAAAACTTTTTTTAATAAAAATTCACTAAAATTATTATTGGTTTAAATTTCAAAAGAGGGATAATTTTATTTTTTAAATTACTAATTCTCCACCCCCTCTTGGTTAGGCATTGGGATATAAGGTTAGGTCTAACAACCTAATTCATATTGATAAGTTTCAACAAATCAAGGATGTGAATACATCTAGGCCACTAGAAATCCTTCACTTGGACTTATTTGGACCCGTTAACACAGCTAGCCTAGGTGGGAAAAATTATGGAATTGTAATTATAGATGACTTCACTAGATTCACTTGGGTAAGATTCCTAACTCACAAGAATGAGTAATTTCAATAATTTAAGATTTTCTTCACTTGAATTCAACAAAAATTAGGATGTGAAATCTCAATAATATATAGTGATCACAATAGAGAGTTTTAAAATAAAAAAATTGAATCATTGTATAAAGAGATAGGAATAGAGTATAATTTCTCAGCCCCTAGAACTCCTCAGCAAAATGGAATAGAAGAAAAAAAGAATAGAACCTTGGTAGAAGTTTCTTGGGCAATGTTGGCTGAGTACACCCTTCCTAGATATTTTTAGGCAGAATATATTTCAAAAGGAAGTTATATTGCACAAGTACTATGGTTGAACCAACAACTTCTTGATCTTGGATTTCCCATAGGAACCATCCCAAATATGTGCGACAATACAAGTGCAATATACATTTCTAAAAATTCAATTCAACACTCTCGAACAAAATACATAGACATTAGACATCACTTTATTAGAGATCATGAAGCTAAAGGAGACATAGAATTTCATCACATAACTACAGGAGATCAGTTGGCAAACATTTTTATGAAACCACTAGCCTACGACACCTTTAGCACTTTGAGGACAAGACTTGATGTCATAGACATTAATGCATAATCCAAAACAACAAAAAAACAACAATAAAAAAACCAATCAAAAATAATTTTTTTTGTCTAAGGTGCTTCATGATCATCACACACTCACCACAAAAAACTAATAAATTTGACAAATTTTTCCCCATCGTACTATATGTTTCACACTCATACTGTATGATACATCAAAACTACATAAATCACAACCCAGCCTCAATTTCATCTATGCATATCACACTGTACATGTCACATCATAATGTTTGATATACGTGGCAATGCATTCAAACCATTCGGTATGATATAATTGCACTTCATACTGTATGATTTTACTTCTTCATACTATATAATTCATGTCAGCCAAATGGATGAGGATGACTTTATGTGGGTTGGTATAATATAATTACAGTTCATACTGTACGAACACCCATTTGTATTGTACGATACATTTCATCAAAGGTCATACCGATGACCCTGGGATAATCGAAATTCCATCATATCGTATTATACGATATTCATTATCTTGTACGATTTGGCCACTTTTTCCTAACAATTTGTCTAGACAAAATTATTTCCCATCATACAGTATGATCTTAGATCATACTGTACGATATGTCAAAAACTCTATCAATTGGTTGAATCCAAAGCTCATTTCACTCACTCTTTAGCCACCTCACTCACTCTCACCTACTTTCACTAAATGACAAGCTCCATTAAGCATGGTCATCTCATCCTTGGAAGCTCGTCTTCCTCTCTCCATCCTAATGACTATTTTCTGACTCCAAAAGATGAAGAAGCCTACCATAAATACAAGGCATGCAAAATTACACTATCTCGGATGCTAAATCAAGCTGCCTTAAATTTTGAGGTAATGAGCCTATTCGCATCCACCACTCTGCAATTCCTCCTTACCCTAGCCTTCCCGTATAATTTTAAACTTCTATTTGAATTCATGGCCAACCTAACAATGAATGTCAAAAACCTGACCTTCACCTCTTTTGTCTGCCGACAACTCATAGAAATCACTAAGGTAGACCTAGCCTAATACATTGGGCTATCTACTGAAGGTCCTAGAGCTCATTCCTTCATCACAAACGAATTCAACTTGAGTGCCATAAATCTAGTCCTTAGGAATGCAGCTTTCTATAAGTACCAACCACTTGTTCAATCCCTAACCTGAAATGTTAGAATTATTCAACACGTTCTTCGAACTTCAATCATACCCAAAGCTGGTGATAGAATCCGCATGACTCCGATCTTATCCATCGTTACCTACCTTATAATGTCAAACACCAAATTTGATGAGGCAAATTTAATTATTGATTATATCTGAAACATGACCTTAGTTCGTCTCCCTACCACTGGTAGAAAAGAAAAAATCTAACCCTTGGCCACCTCATAGGATACATTCTTCAAAACAAATATTAATTAACCTATCCTGGTGAACCCGACAATCTACTTATTTTTTATATGGATGCCTCCTTTTATATTTTGTGTCATCAGGGGCAAGAGCTGGATGAACCAGATTTTGATGAAGAAGAAGGAGGGGCTGCTCTAGTAGGAGCTCCTATTTCACCAAGACGGGATGCACCACCCCGATGACCTACATCAGCCTATCCTCATGATGACTTAGTCAAACGATTCGACCAACTATAAAAACGCCTTAATGATCACATATAAGAATATCATCAATAATATGAGGATGACATGCGGTGGTTTAGAGAACATGTTTCCTCAATTAATCAATAATTCACATCCATCCACCACTACTTCTAACCATCTCCACTTCCATCTGATCAGGATCCTACTTTATGTCATATTTTTGTTTTGTGTTGTTTTCTTAGTGTTGGTTATTCCTCCTTTTTTTGGTGATGTCAAAAGGGGGAGAATCTTGTTGTGTGCTTTAAATAGTATGTCTTGTCTTGTTTATCTTGTTATCTTTAATTCAAATGAATTTTCTTTATGTTTTTGCTTTTACTCTTTTTATTTTATTTAATTAAAAAAATAATAAAAAATTATCAATTATGGGGAGATTATTGCAGTCAATGACCCTTAGTATTTTTTTTTTGAGAAAATGCATAAATTGCATTAAAATGAAAAAGTAGATAACCTAATACAAACTAGGCAAAAGAAGCTAATGATCCCTTTTCAACAAGAAAAAATGACCCTATTAAAATTAAAATTGTTAATTTAAACTTAATATAAATGTAATTAAATCCACTATCTCCTATTTTGAAATTGTTGAGATGCAAGGGATACCAAAATTTAAGACAACCCGAGGATTGATTAGTATCCCAGAGTTCCCATCCAGTTAGAGAATAAGAATTAACAAAGAACTCATAAACAATTAGGCAAAGCTTAAAATAACAATTTAAACTAAGGAAAAGGAAATTAAAGCTAAAAGTAAAATTACAATTCAATAATGAATTCCTAAAGTTTGGCATAACTATGCCAAACTTTAGGATCATATGCACCATCAAAAATATTGTTGCGGATCAATGGTTTATGATTTTGATGATAGCAAACATTTTTATGTCTCTACGACTACCTTATGTACTGACATTTCAGGTTCACACGATCGGATTGCAATTTGAAACCAGCTCAAGATTGGGTAGACTAGGTCTGAGTCAGTTTGTACACTTTTTCCTTTCTTGAGTCTACTGTATTTGTTGTGGCTCCTGATGCTTTGTAACGTATAAGAGTTTCTGACTGTTCCCTAGAGTTTACTATTTTGGTAACATCGTCCTGGACGATATTTATATCGGCCGAGACGATCTGTTCAAAAGCAAAAACCCTAATTAGGGCATCCTCATTAAAGCAGCCGTCATTATGCAAAACACATCGTCCTGGACGATTTTTTATCGGCCAGGATGATAGGTTCAATTTAGAAAGAATCTGCCGCCAGATCTACTTAGGAAATTCTTATTTTTGGATATCAGTCTGGTGGATCGGCCTGGACTATAAAATATCGTCCAGGACGATCCAGGACAATTTTTCTAAAATTTCTTTGGCAATTAAGGAAAGCAATTAATGGTGATTTTGTCCGGGCCGATTAGACAACGCCCAGCTTCATTTCAGGGTGATATTCAGGATGATTTTCCTCATATTTGAACTAATCGGCCAGAACGATATGTCTATCGTCCTGGACAATAAAATCGGCAACTTGCATTAATGAGCTCATTTTTAGCTCTTCTATTTAAGCTATGACAAGGCACTTTGTAAGTGTCTTTGGCAGCCATTGTAGCTTCAATCTTGTGGGGGAAACTTGAAGAGAAAGCTTGAAAGAGAGTGAGGAACGGGTGAAGTCTTAGAGAGGGAGAAGATCCTTTGAGGGGGGACTCAAAGGAGTATGGAGGGGGATTCCACACGGTTGCTCCGGCAAGCTTGCACCTTAATACCATCGGATTCAAGGCTTGTCTCGAGGGAAGTTCACCAAAGAAGAAGATCTCTTTGGTGCCAAAGGACCTGGCGACTCCGCCGCACCGGGGAAGGTGGAAGTGATTTTGTAAGGGCTTCACTGCCTAGCTGGGGGGGCTAAAGGAGAGACACTTGTTTTAGTGCAATACTTGGAGGGTGCCTCCAAGGAGTGGACGTAGGTCATGGTTTGACCGAACCACTATAAATTCGGTGTGTTCTTTCTTATTATTTGCTTCCGCATTTAATTTTTGTATTTGTTTTATTTGTGGTGATTTTGGTTTGTACTTTGCTTAAAGTTTCTTCTTTACCAATTCACAACTCTCTTTATTTAGCCTTGGGCTAACTCTATAGGGCTTAACATCCATAACGAACTTTCAAGTGGTATTAGAGCACTTTCTAGTGTCATCTGAGCACTTTAAAATATCTCTATTTTGTTACTATCCACGGGAGGATCCTTGTTCATATTATTGAGATAAAAGGGAAGAAGAACCTTTCAAACCGTTCTTCTCTTTGTGTTCAACCATCTTCCTTCTAGGTAGTTCTTTCTCTGGTCCCAGTGCTTGAAGTTCTTTGAATAAAACATGCTTTGAACCGGGGGTAACATTCTTCTTAAAAAAGTTTTTATGTTTTTTAAGAATAGTTTTTTTTTTTTAAATTCAAACTAATAGATGATGGAGGAGAAGAAGAATCATGGATTGTAGTATTAGTGTAATTACCATTTACACTAGCATCAGCCGCCAAAGTTGTTGAGGGTTCAAAATCTGTTTTGTGAGCTCCCAAAAATTTAGCATCATGAGGAGATTCGGTAGCCTTTGTAGGAGTCAAACCCAAAATTTGAACTTCCTTCTTTTCAACCTCCAAAGTTTGTGCTATGTTTATTGGAGAGAAAGCCAGATCTAGAACCTGAACATCCTTTGGATAAAATAATTTATCTTTTGAATTTTGAGCAGCTTTTATAGTAAACGAAGAATCAGCTACAATCTTATTTTTTGAACTTTCAAAATTTGAATTTTGAATGTCCAGATTTTCAACAATTTCGGTTTCAATATCATTATTTTCTTCTAACAAACTAGCATCCATATTATCCACATCAGCCAAAGCATTAAATGAATTAGTTTCAAAACTAGAATCCTAAGAATCAAGCAGGACTATTTTGAATATCAAATTCTGATTAACCTCCACTTCATCTCCTTCCTTTAATCCAGCAGCTTCTTCACTTAGGCATTTAAAACCTATATCTTCAACTTGATCTACCATCTATTTTAGATCGTTTCCATCTACCAATGTTTGAGTACTTTCGTCTTGTTCAGTAAGAGAACCCGTTCCAGATTTTCCTTATGCTGAAAAACTCTTGGAATTAAATTGATTCCTCACTGATTTCTTCTTGCTTTGAATTTCACTTGCATCCAAGGACCATAAATATTATTGGTATGATTTGAGATGGAAGGGATTTCTTCAACATTAGGACAAACTGAATCAATATGCCCTATTCTCCCACATTTGAAATAAAGTGAAGATAGATTTTCATATTCAAACTTTTGGGAGCTCAAATTAACTTCTCTCCTAATTGAATCAATATGCTCATAAGGAAGTTTAGAGTCTATAGCAAATTCTGTCCTAACTGAATCAATATGCCCATAAGGAAGTTTAGAGTTCCATATTGAAACAAAGTGAAGATAGATAACTTCTCTCCTAACTGAATCAATATGCCCAGAAGGAAGTTTAGAGTTTAAATTAACTCAAATGCATGCTCTAGCAAATTCTCTTCTTCCCCACCTAAACATATTACCATCTAATAGTAATGGAGTCCCAATTTTAGAGACAATTCTAGTGATATTGGACTCATCCCAGCAGTGAAGGGGTAAGTGAGGAAGACGAATCCAGATCGGAGAAGATACACCTTATAATGAATTAGGAGAGAAGTTAGGAGACCATTTATCTAACCCAATTGCAAAACCCCCTACAAACCATGGTCCTCCATTGAGGACTTCTTCCATGGCTTCATGAGACTGAAAGGAACATAGTAGCCAATCTAGTCCAAGCAAGGTTAAGTGGAATCCTCCATATTTCTTCCATTACTTTCTTAATTCAATAGCACATCTTGAGAAAGATACATTTTTTGTAAGAATTTTAACCACCAAAGATTTATTCAAAACTTGAATATTGGTTTTTTCTTTCTCCATATCCAGTTTAACAACATTTGAATCTTCAATCTCATCAAGATTTTTATTCCAAGTAATTTTAATGTGTGGTTTTTTGATCCACACATTTGAATTATCCATATTTGAAGAAAAATTAGGATTATTGATATTGATGTCAATATCCTTATCATTCTTCAAAATATCAATGAAACTACTCCTTAAAGAAGAAGCTTCTTTGTCATTTGCTCCAAAAAAAGAAATCGGTAAAGGAGATTTAGATAAATTTTTAGAAACAAAAATTACCTCTTTTCCTTTACTTAAATCTGGCAAAGGCTTATGATTAGCCAACAAGCCTCCCTCTTTGATCACAAGAGGAGATTCTAAAACCCGAAGAATGTGAGGGGAGATGCGTTTGAAGGAGAATCTACCTTTTGAATCCAACATGATTGGACTCGCGGTAGATAAAATGGATTTGGTGTTCCGGTCATCCTTAGATGACCGGCAACCTTCTACCATCTCCAATTCAAGCACCCAAAATCTTCAAATTGTTCTTCCAAATCCTTCCTTGAGTTGTGAAGCTTCTCTCTTTACCTTTGGCCAGGACCCCTAGTATGAGAATTTGATGATGACAAATTATGTCGATTTAATTAATATTCATTGATTTTTTTTTTTATTTCTTATTTTGTCTGTGAGTACTAATAATTTAGGGAGATCACAAGTTACTCAAGATAACAAGAAGACTCAAGACTGGGTAGAGTAGGAGTTAGAGTTTATAATATTATAATTTTTCATTTATTATTTTTTTTTCTTTTCTTGAGTTTGGCCATAAATTATATGCAAGGCTGAGCAACCATGCACACACACACGGGGAGAGGATTTTAAAATGAAGAATTTTTTCTCTCTGTCAACCGTACTATACGAGTTTAAATCATACTATAAGATATTATCTGACTCAAATGGCTATTTGTAAACAAGTCGTAATGTATGATGGATATCATATTGTATAATGTATTTCTAATTAAAAACCATAGCCGCCAGATGAATTTAAGTTCTTAATTCATAACTTTTGAATTGATCATTTTGTACAATACTGTTGTACTGTACGATACTATCGTATTGTGTGATATTTTTGAAAACTTATTTAAATTAACCACATAATTAGTGCATAAATTAAGGATTAATTTCTGATTGATTATTATACTATACGACACCATTCGTATTGTATGATCAATTGAGGCTATTTTTGATCATCCAGGACATCATATTGGATGATCCCTTAATTTTGAACTAATCGTACTGTACGAAGTGGTTCGTACTATATGACATATAGTGATGATTTTTCATCATCCCAGTAATTGTCCTGTACAAACAGAAGGATTTTACCTATCATACTGTATGAGTTTATATCATACTATACGATATTATTTAAAATTTTTACCTGATCATAACCCTTCATACCAGGATGAAGGCTATTTTGTACTGATCGTACTGTATGATATTGGATCATATTATACTGCACGATCATAACGGCTAAATTGAAATTTTTTTGGGTTCTTGAAGCCTGATTTAAATATCTAAATTTCTATTTTTTGAAATTAATATGTGAGAGAGAGGAACGTGATTAGAGGGGGATTCCTTGAGAGAGAGAGAGAGAGAGAGAGAGAGAGAGAGAGAGAGAGAGAGAAGATTTTAGAATTTATAAGAGGAAGGAGAAGGTGAGCTTTGTGAGGGGGAAGGAGTGTGAGGGAGATCACACAATTTCTCTTAGCTTACTGCATGTTGCTCCTCCTGTGGCCCGAGAAGATCTTATGGGAGCCTCTCTAAGGGGGAGATTCTTCTATATTCATGTCCTCTAAGGTACTTTACCTGCTCCAGGAGGGAGAAAAATGAGAAGGTACGCTGCCATCACTAGTAGGGTGACAAAGCGCTTGGCACTCTACCACGCCGGGTTGGTGAAAGTGAGGTTTGTAAAGGCTTCTCGCCTTGTTATGGGGGCAAATGGAGAATTACTGTTTATATTGAAATTTCCAAAGTTGAGGACTCTGGGGAGTGGACGTAGGTCAAGTGACCAAACCACTATAAATTCTCTGGTGTAATTTTTTCCTTACCGCACTTTATTTACATTTTGTATTTTTATATTCGTTAAAATTTCTTGGTAAAAATCAAAGTGAAATTCATTGTTGAGCATGTTAATTTTTCACTACCTATTATTGCAAATTGTATTTTAATCATTCGCCTCCATATGAATTAATTTTCTTGTTTAAAATTTAAAAACATAAAAAATTAGAACTTCTGTTTAAGATTGTCTTTTTATTGCAACAAATTTCAAATTCACCCCCCATCTTGACGCATCTCATAATTTCAAGGATCTCTTTGTTATTTTGGTGATTACTCTTCTTTTCTTATGTATAATTGCTCGTGAGAAAATCTTTGGAGAAGATCCGATACTCTGCCAATACTTAGAGGGTGTGAAAGGTCGATGATACTCTACCGACACTTAGAGGGTGTGAAAGGATGAAGGTACTCTGCCTTCACTTGGAGGGTGTGAAAGGATGACGGTTCGCTGCTGACACTTGGAGGGTGTGAAAGGATGACGGTTCTCTGCCGGACCGAGGATTGGTGGAAGAGAGGTTTTTGTAAAGTCTTCTCCACCTTGCTGTAGGGGCAAAAGGGGAGTCGCTTTGGTAATAGTATAATACCTGAGGAAGGAGTATTTAGGGAGTGGATGCAGGTCGTGTTTGACCAAACCACTATAAATCTTTATGTCTTTTAATTTCCATATTTTATTTACTACAAGTTATTTACTGTATTTAAAAAGTTTTATTTTAAAACTTAAATTAACTTGCTACAAATTTTAAAATTAGTTTTCTATTTAATAAATCCAAGATATGACAATAGCTTAGGTTTAACAACCTATATAGAATTAACAAATGGTATCAAAGCTTTGTTTCAAAACCATAAGTTTAGACTATTTTTTGAAAAATGAGAATGACTACTTTTGGAAACTGAAATATACATGAAGGCTATTCGATCACTAGACCTCCATTATTTGATAATATTCTTTTTGAATTTTGGAAAACACTCATGTCTACTTTTCTGCAATCACTGCATTATCACATGTGGATTTTAGTTCAAGAAGGGTATACTAAACCAAATTGATTAATTGGTGGCATTAGAGTTGAGACACCTTTTACTGAGTGGACTATAGAAAAATGTGACTTAGCACAACTAAATGCAAGATGCTTAAACAGTTTCTTTTATGCACTTAAGTTAGAAGATTATATATGGGTTTTCACTTGCAAAAGTGGAAAGGACATATGGGATAGGCTTTATATTACTTACAAAGGGACTAATGAAGTAAAGCAATCTAAATTAAATATCTTATTATACGACTATGAATTATTTCACATGAAATCAAATGAATCTATTTCTAACATATATATAAGATTCAATCAGATAGTCACTTCTTTGCATGCATTATGTAGGGAACTAATGAATGCTGAAATGGTCAATAAAATTCTTCATTTTTTTCTTACTGCTTATGATGCTAAAGTACTTATAATTATAGAGTCTATAGATTTAAATGTTTACTATATTGATAATATTTTTGGATCACTAATTTCTTACGAGCAAGGAGTGAGTCAAAGGAATATTGATGCAGGTGAATAGCTAAAGAAAAAGAACATTACACTGAAAGTGGAGGACTTAGAGAGTGATCAATCACAACCTGAGCATGCGGATGGCATTGCCTTGATGATTAGGCAGTTCAGAAGTTTTCTTAAAAGGAAGCAAAGGAGACACCTGCAGTGGAACAGAGGTGAGTTCAATAAAAAATGTTAAGGTTTCTAAAGATATGATTTATTATGAATGCAAAAAACTTGTACATGTAAAATTGGACTACACAAATCTAATAGTCACTCCTAGTAAAGAGAAGGTAGAAGAGAAAGCAAATGTAAAGAAGGTTAATAAGAGATTTCAGAGAGCTTTTTGGGTGGACTTAGCTTCAGATTCATCCAAAATAGAAAAGGAGGAAGAAGTCACTTATATGTGTTTAATGGCTGATAATCTTGATCAGTCAGATCAAGAAGAGGTATGTGACTTGAGTATAACAAATTGTTAGAAGTTTCTAAAAGAATTCATGATGCGTATATAAAACATAAGAAAATGCATGCTAGTCTAAACCTATAAATGCAAGAATTACAAAAAGAGTATGACATCCTTGGGAAAGATCATACCTTGATAGATATAAACCACATAAGCTTACTTGATGAATTCGATGACTTGAATAAAAAGAATGATATTTTAAAAACATCCTATGTTCAATTGGAAAAAGAATTTAAAGAGTTTAAGGATAAATCTAAGAATAGAGAGCACTATTTGAAATACTATAACACTATGTTAGAGGATGCAAATTCATTTCTTAGAATAACAGTGAAAGCCCTTGAAGAAAATAGGATACCCCAAACACTTGAAGATTTTTCTAATCCTATTTTGAGGTCAAAAATTTTAAAACCCAAGAAGAGACATAATTATTATAGAAAATTAAGAAACCTATTTCATCGAGTAAAATGCTATACTTGTGGGATGATTGGGCATATTTCATACACTTATACTTTAGATAGAAAAACTCATTTAGTGTGGTGATCTAAGATGCATAAACTTAGCCATATTATACATGTATCTAGTTTTATTTTGCCTAAAGGAGAACCCAAACTTGTTTGGGTTTCCAAGTCTAACATTTGATTATTTTGCAGGAACATTCTCATGCAAGGCCTAATGAGAGCATTTGGTACCTCGATAGCAGTTACTCGAAGCATATGACTGGAGACACTAAATAATTCATATCGCTGGAAGCTATGAATGGAGGTATGGTTATACTGGGAGATAATACCATTTGGAAAGTGGTTGGCACATGTATGATAAAAAAACTTGCAAATTTTTTTATAAAGAATGTATTACTTGTAGAAGGCTTAAAGCATAATTTGTTAAGTATAAGCCAACATTGTGATAAAGGGTATAGTATAAATTTTTTTCCACTAACTATATATTAAGCTTAAATGGAAATGATATTTTGCATGGAATTAGAGTAAATAATATTTATATGCTAGATTTTAATTATATTAAAACAACTAATGCTTTTTGTTTAAAAACAATTTTTGATGAATCTTTGTTATGGCATAGCAGACTTTATCAAGCTAGAATGAAAAACCTTAGAAAGATTACCCAAAAGGATTTGGTTAGAGGTATACCAAAAATAGAGTTTACTAAGGATCACCTTTACGATGTATGTCAATTAGGAAAACATGTGAAGTCCTATTTTCATTCCAATAAGGATCTTAGAACTAGTAAACCATTGAAGATTATTGATATGGATCTTTTCAGATCGGTTAGCACTATTAGTCTAGGAGGAAAGAAATAAAGATTTATGATAACTAATGATTTCTCAAGATTCACATGGGTTAAATTTTTATTTCATAAGATTGAATCGTTTGAGGAATTTATAGAATTTTTGACTTGGATTCAGAGGAAACTAGGGTGTGTTATTTTAACAATTTAAAGTGATCATAGAGTTGAATTTGAAAATGAAAGATTTGAAGATTTTTGTATAGAACAAGAATTGATCACTATTATTCTACACCTAGAACTCCTCAATAGAATAGGGTAGTCAAATAAAAGAATAAATATTAATTAAAGCCGCTGGAGCCATGTTGGCTGAATTTTTACTTTCTAAATATTTTTGAGCTGAGGTAGTTAGTACTGCATGTAATGTTCTAAATAGGGTGAATATTTGGTCAAAATTAAATAAAATACCCTATGAGCTTCTTAAGGGAGAACACCTAATTTGTCACATTTGTATGTTTTTGGATATAAGATGTTCATACATAATAATGAAAAATCTTTTTTAAGAAAATTTGATCAAAAATCAGATGAAGGAATTTTTCTTCGATACTATAATATTAAAAAATCTTATACATTATTTAATAAATGACCTTTTGTAGTTGACGAGATCACACACGTTGTATTTAATGAAACTGGAATTTTAAGAGAGCTAATTTTGGAAGAACATGATTTAGAAAAGAACTCCCAGAGGATTGAGAAGATTAATTTTGAAGAAAATTTGGAGATTGAAAACCATTTGCCTAGAGTTTTGAAAATTTCTAAAAACCACCCTAAAAAATTAATTTTAGGTGAACCTAGTGAGGATGTTAGAATTAGGCATGGACTAAGCAAAGAAGTCAATCATTCTGCCTTTATTACAATAATTGAATCTACAAATGTAAATAAAATACTTTCGGATAAATTTTGGATTTTAGCAATGCAAGATAAATTAAATCAATTTGTAAGAAATAATATTTGGAAATTATTTGCAAGGCCAAAGGATCAAAGTGTAGTTGGAACTAAGTAGGTATTAAAAAATAAATTGAATGACTTCAGAGTTGTTGTTAGAAATAAGGCTATACTGATGGCTAAGGGTTATAATCAAATTAAAGGGACTCATTTTGAGGAGACTTTTGCCAATATAGCAAAACTTGATGCAATTAGGGTTTTGTTAGCCTTTGCCTATTTTAGAAGATTTAAATTGTATCAAATGGATATTAAACATGAAAGTTTGTTAGGGATATTATGCTCTTATGAACTAGCCCAAAGCTAACCAAGAGGGGGGTGAATTGGTATTTTAAAAATTCTCAATCAAAACACAAACTCAAACCAAAGTTTACCACAAAGAAAATCAAAGTGAGGAAATTAATAATGGAAAAAGCAGTAGTAAAGAACACAGAAATTTATAGTGGTTCAATCAACTCGACCAACGTCCACTCCCTAGAGCCTCTCCTTTAGGTATTACACTAAACGACGACTCTCCTTTTGCTCCCACATCAAGGCGGAGAAGCCTTTACAAACCTCCTTTCCACTAACACCGGTGAGGCAGAGAACCCGACTCCTTTTGCTTCCTCCTGAAGCAGGCAGAGAATCTCGATCGATTGTTGAAGTGAACCTCTATCTAACCTTCAAGGATAAGGGATAATGATTGGAGAAGATGACTTTGATCATTACTTGGAGCAACCTTTTTGAAACCCCTCACAAACTCTCCCTCACAATATTCTCTCTCTCTCTCTCTCTCTCTCTCTCTCTCTCTCTCCCTTTCTCTCCCTCTCCTCTAGGCTCTCTCAGGTCAATACAACAACAAAAGATGACCTCTTGGGTGAAACAAGAGATCTTATATAGAAGAGCTTTGGAATAGCTCTTAATTGCAATAAACCAACATTATCGTCTAGGATAATTTGAAGATTGTACTGTACGATCAGTACAATGTTAGCTTAATCAGCTAGGACAATCTGGGACGATCAGAGAGTTTTTTGTTCATATTATCAAGGATGATAGTATATCATCCTATACAATTAGTTCAATATATAGAATATCATCTAGCACATTGCCCTAAATGGATGTTCAGATGATAGAAATTTTTTTTATCATCCGGGATGATCTCACGATCATTCGGGATGATTAGCACAAAATGACAAATATCATCCAGACCATCATACTGAATGGCTTTCTCGACGTTGGAAAACTAACTTGATCATCTAGGCTGATCTTTGATCGTCCCGGATGATTAGTTAAATTTAGTATATATTGTCCAGAGAATCACCCTTAATGAACCAGGTCGATTAAAACATCGTCAAGGAAGAATTAAGGTTTTGTTTAACTGATCATCCCGGATGATCCTGCAATCATCTAGGATGATATGATCATTCAATCAAGCCTTAATTGCTTTCCTTAATTACTAGGTTAATTTAAGTATAATTATGATGTATCATCCAGGGCATCATTCTGGATGATGTCTACAAATAAAATATTCCATAATTAATCTGGTGGCTGATTCTTTCTAATTTAAGCCTATCGTCTAGGATGATGATAAAATCATACAAGAAGATGTGCTTAATGATGGCTGCTTTATCCAAGATGCCTTAATTAGGGTTTCTATTTTTAACTGATTATGCAGGACGATATGGAGATTATCCAAGATGATGTGATAAAAAATAGAGAACTCTAAAATAATAAAAAATTTTTCATCAAGTGTGTGTGTGTAAGCTTACTTTGCACCAGGACCGACAATGATACAATTAACTCAAGAAAGAGTAAAAGATTACAATCTGACTCAGTCCTAGTCTACCCAATCTTGAGCTGTCTTGAGTTGCACTTGATCTTGTGGACCTGAAATGTTAGTAGGCAAGGCAGTCATAGAAAAGCAGGAATATTTGTTATCATCAAAATTCTATTCCCTAAAATCAGATTTGCAAAAATCTCCCCCCTTTTTGATGATGAAAAGCACACAATCAAATTTTAGTTGTTTAAATCATAATAAAAGAACACTGTACATATTAAAACATCATAAAGTAGTATAAGTACTCCCCCTTTTGACATCACAAAAAGGAGGAGGGAAAGAAACATAATTGAAAACTAGTAAACAAAAGTAAACTATATCAAGAAAAAAATAACATCACGAAAAACAAACTAAAAGAAAGATGGCCCTTGATCATCTGAAGGATGTGGTGGTGGCTGGAGAAAGTAACTAGAAAGAGTGGCAAACTTCTCTCTAAACCAGACCATAAGTAATAATTGATCGTACCGGTCGAATTAAAGTTGTGTGCCAAATTTTACCATGTGGATTGTCCAGGACGAACAGGTGTATCTTCCAGGATGATCACCAATAATTTAGAAGAAATTATGAAGATCGTCCAGGACTATCTTAAATAATTAAAATAGAAGATGATCAGATCGTCCAGGATGATAATGGATTGTCCAGGACGATCAGAAGTAGAAGAGTAAAAAAACCAGTAGATTAATTTTCAAGATTGAATTGAATCAATCATCCAGGACAATAAAAATATAAACCGTGATAATGTGACAAAAAAAGTTTAAAATCAGAGGATGGATGGAGATGATTAGAGAAGGCCCAAAAATATGAAAATTAATCTTAAAAAGTATAAAAAAAATGCAAAAAAGACAAAAACAAAAAAAAGAACAAAAAATAAAAGTTTTTTTTTTAAATCAAAGCTTGAATATGATAAATTCTTCATGTGATTGAATTAAAAAATTGGTAAGAATCAATGAGTTAACACCATTAAAATCCAAAAAAATGGTAAAACAATCAATCCTGTTAGCCCTAACTCGAACTTCTCCTAGGGGAAAATGACTTTTGAAAACAAGAATCTAAATCAGAAAAATCAACTGGATAAGAAAAAAAGATCCGTTTAAAACTTAGTTTTAGAAAAATATTTTATAGAATCATATATCAAAGTAATTAGTAATAATCATAAATTCTAAAATCAAGCCTTTTGAAAAATATCAAGTAACACATGAATTCTACTAATATTTAAAAATTTTGAAAGAGAAGAAGCTTGCTTTTAATGGGCACATTTTATGCCTCTTATCAATTGATTGGCGCTCTTTGCGCATCTTTTGATTTTTGATACATTTTGTGTATATTTTTTTTTTCAATTTGGTATCATTGCACATCTTTGATTTTGACATCATTGTACATTTTATTTATTTATTTTTGCAAGCTAGATCCCTTTTATAAAGTTCTTAAATATTCTCAGTTGCGATTATATCTTCCAGATATTAGAGAAAAAAAACTTACTCTCTAATATAAGGAAGAATGAATCACAAACAGAATAAAAAATCATATGATAAATGTAATAATAATATTATGAAAAATCTAAAGGTAATATAAAGACTTTGAACATTATATATATAAGATAGATTACTGTGGCAAGATTAAAAAAATCTTAATCGCAAAGCCCACTTGTTACTTTGAGATAGACTTTTGTTTAGAAAAAAAAATCACCACCAAAAGAAGTTATAGAAAAGGAAATAATCAACAGTGTTTCCCTCTTTAACTTATTTTAGAGATGTTAACCATTGATTACAAATTTTTAAAAATAAAAATAAGGCATAAGATATCAATTCAGCTGCAATTAAAAGAAAAAAAAATCAACAGAAATGAAATAGTTGAAAAGTACAATCAAAAATAAGCAAGAAAAAAACTACAAAAAGAAAACAACAAATAATAGATAAAAAAATAGCAATCAATAAGAATCAAGTTCATGCATTTATGTCAATCACACCCAATATGTTCCTTAAAGTGCTGAAAGTGCCGAAGGTTAGTGGTTTAGAAAAGATGTCAGCCAGTTGATTCTTAGTTGCCACATGGTGTAATTAACTCAATGTCTCCTTTGATTACATGATCTCTAATAAAGTGATGCCTTATGTCCATGTGCTTGGTCCTTGAATGTTGTATTGGATTCTTATAAATATAGATGACACTAGTGTTGTCTCAAAGGATCAAAATTATGCCTACAGGTAATCTTAAATCCAAAACTTGCTGCTTCAACCAAAGGACTTGGGCCACACAACTTCATAAAGCAATGTACTCAACTTGAAAGTGCAATAGAGTTTTGCTTTCTACTGGACTAGGAGACTAAAGACTATCCTATGAATTGGCAAGTCCATAAGTGCTTTTTATATCCACTTTATATCCTGTAAAATCAAAATCAGAATAACCAATAATCTCAAAAGAAGTGTTGTACCTAGGATAACAGATTCCTAAGTTTAGGGTCCCTAAGAGATATATAAGAATTCTCTTATCAATAGTAAGGTAGAATTCTTTAGGATCTGCTTGAAATCTAGCACAGAGACAAACACTAAATATTATATCAGGTCGACTAGCAGTCAGGAAAAGTAAAGATCCAACCATCCCTGTGTACTTCTTTTGATCAACTGATTTTATATTTGGATCCTTATCCAACTGAACACTGGAGGTCATGGGAGTATTAATTGGCTTGGCTTTATCCATTTCATATTTCTTTAATATGTCTTTTATGTACTTTGATTGATTTATAAAGGTTCCATCCTCTAGTTTTCTTATGCTAAACCCTAAACAATAGGACAACTCTCCCATCATACTAATCTCAAACTCCTTGCTCATTATTTAAAAAAAATCATCACATAGCCTTTTATTAGAAGATCCAAAAAGTATATCATCGACATAGATCTGAAAAATGAGTAATTCATCTCCTATATTCCTCAAAAAAAGGGTGGTGTCTACGCTCCCCTTAACAAACTGTCTCTCTAGTAAGAATGTGCTAAGCCTCTCATACCAAGCTCTAGGTGCCTGCTTTAATCCATATTAGGCATTTCTTAATTTAAAAATATAATTTGGAAATTGGGAACTCTCAAAACCTTGGGGTTGCTCTACAAACACATTCTCATTTATTACTCCATTTAAAAAGGCACTCTTAACATCCATTTGGAAAAGCTTAAATATCTTATAATAGGCAAATGCTAGTAGCACTCTAATGACTTCCAATCTAGCTGCTAGGGTAAAGGTCTCCTCAAAATTAATTCTTTCTATTTGGTTGTACCCCTTAGCCACCAATCTTGCCTTATTCTTAACTACCACACAAGAATCTTTCATCTTATTTTTAAAGACTCATTTAGTTGTAACTACACTTTATCCCTTTGGTCTATCTATAAGCTCCCAAATATCATTCCCAATAAATTAGTTTAATTCCTCCTGCATAGCTATGATCCAAAACTCATCAGATAGGGCTTAATTGATGTTGGTGGGTTCAATCATTGATATAAAGGCAGAGTGGTTCCTTCCTTTCTAAGTCCATGCCTAATCCTAACACTTTCAGAAGGGTCTCCTATGATCAACTCTTTGGGGTAACTTGAAGAGTTTCTCTAATCTCTAGGCAAGGTGTGTGTAAGTTCAACCCTTTGCTCCAGATCTATATTTTCTACTTGTTGGGTAATCTCACCTACTCCTTCAGTGTTTTGGGGTTCTACCCTCTTCTCTAAATTTTAAACTCATTGGGTAATCTCTCCAACTTCATCTTTATCCTTAACTCTAGACTTCTTAGGATTATATTCATCAAACACTACATGAGTAGTCTCCTCCACCATTAATATCCTCTTATTAAACACCCTAAAGAACTTCCCCACACTTAAATATCCTAAGAACACTCCTTTATCAGATTTTGGGTCAAATTTCCCTAAGTGTGACTTTTAATTATTATGATTGAAAACCTTACAACCAAAGACATGGAGGTGGAAAAGATTGGGTATTCTACCCTTAAGGATCTCATAGGGTATTTTATCTTATTTTATTATAATATTTACCCTATTGAACACATAACAAGATGTGTTTATTGCTTCATCCCAAAAGTATTTTAGAAGTGAATACTCAGTAAGCATGGCTCTAGTGGCTTCTACTAAGATTCTATTCTTCCTTTCAGCTTCCCCATTCTACTAAGGGGTCCTAAGAGCTAAAAAATTATGGCTAATCCCCTTATCCTCACAAAAGTCTCAAAATCTCTCATTTTCAAACTCTCCCCCATGGCCACTATGGATGCTCAAGATCTCACAACCTAGATTTTTATGAATCCAAGTGAAGAAAGATTTAAACTCATTAAAAGACTCATTCTTATGTGATAGAAATCTAATCTAAGTAAACCTCTAGTAGTCATCGACAATCACAAAACTATAAACTTTTTCCCCTAAGCTGGCAGTACTAATGGGTTTAGAGGTGCTATTGTCCTTAATGGAGTGAAAAGAGGATTAGACTTGCTTCCCTAGTTGGCAGGTATCATAAAGGTGGTCTTTAGAGAACTTAAGGTTAGGCACACCTCTAACTAGGTCTTTCTAGGTCACTCTTCTAAGGGTTTTCATACTTGCATGACATAACCTTCTGTGCCATAACCATGAATCATCAGTAGCAATTTTTATGAAAATAAAGCAGCCTATTTAATATTATTTAAGTCAAATATATAAATATTATTGATCCGCTTTCCCTGTAAATTAGTGTTATTATTTAAGCTTATAATGCAAGTATTTACGAAGAGTTTTATGATGAAGCCCTTATCGCAAAGTTAACTGATGCTGAGTAAGTTGTGTTTCAGTCCATCTTTAAGAAAAATATATTCAATCAAATGGTTCTTAGAGTTTCTAATTATACTTGCGCCCCCCACTTTCCTGGTGGTGTTATCTCTAAGAGTAACCTTACCTCCTGTCCTGGTCTCTAGCAAAATGAATTGATTGGCATCTCCAATCATATGTCATGAGCATCCATTGTCCATGTACCACATGCTCTCATGAGGCCTTTGTGAGAGTTAGCCTACAAAATTATTAAACATTAGATTTAGGAACTCAAACATGTTTGGGTCTCTTCTTATGGAAAGAAGAATGCAATGCTTGTGTGCTATACTGTGAATCATACAATTTGGGTCTCCACACCTAATGTATACTATGGTGAACAGTGCAAGTGTGTGATATGTATCCTAACATGCTGCATGAAAAATATCTAACACCAGGAAAAGGATTTTCTAATTTACTCGAGTGGTGATGCTTTCTTTTAAAATTATGTGATGCATGTAATGTTGATTTATTATTTTCAAACGCTTTGAGATTTTCTAATTTTTTAAACTCACTTTTTAACTTAACATGAGTTGATTTCAAGGAATCATGTGCATCAGATAATTCAATATGCTTTTTGTTTAATGCATTAAACTCTTCAAGTAATGACATGTGATTGCTATCGATTGTATAGTAATATTTAAGTAAGACTTCATGCTCTTTTTGTAAATTTAAAAACTCCAATTTCAAACAAGCATATGATTTCTTAAGTTTCCTATATGATGCATGAATTTGTTCAGAAACTTTAAGTAGTTAATCGTAGGTTAGTTCACATACCTCTTCTTTTTCACTTTGATCAAGATGATCTTTAGCATCCAGCACAAGTTTATTGTCTCCTCTTCAGCTTTAGTCTCAACGGAGTTTGATGCAGAATCTGCCCAAGTTTATTTCTCCTCATGCTTCTCCTTGCTTGGGTGATCCTTAAGTGAAGGACAATCAGCTTTAACGTGTTCCATCTTCCTGCATTCAAAATAGAACTTGTCATTAGAACTCTTAAATTTTTATTACCTTTATCTTTATTCCACTTTTGATGATTCTTTCTTAGAAAGCTTTTGAATTGCCTCATGATTAAGGCAACATTATCGCTTTTAGACCTGGAAGAGTTAGTGTCCGTGTCGTTAGCCTTCAGTGCCACAATTTTCTACTTTTTTTCTCACCTGCATTAAGGTTTCTTTATTTTACCCCTTGCTCACAAGAAATGAGTAATCCAAGTAAGTTATTAATTAAATATGTATTCAAATCTTTAGATTAAGTAATTGCAATAATCTTAGCATCAAAGGAAGAAGGAAAACATCTCAAAATTTTATTAACCTTTTCATAATTTGTGAGTTCTCTTCCTAAAGCATGCAGTCAGGTGACAATTTAAGTAAATCTTATATACATGTTAGAAATCGATTCATTATGTTTCTTATGAAAAAATTTATAGTCATGCAATAAATATCCATCCTTGATTGTTTGACTTCTTTGGTTCCTTCATAAGTGATACACAATTTATCCCAAATTTATTTACTAGTAGCACAAATTGAAACACTGATGTAATCTTCAAATTTTAAAACACAGAAAAAACAGTTCAAACATTTCACATTAAGTTGTGATAAATCTCTTTCATCAAGAGTCCATTCAGTTAAAGGAAGTGGAATAGTAACGCCATTAATTTTACCAGTCGGAGGTGTATAACCATCTTTAACAAGCATCCACATGCGATAGCCAATTGATTGTAAAAATATAAATATGAAAGTTTTCCAAAAATCAAAAGAAATATTGTCAAACAAAGGTGGTCGGGTAATAAAATACCCTTTTATAGTATTACCATTACTAACGTTAGCCATGGATTGAAATTCAAAAGTTTTCAAAAACTTAATTTTATGAATCCTGCTCTGATACTACTTGAAAGTTCATTAGGGATATTAAGCCCTTATGAACTAGCCCCAAGCTAACCAAGAGGTAGGGGGGGGGGGGGGGGGGAAATTTTTTGGGGGGGGGGGGGGGCGTAAATTATTATTTTAAAAATTCTCAATCAAAACATAAACTCAAACCAAAGTTCACCACAAAGAAAATCAAAGTGTGGAAATTAAATGCAGAAAAATCAGCAGTAAAGAGCACAAAAATTTATAGTGGTTCGGTTAACTTGAGCTATGTCCCCTCCATGGAGCCTCTCCTCCACGTATTGCATTAAACTCAGTGACTCTCTTTTTGCTCCCAGAGTAAGGCGGAGAAGCCTTTACAAACCTTCTTTCCATCGACACTGGTGAGGCACAGAGCCCATCTCCTTTTACTTCCTCCTGAAGTTGGCAGGGAACCTCGATCAATTGCAGAATTGAACCTCTCTCTAACCTTCAAGGATAAGGGATGATGATAGGAGAAGATGACTTAGATCCTTACTTGGAGCAACCTTTATGAAACCCCTCACAAACTCTCCCTCATAAGATCCTCTCTCTATCTCCCTTTCTCTCCCTCTCCTTTAGGCTCTCTCAGGTCAAGAAAGTAGCAAAAGATGTACTCTTGGGTGAAATAAGAGATCTTATATAGAAGAGCTTTAGAATAGCTCTTAATTGCAACAAACTAACATTATCATCTAGGATGATCTAAAGATCGTCCTATACAATCAGTACAATTTTAGCTCAATCGACCAGGATAATCTTGGACGATCAGAGGGTTTTTTATTCATATCATCCAGGATGATAGTATATCATCTTGTACAATTAGTTCAATCTATAGAATATTATCCAGCACATCTCCCTGAATTGATGTCTGGATGATAAAAAATTTGCTTTATCAGCTGGGAAGATCTCACTATCATCCGGGATGATTAGCACAAATTAACAAATATCATCCAAACCATCACACTGAATGGGTGTCTAGACGATGGAAAAATAACTTGATCATCTAAACCAATCTTTGATCGTCCCGGACGATTAGTTTAATTTAGTACATATTGTCTAGAGAATTACCCGGAATGAACTAGACTGATTAGAACATCGTCTAGGAAGAATTAAGTTTTTTTTTTAACTAATCATCCATGATAATATGATCGTTCAATCAAGCCTTAATTACTTTCCTTAATTACCAAATTAATTTATTCATAATTATGATGTATCATCCAGGGCATCGTCGCGGATGAAGTTTAAAAATAAAATATGCCTTAACTGATCTGGCGGCTGATTCTTTCTGATTTGAGCCTATTAACTAGGATGATGATGACATCATCCTGGATGATATGCTTACTGATGGTTGCCTTAACCAGAATGCCCTAATTAGGGTTTCTATTTTTAACTAATCATCCAGGATGATATGGAGATCATTCAGGATGATGTGATCAAAAATAGAGAACTCTAAAACAATCAAAATTTTTCCCTCAAGTGTGTGTGTGCAAGGTTACTTTGCACTAGGACCCATAATGATACAATTAACTCAAGAAAAGGAAAAATACCCAATCTTGAGCTGGCTTGAGTTGCACTTGATCTTAAGGACCTGAAATGTTAGTAGGCAAGAAATTCGTAGAAAAAATAGGAATGTTTGTTATCAACAAAATTATATTACCTAAAATTAGATTGGTAATGAAAAGTGCCTTTTTGAATGGGGTGATACAAGAGAATGTTTATGTTGAACATCCTGCAGGTTTTGAAAATTTAAAATACCCAAATCATATTTTTAAATTGAAAAAGTCATTATATGGATTGAAATAGGCAAGTAGATGAAAGTTCGTTAGGGATGTTAAGCCCTATGAACTTAGTCCCAAGCTAACCAAGAGGGGGGGGGGTGAATTGGTATTTAAAAAAAAAAATTCTTTTCACAAAGAATGAGAAACACATAAACCAAAGCTCACCACAAAAATAAATGCGGAAATAAGAGTGCGGAAGCAATAAAACAAGAACACAGAAATTTATAGTGGTTCGGTCAACTCGACCTACGTCCACTCCTTGGAGGCACCCTCCAAGTATTGCACTACAAAACGTGACACTCCTTTAGCTCCCACGGCTAGGCGGAGAAACCCTCACAAGAAACTCCTTTTTGCCACCCCGGCAAGGCAGAGAACCTACCTCCTTTTGCTTCCTCCTTAAGCTGGCAAAGAACCACAACCAAAATCAAACTCCTTCCCTCTACCGACCCTTCCACGGACGAGAAATTTCAGATGAAAGACAAGCAGAGCTATCCTTGAGCAACCCTTGTGAATCCCCTCACAAGCTCCCCCTCACAAGATCCTCTCTCTCTCCATCTCTCTCTTTATCTCCTCAAGGTCTTCTCAGGTCAAGGTAGCAGCCAAAGGTCTCTAAAAAACATTGAAGAAGAGCTCAAGAGGAGCTCATTAATTACAAGTAGCTGACTTTATCGTCCAGGCCGATATGTACATCGGCCTGGCCGATCATTACAAACTCAGAAGATCGGCCAGAGCATCTCCCTGGGAATAGTCCTGGATGATTGAAATTTGGCTTGATCGTTTCGGCCGATCTCACGATCGTCCTGGCCGATCAGTTCAAATCAGAGGAAAATCATCCTGAGCATCGCCCTGTGTTTGAGCTGGCCGATATTTATCGTCCTGAAGTAACTTAAGGTTTTTGACTGGATCGTTCCGGCCGATCCTGCTATCGTTTAGGATGATATGATCGTATCAATTAACCTTAATTACTCCCTTGATTTCCTGATCAATTAAGGCATAATTTGGTAATTTCGTCCAGGCCGATCCTTGGATCGTCCTGGCCGATAATTTAAAAATACACTATACCTTAATTGTCTATGGAGGCTACTTCTTTCTATTTTGAGCTTATCATCCTAGCCGATACACGTATCGTCCAAGCCGATATGTTAATGACGGCTGCCTTAATTAAGAATCCATATGAATATCGGCCTGGCCGATGTGGGCAAAAATAGAAATTCTAAGTCTTTCAAGTGTGTGTGTGTAGGGTTACTTAGCATCAGTATCTTTGACCATTACAATTAGACTCAAAAGGTAAACAAACAAAAGTACAGACAGACTCAACCCTAAAGCTACACAATCCTGAACTTGGCTTCTTCTTGATCGTCCTGATCTTCGATTCCTGAAAAGTTAGAAGCAACAAGCAGTCCAAGTAGTGTTTGTCAATCATCAAAACACAAGCCATGAAAAATTAGATTTGCAACAGTAGAGCTTGGCATGAAAGATTAAGCACTTTCCTACTTGAGAGATTTTTTAAAAAAGGAAGTGTGGATTCCACTCGCTTTTTGAAGAAATTGGGAGACGATATGTTCATTATTCAAATTTTTGTTGATGATATTATTTTGGGATCTTCAAAGAAAAATCTTTTTGATGACTTTTCTAAAATAAACATTAGTGAATTTGAGATGAGCCTAATGGAAGATCTTAGTTACTTTTTAAGTTTTAACAATAAGTAAATTGAGGAGGGAACATTTCTTAGTCAATCGAAGTATGTTAAGGGCATCCTCAAGTAGTATGAAATGGACAATGCTAAACTAGTTAGTACATTTATGAGTTCCTTAGTTCAGTTGGATAAGTACTTAAAGGGAAAACCTATTGATCAAAAGAAATTACGAAGAATTATTAGATAATTGCTTTATTTAACTACTAATAGGCCCGATATTATGTTTAGTGTTTATTTGTGTGCTATATTTTAATCAGATCCAAAAGAATCACATTTGATAACAATAAAAAGGATTTTAAGATATCTCTTGGGAATTCAGAACTTAGGGATTTTGTATCCTAAGTTTAGCTCATCATTTAAAATTATTAGATATTCAAATCCAGACTTTAGAGGTTGTAGGGTTGATTAAAAGAGTACATCTAAAACTTATTAATTTATAGAAAGTTCTTTAATTTCTTGGTCCAGTGAAAATAGAATTCCACAGCCCTATCTACTGTTGAAGTTAAATACATTACCTTAGGAAGTTGTGTGGCACATGTTTTTTGGTTAAAATAATAATTCGTTGATTTAGAATTTACTATAGGCATAATTCCAATTTATTGTGATAACCCTAGTGCCATTTGCATTTCAAAAAAATCTAACATCCTAGAACCAAACATATCGACATAAGGCATCATTTCATTAGGGATCATGCATCCAAAGGAGAAATTGAATTTAATCTTGTTTTAACTAAAAATCAACTTGCAGATATTTTTAAAAAACCTCTGGCCTTTGATACTTTTAGCACATTAAGAACAAGGTTAGGTGTGATCAATTTAAATGCTTAAATTAAATCTTTTGCAAACTTGATATGTTTTCATGTGTTTTTCCTAATTTTTGTTTTTCAATGTTTTTATTTTTATGTGTATTTTTCTATTTTTTTATTTTGCATTTATGCTTTGTGTTATTTAAACATGAACCTCTTATCAAAATTCTTGTTTCTAATTGTTCGTACTGAATTTTTTAAGTATTCTATTCATACTCTATGAAATTATTTTTGTCCCATATAAATTCTGTAGCATGTCAATCGTTGTTTTGAACTGAATGCGTAAAGTTTTGATTTTCCAATATATATCATATTATACAATATTTATATCATCCAAGATGATTTGTATTCATTTGTCAGTACGCATGTAGATGGTTATCCGGATAGAATTAGTTATTATAATTGATTGTACGTACAAAACTTTATTTCGTATATACAAACCACGTGTCATTCAATGTGGGGGATAAACCGAACCATCATTAAAATGATCTTAAATAACTGATCATCCCAAATGAACACTTGTTCATCTGTATGATCGTTTGGTCAAAATGTCTTTATGAAAGGACGTTCCGTAACATGCATGATTATGAAAAGTCATTTCATTTTGAACGTATTCATTCTTCCATATGAAATTATTTTTGTCATGAACGAACAAAATATCGTATAGTATGAATCCATTTTTATATGTACGAATGGTCATTTTTTTTAAATAAGAGGGCTTTAGAAATCATTTTCATTCACTTCAATAACTTCTTCCAATCCTTCCATCTTAAAAATGGCCAGTTCTAGCATGCACGGTAGAAACTCTAAGGATTTATCGTCTAGGGGTGGAGACAAAAACCTTCTTTCTAGAGCAAATGAGGATTCTTTTTATAGGTTTATCACTACTAAAATCACCCCGTCTAGACTCCTAATTCATGAGGTTATATATTTTTGAGTCATGCCTCTTTTTTCTTTAACTAAATTTTCCTTTATCTTGACTTTAATCCATGCTTTTCATAAGGAGACTTTTCACTAATTTTTAGTAGGATGAAAACAGGATAAGATCTTATGTCCAAAAGAAATGGGTAGAAATCACTAAGGAAGATTTATGAACTTTTATGTATCTAAGGACTCAAGGAGTTAGAGCACACACTATGACCTCCAAATCTGACTTTGATTGGTAAAAAATAAATAAAACTCTTAGAGGGGTTACTCAAGTTGGTCATTTTCTTAGAGTGTATACTTTGTATCAAAATGCAAAGGTCATCCAACATGTCCTTAGAACTTCAATCATTCCTATGGCTGGTGATTGCATAAACATTACTCCTCTTCTGTCCACTATTACCTATCTAATAATAACTAGACAACCAATAGATGAAGCCCAACTCATTCTAAATTACATTCATAACCTTTTTGAAATTGGGTTTATTTCTCATAAGAGAAAGAAAAATATTGCTCTAGAACATCTGATGACCTACATCTTAGAAAAGAAGTATAATATTATTTATCATGAGACTCCACTTGAAATGCCAATCTACTTCACTGATGTCTCTTTTCAAGCACTTTTTGGGAAAAGTGATAATTCTAGTAAGGATACTAAGGAAGAAGGGGGAGCACCTGCACCTGCTCATGGACCAAAATTTTAGGAGATGGTTCAGCGCTTTGATTAGTTGGAGAGTAATTTTGATTAACATTTTTTTCAAATTTAGACTCACCTAAATCAGCAGGATGTATAGTACCAACAAGACATGGGTTGGATCTGTGGTCGGTTTGACTCAGTGAACACTAACATAGCTATGATGAATAGCTATTTCTCTATCTTCAGCCAGCCTCCTCTTCCTAATCAGGGGCCCTCAGAGTTCTAGATGTACTTCTTTTGTGTTGTCTTTGCTAGTCCTCTTCAGATGTGATGATGTTAGTGATGTTTTTAATTCTTTGCACACTTGTCCTTATTTAGATTTTATGTTGATGTTATGTTATCTTTGTTATTATGAATTGATATCAAAAGTGGTTCAATGTATTTAATCTTTAAATTGATATCAATAAAAAATATATTATTTTAGTTAGTTGCTTTTATTCATTGTGTGAAATGTAAGTTGCATATATGTTAATCCTATCTTAATTAATCTAAAAAGTGTAATAAATTAAATTACAATACAAAAATTATTTTCATTATGAAATCTAATTTTTCAAAAATTTATGTTAAATTAATAGGATCCTTTAAGAAATTGTGGAGGGTTGCGTTAGGTAGTCAATATACAGCGTAAAACTTGTCGAATAATAATGACATGAATCCTTTAAGAAATTCTATTAATGCTAGGGCGTCCCTTGGAAGCGATGTCCTGTATGGTTTGAATATAGTGACAAGTGTGCAAGGGCCGCTACACCGGGGCCCGGGTGCAATGTTAAATAGGCAAGGATTCCCACATCAAGGATGGATGTGGGCAAAGAAGCTAGTTCATGAAACTAAAATTAGGATAGGAACTTGGAATATTGGTTCCCTTACAGGAAAATTAATGGAATTAATAAATATTATGACTCATAGGAAGTTAAATATATTATGCATTCAGGTAACTAAATGGGTTGGAGAGAAGGCTAAGGAAATTGATAGTTTAGGATTTAAACTTTGGTATTTGGGTAGGAGTCATACTAGAAATGGTGTAGGAGTTATTATAGATAAGAGTTTAAAGGACAATGTTATAAAAATTAATAGGATTGGAGATAGAATTATAGCTTTAAAGATTATTATTGATGATAACATTGTTAATATTATAAGTGCTTATGCTCCTCAAGTAGGTTTGGATATGAGTTCTAAATTAAAATTTTGGAATAACTTAGAAGAATTAATATAAAAGATACCTCTTGAAGAAAGAGTTTTTATTTGAGGAGATTTAAATGGACATGTTAGTAGAGAGGTAGATGATTTTAAAAGCATTCATGGTGGCCATGGATTTGGAGCGACGAATGAAGGTGGCAAGACCATATTAGATTTTTATTTAGCTTATGATTTTTCAATTGCTAATAGTGTATTTAAGAAAAGGAATGAGCATCTCATCACGTATAAAAATGGATATAGTACAACCCAGATTGACTATTTTCTTATTTGAAAATTAAATCGTTTAGATTACAAAGATTGCAAAGTTATTCAGAGTGAAAATTTATGTACCCAACATCTATTATTAGTTTTGTACTTTAAGATAAAGGGGCATATAATAAAAAATAAAGTAAAATAATTTTCTAGGATTAGATGGGGGCATTTAAAGAATATTAACAGAAATATTTTTGAGAATAAGATTTTAGATCTTAAGATTTTATCTATGCATGAGGATACTAATATTATGTGGGAAAAAGTGGCTAGTGATATTAAGAATATTGCAAAAGATGTTCTTGGAGTATCAAAAGGAAAATCACCTAATAGTAAAAATAGTTGGTGGTGCAATCTAAATGTGCAAGAAAAGATTAAAAATAAGAAGTTTGTTATAAAAATTGGTTTAATTTTAAAAATTTTGATAATTAGGAAATATATAAAATGGCTCGTAAGGATGCTAAGAAAGCAATATGTGATGCAAATACATTAGCTTTTAGTGATTTATATAATAGATTAGATACTAAAGAGGGAGAAAGATATATGCATAAGTTAGCCAAACAAAGAGATAGGAGTAGTAAGGATTTAGTTCAAGTGAAATGTATTAAGGATGAAGATCAAAAAGTACTTTTATTAGAAAATGATATTCAACAAAGGTGGATGAGATATTTTGCTAAGCTTTTTAATGAATATTACAAAAATAAGATTAACTATAGTGACCTTAGCACCCTAAATGAAAATAAGATTTTTGTTTTTATCTGTGTATTAGTAAAATTGAGGTTAGAGTGGCTTTAAAGAAAAAGAAGTCTAGTGATGGGAGAGAAAGTCTAGTGAGAGAAAGTCTAGGAATTCAAAAAATTTTTCCATTTTTTCTGTTCGTCTTCATCGGCCTCAGCTTCCGCAGCTAGTGGGTCTGGTGATCTGCCGGTGATCCGGCGAACTTAGGAGGAGATTATGGAGCACAATCGGGTTCTCTCGTCGAAATCTTGGGCGAATTACAAAAAGATTTTACCATTCCAGTGAAAAGTCTACAGATGTTTTCAATGGAGGATCTAAGACTCTTGATGATTTCAATAAATTTTTTAAGAATATTAAAGTTAAACCTCTGGTCATTAATGAGGGTGGTCTATTGGGGAAAAAAGTTTCTCCTGTTCCGATTACTGGGAAAGGTAAAGAAATTCTGAAGGATGCGAAAAGTTTTAAATATAGATCCTTTAATAGTCTTGTTTCTGTTAAAAATGTGATTGGAAATTTCAATCTGGAAGCTTCTTCATCTAAGGATCCTAAAATCATTTCTATCAAAAGCTTCAAATTTTCTTCACTACCTTCTTCACCATGTCGGAATGACTTGGTGGGATCACCGCAATTGAATTGTAAATCCAGACATGAAGATATGGTGAATGTGGAATTGCATCAAAGGGCTGTTGATGAAACACCTTCTTTAGTTCCGGATGGTATTACTGAAGTTTTAAAAAATCCGTCTCAACCAGTAATTAATCAGAATAATGTGGAAATCAATTCTGTTTGGCATAAAAAATAGAACAAAAATGTTGATGGCTTGGATCTGGGATCATTTCTCATGGAAGATGGAAAGAGAGTAAAACTTCTTGCTAAGAAGGAATTGGAAAATGCTAAGAGGCTGGAGAAAGCTCTTGTTGTGAAAATTTTTGGTGAAGACATTCCTTTTCACTTGGTAAGTATGGATTTAAGAAGACAGTGGAATAGTTTTGGAAAATTCCACTTAACTGGATTGGGACGTGGATGGATGTTATGCTCTTTTGAAGACTCTTATGTAGTGGACAACATTATTTCTGGTGGACCTTTGGGGGTGAGAGGTCAAGTACTGGGATTGGATAATTGGTAGTCTTCATTCAATCCTAATTCTCTCAAATGTATCTCAGCTCCAGTGTGGATCAGACTTCCTAATTTGAATCTTCAATGCTGGGATGAGGTAAACATCTGCAGAATTGCTTCAATGGTTGGAAAACCTTACCTCCTTGATGGAAATATGTTCCAATGGAGTAGAAGGGTATTTGCATGAGTATGTGTTTGCATTCCCTTAGATTTAAAACTCCCAAAAGGTATTTGTGTGGAAGGATTGACTGGAAAATTTTATCAAATAGTGGAGTATGAAGGATTTTCAAAAATATGTGCTGGATGTGGGAAAATTGGTCATGTTATTTCTAGTTGCAATGAAGTTATTAAAGACAATGTTGCATTGAATGAGAAGTCTAATACAACTGATCTAAATGAAGCAAGGAATCAAAAGGCAGAAGCTAGATCGTTTGCTGAAACTAAGAAGGTGGAAGATAATTCCTGGATCCAGGTGAGACATGGAAACAGAAGAATTAAAAGAGTGGAAAACAAGAAAATTTTCTTTAATAAGATATCTACTACCATGAAAAAGGTTTATGTTCCAAAAATTATTCTAGCAATTTCAAAGAAAAATGTTGTATCTTAAGATGTTTGTGTAAGAGATGAAATTTCTGCTCCAGTAATTTTTGAGGTGTCGGAAATAGCTCCAAAAGTAAATGTGGGATCAGATCATTTTGCTGTTATTTCTGAAGAACAACATGGTGAGGTAATAATGAATGATTCTGCTCTGAAAATTCTCAATAAGTTTGATGTTCTAGCAAATCTGGAAGAATCAAGGCTGAATATAGATATGGAGGTTCAAGACTGTGACTGTGCTGAAGAAGGTGAAATTGTGGGAAACAACACTCATAATATGGCAAATCTGGATGAAGTTAGAGAAGAAATCATTAAGCTTATTCACATGAAGGATAATGATGTTTCAAAATATGAGAAGGTTGTGACTAGTTATCTCTCATCTGGAAAGAAGATTAAGCTATTTAAAGAACTTAAATCTCTGGGTTAAGGAAATATATTGGATCGTGACAGGAAAAAGGATGGAAGTAAAGCTAAAAAGAATGGGGGTCATTCTCCCATCTTTAAGCAATGAATTCGCTGATTTTCTAGAATTGTAGAGGAGCCAAGAAGGTGGAGGCTGCTCTATATTTGAAGGAGGTGATTAAAGATCATAAAGTGTTTTTTGTAGATTTGTTGGAAACTAAAATGGTTCTATGGAGAAAATAATTGTCATCTTTCACTATGGATGAAGTATCTTCTCAAATGATAGTAGGGAAACTTCAGATTTTTAACAAAGGAATTTTGAAGGTAGCAACTGTGTATTGGAGTAATAAAACCATTGACAGGAAAGACCTTTGGGAAAGCCTAGAGAAACATTGCTCGGAGGATATGCTGACTGTGATAGGAGGGGATTTCAACTGTGTTCTATGTCAAGAAGAAAAGAGAGGGGGAAAAAATTTATCTTGTCTCAAGGAGCCAAAGTCCTAAAGAGTTTTATGATCAACAATGATCTTCATGAGGTGAAATCAATGGGTCCTAAATTTACTTGGTGCAACAACAAATCCGGTGGTGCTCGTATTTTAAAGAAATTGGATAGATGCCTTATCAATTCCAATTCTTTAAATTCTATCCATATTGCAATGGTAAAGCATTTATCAGGAATTGCATCGGACCATTGTCTTATATTATTGGAAATTTTCAAACATGAATCGGTTAAAAGCAAAGAGATCCGGTATGAAGAAGTTTGGGCAACCTATCATGGAGCTGAAGCAATTGTGCTGAATTCTTGGAGCAAACAAGCTGGGATTGATCCGGCTTCTTCTCTAAATATTAAATTTAAAAAAACCTTGAGAGCTCTCTTCTTCTGGAGCAAAGCTAAGTTCAAGAATCTAATGGCTCTTCGGGACAGGCTTAAGGAGGAAATATAGGATATTCAAAAAGAAGAGGCTGAAGCAGGGATCTCTTTTGAAAAACTGCAGATTTTAAGATTCAAAATTAATGAACTCAATGTAACTCTTGCTCAGCTTAATACCTGGTGGAAGAAAAGAGCTAAGACAAGATGGATAGAAGAAGGTGATTGTAATTCTAGTTTTTTTCATGCATTTGCTAATGCAAGGAAGAATATCAATTGGATTAATCATATCAAGACTTGTAATGGCAATATCACGGAGGATATCAATGAAATTCAAAATGTCATTTTTGAATTTTTCAAACTTAAGTGGGAGCATAAACATTGTATACTGGGAGGCTGGCCTGAGCCTTCGGCAATCCTTAATGAAGCTGATCGAGATGTTTTAGAAGCAGAATTCACAAGGGAGGAGCTTCAGGTTATTATTGAGAAATCTGGAAGTAATATTGCTCCAGGTTTGGATGTAATAACATTTTCCTTTTTGAAGAATTTTTGGAAATGGACAGCTGGTGATGTTTGGCTAGCTGTGAGCCAATTCTTATCTTCTGGAATTATACACAGGTCGTGGAAAGAAACTCTTATTGTATTGATTCCAAAGATTCAAAATCCTCAAGAGGTAACCAATTATTGGCCTATTAGCTTATGCATGACTATTTATAAATTATTGCAAAAATCCTTTTAAGTAGATTAGAGAAGGTCATTCACAAAATCATCTCGGTGGATCAAGCTGCTTTTATCAAAGGGCATTCCTTGTCGGATCATGTTCTATTGGCATAAGAGGTCTTCAATAAATTCCAATATTCTAAAGCTAAAAAAGGACTTTTGGCAATCAAGCTTGACATGGAACAAGCTTATGATAGCATGGGTTGGCTAGCTTTGAGGCAAGTGCTATCTCACTTTAACTTTCCTAACAAGTTTAAGAAACTTATTCTTCAATGCATCCTAGATCATAAATACTGTATCTTGATTAATGGAAGGAAAACAGATTGGATTGAAAGGAAATGTGTGTTTAGGCAAGGATGCCCTTTATCCCCTTACTTGTTTATTTTATGCTCCAAATCCTATCATATGCACTAAATGTTAGGAAAGGGGATGTGGAGATTTTGATTTCTCCCAAGTCTCCTAGAGTTTCACATTTGCTCTATGTGGACGATATTTTAATCTTCTCGGAAGGCAAGATTAAAGTCATTAAGGAATTAAAGACTATCATTGATAATTATTGCTTATGGTCGGGACAAAAGGTTAACAATTCTAAATCAATGATTCTTTTTGGAAAATTTACTAACCATAGAATTAAGAAGAAGATTTCGAAGCTTCTTAAATTCAAAGTGGTTAAGGAGTTGAACTACCTTGGCGTGAAGATGATCTTGAGGAGAGTGGTATCTGAAAGTTCGTTAGGGATGTTAAGCCCTATAGAACTAGCCCAAGCTAACCAAGAGGGGGGGTGAATTGGTATTTTAAAATTTCTTTTCACAAAGAATAAAAATTGCATAAACCAAAATCACACCACAAAAATAAATGCGGAATTAAAAGTGCGGAAGCAAAAATAAGAACACAGAAATTTATAGTGGTTCGATCAACTCGACCTACGTCCACTCCTTGGAGGCACCCTCCAAGTATTGCACTACAAAACGTGACTCTCCTTTAGCCCCCACGGCTAGGCGGAGAAGCCCTCACAAGAACCTCCTTTCTGCCACCCAGGCAAGGCAGAAAACCTATCTCCTTTTGCTTCCTCCTGAAGCTGGCATAGAACCACAACTAGAAGCTAACTCTTTACCTCTACCAACCCTTCCACGGACGAGAAACTCTAGACAAAGAAGAAGCAGAGTGATCCTTGAAGCAACCCTTGTGAATCCCCTCAGAAGCTCCCCCTCACAAGATCCTCTCTCTCTCCCTCTCTCTCTTTCTCTCCTCATGGCCTTCTCACGTCAAGGCACCAGCCAAAGGTTCTCAAAAATGTTGAACAAGAGCTCTTAAATAGAAGAGCTTCAAAGGAGCTCATTAATTGCAAGTTGCCGACTTTATCGTCCAGGCCGATATGTACATTTGCCTGGCCGATCAGAACAAAACTCAGAAGATTGGCCAGAGCATCGCCCTGGATGCAAGACTGGACGATTGAAAATTGGCTTGATCGTCCATGCCGATCTCATGATAGACCTGGCCGATCAGTTCAAATCATGGTAAAATCATCCTGAGAATAACCCTGGATACGAGCTAGCCGATATTTATCGTCCTTAAGTAACTTAAGGTTTTTGACTGGATCGTCCTGGCCGATCCTTAGATCATCCAGAACGATATGATCATATCAATCATCCTTAATTACTATCTTGATTTCCTGATAATTTAAGGCATAATATGGGAATTTCATCCAGGCCGATCAATGATCGGCCTGGCCGATAATTTAAAAATACAGTATACCTTAATTGTCAATGGCGGCAGCTTCTTTCTATTTTGAGCTTATCGTCCTGGCCGATATGTTAATGATGACTGCCTTAATTAAGAATCCTTATTTAGACTTTCTGTTTTAAGCCTGATCATCCAGGCCGATGTAAAAAATCAACCTTGCCGATACGAGTAAAAACAAAAATTCTAAGTCTCTCAAGTGTGTGTGTGTAGGGTTACTTAGCATCAGTCTCTTTGACCATTACAAGTAGACTCAAGAATTGAAAAAATAAAAGTATAGACTTACTCAACCCTAAACCTACGCAATCCTGAACTGGCTTTGTCGGTTCGTTCGAACATCGATTCCTAAAAAGTTAGAAGCAACATGCAGTTCAAGAGAAATAGTGTTTGTCAATCATCAAAACATAAGTCATGAAAATAGATTTGCAATAATCTCCCCCTTTTTGATGATGGCAAACACAAGTGGAAAATATCCCCAAAAAAAAGTCCATTAGAATTTCAAAGTTACAAACCCAATAACAATAACTTTTCCTACCTTCCCCTACTCCCCCTTTTGTCATCACAAAAAGAGGGTCCATATACAAAAGAAAACATCACAATAAACAAAGACTAACAAGCAAACTACATAAAATAGAAAACAAACAGCAGAAAAACACAGACAAGAAAAATGAAGGACCCTGATCATCAGATGGAGGTGGTGGAGGTGGCTGCTGAAAGTAGCTGGCAAGCGTGCTAAACTGAGCATTGAACCAGGAGATATCCTGGTCATGCTGCTGCTGTTGGTGGGTAAGGAAACTGTCAAATCGGGCTAAATCCTCAGTGCGGTGCTACTCGTAGCGGGCAATGTCCTCAGAGTGTTGTTGTTCCTATGCAGCAACGTAGGCGTCAAAACGAGTCTCCCAACGATCAAACATCTCTATCAACTGATCAACCAGTGAGTACTGGTGGAGAGGAATAGGATTAGGAACGGGAGCAAGAGCGGGAGCCTCCTCCTCCCCAGCCCCCCGACCTTCCCCATCTCCTGGGTAGAGACAAGTACTATGAATGATAGTGAAGGAATTGTTTGAGTAGCAAGGAGGATGAAGGTCAGGACGAGCAGGATATTGGAGATTGTATTTGGTTTCAAGAATGTAGGCTATGATGTGTCCTAAGGCTAGATTGGGTTTTCTCTTATGGCCTGGATCACGAATAGTTGTTAGGTGATCGATGTAGCGAAGGAGTAGATCAGTGGCATTGAATTCTCTCTGAGCCATAATGAAGAAAGTGGTCAAGGAAAGTAGTGGAGTGATATGGATTCGGTCCCCGACTTTTGGAATTATGGAGGTACGAAGGACATGTTGGATTGTCCTAGCATCTTTGACTAAAGAGCTAGTCTCTCCAACATGAAAGGGTGTGTTGGTTTGGTGAAGGAAGTGGTTTACCGTGGACCAATCAAAATCCGGATCTGAAACGATTAAGTGCAGCTTATCCTCGGTGGTGGATAGCTGTAAAAGCTCTGCACAGTTCTGATATGTGATTTTGACTGGGCGTCGATTCACATAGGAGGTCAGGACTGTAAAGGTAGGGTTAATGCGCAGGTTTGCATAAAATTCAAGGAGGAGTTCGGAAGAAAAAGGGACAGCGAGGGTGAGTATGAAACAAAGAGAGGTGTTAGCAAAAAAGATCTATTACCGGATATGAGAGATGTGCAGGATTGATTGTCCGGGAGAGGGTGATGCCACACTCTTTGTAGCAACGGTAGGCAGCCTGATCCTCTGCCTCCCTGAATCGAGGGTCCAGAGTCGCCCTCGAGGAACTCCTAGAATTCTATCAAACACGTTTCCCACTAGCCATAGAGAGGAGTTAGCAAGAAAACACAAGAGGAGAAAGGGTGGAGAGTGAAAAACCATGGCTGGAACGGCCAGAATTTAAAGAAATGGCCATATCATCCTGGCCGATCGCAGAATCGTCCAGGCCGATATGGCTCAATAATTACGTACAAGCTGATTGGTCAAAAAGGCAGTCCGATTGTCCGGGCTGATCAGATATCGGCCAGGCCGATTAGACACAGGCGATCGGCCCGAGGAGTCAATCCGGACGACCGTTGAAAAAATAGATCATCCGGGCCGATTAGGTGTATCGTCCAGGACGATGCACAATAATTAATCATACCGGCCGAAGTTAAAACGTTTTAAATTCTTGCCACGTGTATCGTCCTGGACGAATAGTGGATCAGCCAGGACGATGGTCTAATAATGGATCGTCCGGGTCCGAATTTAAAGATTCAAACGTGCTGACACGTGGATCGTCCGGGACGATCCAGTGTATCGGCTAGGACGATGCACATAAATTGCATCGGCCAGAAAAAATATTTTATCGTCCAGGACTATCATCATGATTGCTACAGAGTTCGATCAGATCGTCCAGGACGATGTTGTATCGTCCAGGAAGATGAGTAACAGCAAGCACAGAAAAAGGTCAGCAGATGGATTTTGAAGAGAATTTGTCATATCGTCCAGGACGATAAAAGTATCGGCCAGGACGATGTGACTAGAAATTGAAACTAAGGAAAAGATGGAGATGATCAAGGACCTAAAAAAATAAAACAAAAGAAAAGCAGCCAAAAAACACAGTAAAAGAAAAGCAAAAACACAAGGAAAATAAAAAAAAGAATATTTTTGGATTTTAACTTTTCTAATTTTTTTTCTGTTTTATGGAGGCATCATATGAGAATTTCTCAAAAAGTTAAACTTTTAGAGTTCCACAAGATCAAGGAGTTTAGCTAATCCTAATCAGACAAAGGTAAGATATCCGATTCTGTTAACCCTAAATCAGACGTTTTTTATGGTACAAAATTTCTTTTGAAAAACAACAATGCTTAACTCAGAATAAACCTAATTGAACAAAAAAAAGAAGATCCAATCAAACTTGTTTACAAAAACTATCTCATAAATAATAAAACAAAGTACTTTGTCTCAATCATGGAATTTGAAATCAAGCCTTTGAATTCATCAAATAGTTAATGAGTTCTCTAATGTTTTAAAATTTTTGAAAAGAGGGGTTAGCTTGCTTTTTAGTGGGCTCATTTTATGCCTCTTGAATCTTTGATTGGCTCTTTGAGCATCTTTTGATTTTTGATACACAATTGTGTATAATTTTTCTTTTTCAATTTGGCGTCATTGGCCTCTTTCCTTTTTAAATCTTGCAAGTTAAAACGCTCTTTTGCAAACTCTTAAAAGAAGCTCAGTTGTGAGAATATCCTCCAAATATTAGAGAATAATAGAGCTCTTAAATAGAAGAGCTTCAAAGGAGCTCATTAATTGCAAGTTGCCAACTTTATCGTCTAGGCCGATATGTACATCGGCTTGGCTGATCAGTATAAAACTCAGAAGATCGGCCAGAGCATCGCCCTGGATGCAAGATTGGATGATTGAAAATTGGCTTGATCGTCCAGGCCGATCTCACGATCATCCTGGCCGATCAGTTCAAATCATGGGAAAATCGTCCTGAGAATAGCCCAGGATACGAGCTGGCCGATATTTATCGTCCTGAAGTAACTTAAGGTTTTTGACTGTATCGTCCTGGCCGATCCTGAGATCGTCCAGGATGATATGATCGTATCAATCATCCTTAATTACTCCCTTGATTTCCTGATCAATTAAGGCATAATTTGGGAATTTCATCTAGGCCGATCAGAGATCGTCCTGGCCGATAATTTAAAAATACAGTATACCTTAATTGTCAATGGCGGCAACTTCTTTCTGTTTTTAGCTTATCTTCCTGGCCGATACACATATCGTCTAGGCCGATATGTTAATGACGGCTTCCTTAATTAAGAATCCTTATTTAGACTTTCTGTTTTAAGCCTGATCGTCCAGGCCGATGTAAAAAGTTATCCTGGCCGATATGAGTAAATACAGAAATTCTAAGTCTCTCAAGTGTGTGTGTGTAGGGTTACTTAGCATCAGTATCTTTGACCATTACAAGTAGACTCAAGAATTGAAAAAACAAAAGTACAGACTGACTCAACCCTAAACCTACGCAATCCTGAACTGGCTTTATCGGTTCGTCCGATCTTCGATTCCTGAAAAGTTAGAAGCAACAAGCAGTCCAAGAGAAATTGTATTTGTCAATCATCAAAACATAAGCCATGAAAATAGATTTGCAACAGTTTCTTCGGACTTCTCTAAATTAATGGAAGTGGCAGCTGATAGATTGAACATTTGGGGCCAAAAGTTCATCTCTTTGGAAGGAAACGTAGTTCTCATCAAATCGGCTTTCTTATCACTACCAATGTTCTTATCTTCATATTTACTTGTTCCTTTGAGCATTCTTAAAGACTTTGATAAAATGTGTAGAAACTTTTTATGGAAAAAGAAAGATGGCAATGCAGGTCTTCATTTTGCTTCTTGGGATTGTCTTTGCAAGACTAAAGAAGAAGGCGGTAGAGGTCTATTTTCTGCAGTATCTAGAGTTGGTCCTCTTCGGGCCAAGTTGGCATGGAATTTTTGTATGAAACCAACTTCCTTATTGAACCAAGTCCTTAGAGCTAAATATGCAGAAGATGTTTGGACAACTCCAATGAGAAGAGGCTGCTCTACGATGTGGAAAATCATGACAATGGGAGCTTATTATCTTAGAAACATCGTTAGATGGAATGTTTCTAATGGTAATTCTATTAATTGGATGTTTGATAATTGGATTCTAGATAAATGCTTAGCAAAATGGCATAACTTTGTTAACTGTTTGGAACCAATGGAATTTAAACTCAACTATTTTATTGTGGAAGGAAAGTGGAATTCTTATCTACTTCAGTTGATATTTGGGGAGCAATTGGTTAAACTCATTTCTCAAATTCCAATTAATGCCAATAGAAGGTTTGATATTATGGAGCTTAAATCTAAATTTTCTGGAAAATCTATTGCTGCATTGGCATTTCAAGCTTTGACAGATCAAAACGGAAGAGATGATATCTGGAATTGGATGAAAAAAATTAAAGCTTAGACCGAAAGTTGAGTTATTTTGGTTGAGGCTATACAATGATGCCATTCCTTCTAATGACATTCTATTTTGAAGGAAATTGAGTTCTTTTGCAGATTGCCCGAGAGGATGTGAACAAAATGAGAATGGAAGTCATATTGCTGGGAGCTGTAATATGCTTCAAGAGGTGATTGTTATTCTTAATAGCTGGGGATTCAATCTGCCTGCTTTTGTCAATCTTCAGGATTGTTTGGAAGGGTTAAAGAAGTTGGTTGGTACGTATTCTTTCACTGCAAACTTGTATTGCACTACTACTTGGCTGGTGTGGAAGAGTAGGTGTAAATTAATTCATGATGGCGTTGAAGATTCAATCTATTATATAGCTGCTAATGTTGTATCTATCACAACTGTAAGCAACTTTATTATTTATGCTCCGGATAATTGGGATACTAATCAGCGAAAGCTTTCTTGTTCTTGGTATCCTCCTCCACCCGTGTGGATTAAAATAAATATAGATGCTTCCATTTCTAGTAATAATGTAGCTGATTTTGGAGGTATGGAAAGAGACGATAAAGGAAGATTTCTTATAGCTTTTAGAGCAAATCTTTTGCATTGGGATGTTGCACAAATTGAATTGATGGCTATTCTCTATTTGAAGAACATTACATGGGATTGGATATTTGAAGCTCAAGGTATCATCATTGAAGGGGATAATTCTAACATCATAAATCTTTTACAATCAGCGATGAAGACTTGGAAAGTTAGTAAGTATATTGATGATAATTTTGCTTTCCTTCTTAACTTTAACCAAGTTTTGTTTTCTTTTGTTAAAAGAGAATGTAACAAATTAGCGGATGGTTGTGCTAATTTGGCCTTAAAGAGTTCTTTTATTTGGGAGGATATTACCTTTGAAGATATTCCTCCTTCATTCTTGTTATGTTTGAAGGAGGAATGTGATTCTTTAAGAGTCTCTTAGATTCTTGTTTTTAGGTTGGCTCTTTTAATATTTTAATGCTATCTGCATTTCATCAAAAAAAAAAAAAAAAAAAAAAGGGTTTGTCATTTGAAAATAAAGGAGTCAATAATGCTTATATTCAAATCATTAAAGATATGTATGCAGGAGCTATTACTTGTGTTCAAACACAAGGTGGATTGACCAAGTATTTCCCTATTTCGGTTGGGTTACATCAAGGATCAGCCTTAAGCCCATATCTTTTTGTTTTAGTCATGGATGTTCTCACTAGACATTTGCAAGAGGATGTACCTTGGTGTATGCTTTTTGCTGATGATATTCTTCTTGTTGATAAGACTAGAGAGGGAGTTGAAGGTAAACTTAAATTATGGAGGTCAACCTTAGAGTCTAAAGGTTTTCGTTTGAGTAGATCTAAAACGGAATAAATGGAGTGTAATTTTAGTATTAATAGACCTAGTGAGGGATTGTGACTTTGGGCAATCAAGTCATTAATAAGAGTACACGTTTTAGATATCTTTTATCTATTGTTTAGAGTGATGGTGAAATAGATGGGGATATTATCAGCAGAATTCAAGTTGGATGGTTGAAGTGGAGGAATGCATCGGGCTTGTTATGTCATAGAAATGTATCCCTCAAACTTAAGGGAAAATTCTATAAGATGGTAGTGAGGCTTGCAATGCTTTATGGTGCCGAATGTTGGCCATTAAAAGAGAAGCATAATACTAAGTTAAGTGTGGCATATATGAAGATGCTTAGGTTGATGAGTGGCTTTACCCTTAGAGATAGGATACGAAAAGAGCATATACATGAAAAGGTTGGAGTAGCTCCAGTAGAAGATAAGATTAGAGTGAGTCTCCTTAGATGGTTTGGTCACATAAAACGGCGGCCTTCCGATGACCCGGTTAGGAGAGTAGAGGTATTAGATTTGTCTTATGTTATGAAAGGTAGGGGTAGACCTAAAAAGACTTGGTAAGAAAATATTAGGAATGACTTTTCTTTATTAGATTTAAACGAGAATTTGACTTTTAATAGGACACAATGGAGAAAAAGGATTCATGTAGCCGACCCCACGTAGTGGGATAAAGGCATGATGTTGTTGTTGTATGTTAAATTATAACTCGATCAAGTTAAGGCTATCAATCTCATGTTCTATTTAGGCAAACATAATTTAAATATTATTATTATAATTTTGATGTCTTATTATTTTTTATTTCTCTTTTCAATATAATTATCTTTGTAATTAGAGAAATTTGATTTTTTAGATTATTGATTTTAGAAAGATCAATTTTTTTTAAAAAAAGGGGTATCAAAAAGAAATGTACAAGGTGTACAAAAACTTAAAGAATGCGTAATAATTTATAAATTGAAAAGTGGTACATAATTAGCCCAAATATAAAAGATGCACAAAGTGTGCCACAAATATTTGAAACGATGCGCAATGTCGCCAATTGAATATATTCTTTCCTCTATCATTTAATCTTCAAAATTCAAATCAATCTAATATTCAATTATGTCTTAGATTGAAAATTGAAATTATCTAATCTTCATTTAGTCACTTTTGCTATAATTCTCCTTATCTAATTGTCTAGAATACTTCATGACCTCGACCAAATTTTTTTTTTTTTTTGTCTATGTTATACTTTAATTTAAATATTTTGAATCTTTTTTTTATCTAATTGCTATTAATTTTGTTATTGCAATTATTGTTGAATCTCTTTCAAGATCAATTACCATTGTTTCTCATATGACTTCTTTCATTTCAACCTTTATATTCCCCTTTTTGTTGTTGTCAAAAGGGGGAGTAATATTATATTGTTTGTTGTTAGCATTTGGTGTTGGTGTTATTTTTTGTTTGATGTTGTTTTGTTTTTTATTTGTTTGTATTTTTCCTATTTAAAGAATTTAAAATAAAAATTTTTGTGCTCTTCAAGGAATTCCCTTAAATTTACATGTTTATTCTTTTAGGGGGAGTTGAGGAGAAATTTGGGATATTCAATTTAGTTAACTAATAATTATTTTACCATCATAAAAAAGGGAGAGATTGTTGAGATAGTTGCTACTTAGTTCTTAATTGTTGATATTCTTGTAACTTGTATGTTTTTGATGATTCCAAATATTATTATTTTTATTATTATTTCTCCTATCATATTTTGGAAGAATTTTTTTGCTGTTTGTGTGTACTAATATTTCAGAAAAATCATACACCAGATTGATGAAGTCTTCAAATCAATTCAGTTTAGAGGTTATTGTAATTGAAGTATATATTTTTTATTTTATTGAGTCTGAGAGAGTGTGATTATAATTAAGTAACTGTGCACACACACACTGGGGGAGAGGTTAAAATCTAAATTTTTTTGACTGATCGTACTTTACGATATCCTTTCGTATGAGATGATCTGATCAGTTATTTTCTCCTTAGAGAATTTAAATGAAAGGAGATAATTTTTCTATGTATGAATCATACTGTACGATATCACTATCATATATGCCGTATTGTGCATGAATTGGATGGGTCCCTTTTTTCCAGATGAACTTGAAATTTTTTTGAATAGTTCATACTGTACGATGTCATAATCATATGTACGCCATCCTGGGTATGAATTGGACGGGTCCCTTTTTGTCCATACAAACTTGAAAAATTTTTAAACAATTTATACCGTATGATGCGTCATCATACGTATGCTATCCAGGGTATGAATTGGACGGGTCCCTTATTATCCTGATGAACTTGAAAATTTTTGTAATTGATCATACCGTACAATGTCGTCATCGTATGTGCACCATCCAAGGTATGGAATTTTGGAGTCCCTCTTTATCCCGATGAAGTTGAAAAATTTTCTAACTATTCTTAACGGACGAACTCGATTCGCATCGGACGATCATCGTGTATGAAATGGTTTTATACCGATTTACAATATGTTCATACACAACAATTTTTGAACTTTTCATACGTACGAATATACGATCATACTGTATGATTGTGTACGCTCAAAATTGAGAATATTAATTTTTGGATAATTTTTTGTGTCTTTGATATAAAAGATCCACTAAAATTGACGTGAAAAGTCTTATCTTTGTGATTTTTCAAGAACAATTGAAAAAGAGAGTGTGGGAAAGTGTTTGAGAGAGATTTCTTACAATTGGATTGTTAAGGGTCACAAGGTTAGTCAAAGGTAAGGATCTCTTTATGATTTTGGTAATTACTCTTCTTTTCTTCTTTTTAATTGCTTGTGAGAAGATCTTTGGAGAAGATCCAGTACTCTGTTGACACTTAGAGGGTGTGAAAGGATGATGGTACTCTGCCAACACTTGGAGGGTGTGAAAGGATAAAGGTACTCTGCCAATACTTGGAGGGTGTAAAAAGATGATGGTTCTCTGCCGACACTTAGAGGATGTGAAAGGATGATGGTTCTCTATCACACTAGGGATTGGTAGAAGAGAGGATTTTGAAAAGGCTTCTCCGCCTTACCGTGGGGGCAAAAGGAGAGTTACTTTGGTAATAGTGAAATAACTGAAGGGTGAGTCTTTAGGGAGCGGATGTAGGTCATGTTTGACCGAACCACTATAAATCTTTGTGTCTTTTACTTTCAACATTTTATTTACTTCAAGCTATTTATTGTGGTTGAAAAGTTTTATTTTAAAACTTAAATTAACTTGCTACAAATTTTAAAATTATTTTTCTGTTTAAAAAGTCTAAGATAATTTTTAAATTACCAATTCACCCCCTCTTGGTTAGCCTTGGGACAATAGCTTAGGTTGAACAACCTATACAAAATCAACAGAGATCATTCAGGGGGTAGAAACAATTACCATAGGAGACAGGGTAGAACCTTAGGAACCCTCACCTAGAGATTGGAAATATTATTCTAGTCATCCTAAAGAATTAATCTTAGGAGATCGATCTGAAGGTGTGAAAACTAGGCATGAACTTAGGAAAGAGGTTAGTCATTTTACATTTATCTATATGATATAACCCATAAGTATAGATCAAGATTTAAGGGATGAATTTTGGATCTTAGTAATGCATGAAGAGCTTAACCAATTTATTAGGAATGATTTATGGGAATTAGTCAAGAGACCTAAAGAGTAGAGTCTAGTTGGAACAAAGTGGGTCTTTAAAAATAAGGTGAATGACTTAGGAATCGTAGTAAGAAATAAGGTTAGGGATAATGATATTGAGGGCATATACTTTGAGGAAAACTTTGCCCGAATAGCTAAACTAGAAGCCATAAGGGTGTTCTTAGCTATTGCTTGTTTCAAGGGTTTTAAATTGTATCAAATGAACATTAAGAGTGCTTTCCTAAATAGGGTGATTAAAGAGGATGTTTTTGTTTAATAACCACCTATATTTGAAAACTTACAATTTTTAAATCATGTATTCAAATTGAAAAAGGCATTATATGGGTTAAAGCAACCTTTTAGAGCATGATATAAAAGACTTAGTTCATTCTTACTAAATAAAAGATTTATTATGGGTAGTGTAGGCACCACTCTCTTCTTATAAAGGGTAGAAGATGAAATTATCATTGTTTAGATTTATGTAGATGACACGACCCGATGAGGCAGAGAACATGACCTCCTTTTGCTTCCTCCTAAAGCAGGCAGAAAACCTTGATTGATTGCTGAAGAAGTCCTCCCTAGAGCCTCCAAGGAACCAAGGTCGATGACTTTAGAAGATAACTCAGATATTTGCTTGGAGTAACCTTTGTGAAACCGTCATAAACTTCCCCTCACAAGATCCTCTCTCTCTCTCTCCCAAGCTCTATCTCTCCTTCTCTTGGCTCTCTCAAGTCATGATAATAGCAAAAGATCCCTCCTTAAATATTCAAGAGATCTTATCAAGAAGGGCTTAAAATTTGCCCTAATTTGTAACTTGCCGCCAAAGATTTTCCAAGATAATTGACAAATTATCCTATACGATCAGTGTATTTTTATCCCTTTTAGCCAAGATGATCTGGGAGGGCTGGACAATTAGAAGCCTTATTTATTCTGATCATTTAGGCCGATGTGGACATCATATTGCACAATAAATTCAAAACCATATCATCCATGACATTATTCTGGTCATCAATAAGATATATATTGATCGATGAAAACATTTAACATATCGTCTAGAATGATTCTTGAATTGTCCCATACGATTAGTTCAAAAATAAGGATTATCATCTAGTACATCGTTCTAGGCATCCAGGTGATACACCTAGATGATGGATAATTTTAACTAATCATCGAGCATGTTATTCTGGTCGTCCAAGTTATCAAGGAGAAGACTAAGATTTTTTTAGCTAATCATCCAGGCCTATCCTACTATCTTCTAGGATGATATGATCGTTCAATCAAATCTTAATTGCTTTCCTTAATCACCTAACTAATTTAGACATGATTGTAATGAATCATCCAGGATGATATGGAATCGTCTTGTGTAATTTCTAAAAATAATATCATACATAATAGAGTTTAGCAGCTGATTTTTCTGAATTAAGCCTATCATCTAGAATGATATTATTATCATCCAGGACAATTTGGTTAATTTGGCTTCCTTAATATAGGAGCCCTAATTAGAGTTTCTATTTTTAATTGATCGTCCAAGATGATTTTTGTATCATCTTATATGATATGATCAAAAATAGAAAAAATATTAAGCCTACAAAATTTCTCCCCATGAGTGTGTCTGTGTGTGTGTGTGCAAGGTTACTTAGCATCAGGATCCACATTATTATATTCGATTTAAAAAGGTAAAAATACTGGAATTACACTTACAGACTGACTCAGTCCTAACCTACCCAATCTTGAGCTGGCTTGATTTATAGCTGACCTTGTGGACCTGAAATTTTAGTAGGCAGGAAAATAATTGAGAAATAAATATACCAAAAATATTTACTATCATCAAAATTATAATCCTTGAGTCCAAGTTTGCAACACAGATCACAAACCTCTATTTAATCAACAGTGTCGATTAAGCCACTGATATGTACATCATAATGTATGAATAACTAGCCATACTATATGATCTATATTTCACAGATCATCAAGGCATTCCACCCATTTGGTATGACATTATTTCCATTCATACTGAATGATATCTACCTTCGTACGGTACGATACACGTATCTAAATGGATTGGGATGAATTTAACTCAGCCAATATGATAATAATTACCATTTGTATTGTACCAACACTCATTCATACTGTATGATACTTTTATATCTAGTATGATCCCGATCGTATTTATGATTTGACCAACTTTTTTTTACATATCATCCAGAAAAATTAACTCCTTGGTCATAATGTACGATCATAAATCGTACTGTATGAATATAAAAAAACTCTATAAATAGGATGGTTAATCTGCTCAATCCATTCAACTCTTCTTCAAACTTTTACTTTTTAATCTTCTATATGCAATGGCTGGTGACGAATGATTCGAGGAAGCTTCTCTTCCTTTCATTATTGTGACGATCCTTTCCTTTCTGCTAGATATGAAGAAGCCTACCAAAAATTTTAGGCATACAAAATCACTCCTCGTATGCTCAATCAAGCCACACTTAACTTCGAGGTGATAAGCCTCTTAGCTTCCACTTTGCTTCAATTTCTTCTCACCCAGGCCTTCCCATTTAATTTTGAGCTACTCTATGAGTTCCTTGCAAATCTTAAGATCAACCTAAAAAACTTGACCATGAATTCATATGTCTGTCGTTAGAATATCAAAATCACTAAAGTAGACTTAGCTGAATATATCAGTTTTTATACTAAAGGACCTCGCTCCCACTCTTTATAACTAATGATTTTGATTGGAGTTTCATTAATTTGATACTTAGGAATGTTGTTTTAAACCAACACCAACCCCTTGCCCAATCCTTAACACAGAATGCCCACATCATCCAACACGTTCTTAGAATATTAATCATACCCAAAGTTAGAGATAGGATACAAATGACCCCACTTTTTTTGTCATCACTTACCTAATTATATCCAATACTAGATTTAATGAAGCTGACTTGATTATAGATTATATATGTCACATGACTCAAATTCGCCATCTTAGTACCTATAAGAAATAAAATCTGGCCTTAGGACATCTCATAATATATATTCTTCACCATAAATACCAACTGACCTTTCCTAGTGAAATTGATAATGTCCCTATCATCTATATAAAAGCCTCCTTTTGTATCCCATTTCATCAGGGGAAAGAGCACGCTGAGCTGGATTTTGATGAAGAAAGGGAGGCTGCTCTAGTAGGAGGACTTGCACATGCATATCCTCAAGTTAATATTATTAAATAACCCGACCAACTCAAAACATAACTTGACTCTTATATCTAGCAACAACACTAGCGGCACTAGGATGACATGCAATGGTTTGGCGAGAGATTTACCTCGATCGATCATCAATTTGCCTTCATCTATCAGTTCTTTCAGCCACCACCACCACCACCACCTGATCAGGATCCATCATTTGACAAGTCTTTATTTATTGTGCCTTTTTACTGTACTATTTTATTTCTTTGGTTATGAGATACTCCTCTTTTTGGTGATGTCAAAAGGGGGAGAAGTTATCTGTCTTTAGTTTATATTTATTTTAGTTGTATGTCTTATTTTTTAATTCTATTTTAGTTTATATCATTTAAATGAAAATTTTCTGTTCATGTTTTTTTGTGTTATTCTTTTTTTTTAAAAAAAATCCATCTTATAGTAAGGGGGAGCTTAGGAAGAAAAGGGGAGCTTAGAAAATAAAATATAATATCTTGCTTATCAACTAATATTATTTAACATCATAAAAAAAGGGAAGATTGTTACAATCCATGATCCCTAGTCTCTGATTTTGATGATGATAAATAATATTGATTGAATTATGTCATTCTTTCTTAAAAATTTTAGATATTATTTTGTCTGTAAGTACTAACATTTTAGGGAGAATACATACTGATCAAGACTAATGAAGACTTAATATTGGGTATAATAGGATGTGAAAGAGTCTGTAATTTTTATTTTTTCATTTCTTGAGTCTAGCCACAAAAGAGCGTATGCAGATTGAGTGACCATGCATATACACAGGGGGAGATTTTTTTTAAGACCAAATTATTTTTGTATATATTGTACTATATGATTTTCAATTATATTATATAGTATGGTATCGAGAAATAGGCTTAACGACTAATTAGAAATATTAGTTTATGTGAACTAATCATACTATACTATCTTGATCATACTATATATTTTGTTTTCAACCTCAAATCGTAATCTCAGATTAATTTAAGTAATTTTAAATTTAAAAGTTTGAACACATCGTACTATACAATGTCAATTGTAATGTATAAAAATTTGAAATCTTACTAATAATAACCCAAATGACTAGTAAATTAAGTCATTGTTTAATTAATGATTGATAATCATACTATATGAATAAGATAATATTTTATGATGAATAGAGAAAAAATTTAGTCGTATTAAATATCTTATCAGACAAAATCTTAATTTTTGAACTATATTATGCAGGACGACTTGGATAAACACAACTATCCATATTATATGATTAAATAATATGGGATGATGAACAGAGATGACATTCAGCCATCCTAACATTCATCCCATATGATCAGAGGAACTAAAGTATATTATAATGGATGATATTTTTATCATATTATATAATGTATTAAAAAATTATGACCTATTCATCCTCCTTTGTTCTAGGACATGAGTTATTTTTAACTGATTATATTATTTGATTTTGTATCATACTGCATGAATAGTAATGACTAATTTAAATTTATTAGGGTTTCTTGAAGCCTATTACAAATATAATGGTTTATTCATTAAGAAAAAAAGAGAGAGGAATGTGACAACTAAAGGAACTCTTGGGAGGGAGATTTTGAAGAGATTCAGGGTTTGTGAGAGGAAGGAGAAGGTGAGCTTGAGTGTGAGGGAGAAGTTGTGTGAGGAAATCATACAGTTACTATAAGCTAGCTACACAATTGATCCTCCTATGGCCTTGGTGAGTATTGTGGGAGCACTATAGGGAGAGAGGTTTCTAGTTCAATGTCCTCGATGTTCTCTGCCTTCTCTAAGAGGAAGAAAAATGAGAAGGTCTGATACCATCACTAGGACATTGACATAGCGTCTGGCACTTCACCACATCGGAGAAGGAGAAAGTAAGTTTTGTAAAGACTTTGTCTTGCTATGGGAACAGAAGGAGAGTCCCTTTTGAGTAGGGCAACTTTCAGAGTGGAGGACTCCGGGGAGTGGACATAGGTCAAGGTTGACTAAACCACTATAAAAATTTATGTTATACATTTTTTGTTTTTCATATTTTACCTTTTCCAGTAGTGCTTTTATGGTAGTTTTTTTCACCCGCAGTTTTCCGGCGGTGTATACTGCAGGTTATGTTTCAGCGGTCAAAGCACCGGTGATCGCTGGTTTTGTACCGGTGGCATACCAGCCGTTCAACTATCGGTAAAGTATCATCATTATTACAGCATTGACCGCCAATATGCTGCCGGTGATTTACTAGCGATTGAATGGTGGTTAAAACCGAAGGAAGTGCTGTCGGTGAGACCGTCGATGTATCGCCGGTGAACCACCGGACACTGTCAGAATATCATCGGTATTTACCAATAGTTTTAGTAGTTTGCCGACGGCTTTAATTAGCTATCAAGTATCAAAGTTTTTGGCTGCCAAACTGCCGTTTGGCTTCCAAAAACGTGTAGCATTTGAAAAAAAAATTGACAGCCTCCCCTCTATTTTACTTATTTTCACCCTAAACTCTAAACCAGTGCAGAAAATACAATAATTTCCACAAATTTGGGCAATACGCCACAATAGTCAATCATAATAACTATTTCAAATATATTCATTAAAATAAATCAATTAGTGAAACCAAATAAGTTCATAAGTTCAACAAAATAAGTTCATAACTAAGTTCAATAACTAAAACCAAATAAGTTTATAATAAGTTCATTATAAGTTCATAGAACAAAAAAGAGTACTAATCCTCCTCTATATCCTCGCTGTCTGGTGATGCATGTGGCTGCTCTTGCTCTTTCTCTTTCTTCTTTTGATTTTCATCTCTGTAGGATCGCAAATCTACCTACATCTTTTTTTGAACCTTTCTCATCTTTTCTATCTCTCTCGTCAGTGCTGCAACACTCTAGCTTACACTTTCTTCAGCTCCATTAGGATCATAAAATGCTGAGGTGGATGAACTGTCCTCATAAGCATAGCCTTACTAACCCAAGCTATATACCCTCTCCCTCTGCCTACCTCCAATAACACTGACCACATATGATACTCAGAAATCTAGGTCGATCTTGAAGATGATCCCTCACTAGTGGACTGATGACTTTCTCGAGCTCATACAAAATCATCATACGAGAATAAATCCATAAAATATATTGATATTAGAATTAGTTTTATTTTAATAAATTTTTATTCCCGAACTCTAAAAAAATATACTCACATAAGCCTTTTTAGCCTTTTCATCAACGCACTGATGGTCAGCTTGATGTTGATGAGTTCTCGTATGCAACTCAAACGGTATTGGCTCCCAAACAAGAAACTTTATCTAAAAATATAAGATATAGTTATAATAAAATAAATATATTTAATAAACTAATTTAAAGCTTTTACCAGTTGTTATCTATGTTTCGTATGTGAAACAGATCCACCAGTATGAAGAGAGCATCCTAAACCCCCATAGTTATATGATCTTTTCTACTTGTTCTGCTCTCTTATTTTTGTGAACTTAGGTGTTGCCCAAGCTCTACTTAGATCTGCCCATACGCCCTCTCCAATCCATATTGGATGCTGCCCAAACTTTTTAATATCCATGAACATGTCCCTGAGATGGGTCACTCCTCTCCTCTCAAAATTTATTATGATCTTCGTTTTATGCTTAGGCAACCACCTAAATTCTTTATGTAAAATAATATAGACATAACAAAAAATATTAATATAAGTTAAATAAAATATTTGAATTGATGTCAAATAAGTATATCTGAAATTCTACAAACCATATATCCCTAATTTCCTTTGGGATCTTCTTCCATGATAAGTAAGGAGCATCATATTTGTTCTTTATAATATTCCGAATCTTGTGAGTAGATGTCCATGAAGGATTAAAGCTGTAGGTTAATTTTTTTGTCAATAACATATAATATATTAAAATACAAGAAACTTAATAATATAAACTAAACTTACTTATCGCCCTCAAAATTCAATATATTAACACTTATCTATTGCAACTGTATGATCCCCACCACCAACCTCTGTTGGTCTAGATGGTCCACCGTGTTCTAGCTGCATCGGATATGGATAATAATATGGGTGGGGGTAAGGAGGGTAAGGAACGGTGGATGGACCTACAGCTTATGATGATGGTGGGGGATAATATGGATATAATGGAGTTGCATGTGCCTAATCTAGAGAGGGAAAGTGAGGACTCATCGACAGAGGAGGGAAGTACCCAGGAAAGGATGGTGGTATAAAGCAGGTGGATCTGACTAACCCTGACCCTGCTTACTAGGGGACTGCTGTTGACTCCTGGGTGGTGGTGGTGAAGGTATAATTGGTGGAACTGATCTCTATCCCTCACTTTCATCAGGCTATCTAGGTCTGTTAGGATTAACACTCAACTTTTTTCGAGAAAACTTTGAGGCAAAGGATCTATGAGGAGGATCGTCACCCGAAGCCATCTGTATTAAAAGAATCAATTAGTAAAGTACTACAATATATAATAAATAAAAAATATAGAATACACATTAATAAATTACAAAAATAAAGAATGACAGAATAAAAAGTAATGATTAGTAATTTTATTGCTTAGAATTCAAAAAGTATAATTCTATATGTACAAAACTATTCAAAAATATTACAAAAACTATAATTCTACAATTCTAAATTATAAAAACTATAATTCTAAATTACAAAAACTACTCATAATCAGAAATATTTTCATTGCTCTCCAGGGTATCTTCACTTTCATCGTCATTCTCACTTGATGAGCTAGTTGAATTATTCACATCTTCTAATTGCATTTCAATACTTGGGGTTGTAGTTGGCATCTCCTCAATTTTAACAGGCCTATAACTTGACATCTCATCCTCTTGATATGTAGTTTCTACAATGTATTGTTGATTAATTATTCCTCGTGCCTTTATTTTTATGATACCTATCCAATCTTATTTATCCCTATGACCACTTGGATATTTGTTGAAATAAACTTGAATAGCTTGACTTACTAACACAAATAGATCAAACTTCCCATATCTTCTACTATATTTTACATATACTAAACCATACGTCGAAAGAACCCTTTTGCCTCCATTCTGTAATGGATCATACCATTGACAGTTAAAAAAGCATACAAAGTTCTCATCTTCTCCTGGGTAGGTCAAGAACCTCATTCAAAATACCATAATAATCATACTCATCTTCTATATGAGTGTTCCCTCTAACACATACTCCATAATTTTCTGTTTTTCTTAGTTCACTCCATGACTTGGTATGAAATATGAACCCATTCACTATATATACTGGCTAGGTCTTTACTTTTTACATTAGACCCCATACTAGTGCTTGCAAACATTTATCAAAATAATTGTTATGAGGGTTTTGTATCTAAAAATATTTTTAAATATTAGTATTTTTGGTATTAAATAAGATGTAATTCAAATTAAAATTTTAAAACTTATAAGTTCATATATGATCTGAACCAAGCTAGAAATTTATTTAAAACAACTTGCTCAATATCGCTAAAATTTGTTAGAGGCAAATTATTTATGAAATACCTAGTGATAAATCAACCAAATAATACTTTAGTATTTTAAATAAACATTACTCATTATGCACATTATGGAAGAACTTACTCTAAGATTGGTTCAACTTCTTTACAGTTTAGTAGCATATATAAATTTGCTATTTTGATTTCTAAATCATTGAGAAATCTTTCAACACATTTGCCATTGGGCTTTCCATGACTTATAGATACTGATAGTGCAGCCTGTGATTGTTTTTCTACATCGAAGTCCATATTATGACTAATCTTTTTTCTTGTACTCCTTACATGGGGCTCGAAGTAGTAGGAGAAAAAGTGAGTGTTTTTTTTATACAAATATGCTTCACATATCGATCCTTCTGTTCATGCTTTATTCTTAATATATTTCTTTAACTTGTTCAAAAACCTATTAAATAGTTACAATTATCAATTTAATAAACATATATTTTCTCAACGTATTCAAAAATATTGGAGACTTAATAAAAATATATTTTACCTCTCGAAAGAATACATCTAAAGATATTGTACAGGTCCACCAAATATAGCTTCATAAGGTAAATGGACTGGAAGATGTTCCATAGAAATAAAAAATCCCGATGGAAATTTTTTTTTTTTTAACTTGTAGAGGATGATTGATATGTTATCCTTGCTAGTTATGATAATAATTATTAGAAGATATGCACCCTTAACAAGTGTATGTGCTATACTTTCGAACAAGTGTACTTTACTTGAATTAGAATGCATTCTACATCTCACAACCATCTCATATGATATTTATTAATTTAGAGAAATCATATGATAAAGTTCCAAGAGAAGTGCTATGGAGAGTTCTTAAAAAGAAAGGAGTTAATAATGCTTATGTTGAGAAGCATACTATTAAGTTAAGTGTTGCAGAGATGAGGATGCTTAGGTCGACCTCTACCTTTCTTAACATAAGTCAAATCAAATACCTTAACTTTCCATACCGGATCATGGGAAGGCCTCACTTTAATATTCCCAAGCCATTTAAAGTGACTCTCTCTAATATTATCTTCCATTGGAGCTACTCCAACCTTATCACATCCATGCTCATTTCATATCCTATCTCTAGGGGTAAAGCCACTGATCCACCTGAGCACTCTCATCTCTGTAACACTTAACTTAGCATTATGCTTCTCTTTTAATGACCAAGATTCGACACCATAAAGCATTGCATATCTCACCACCATCTTATAGAATTTTCCCTTAAGTTTGAGGGGGACTTTTCTATCACACAAAAAGCCCGATTCATTCCTCCATTTCAACCATCCAACTTGAATTTTGCTGATAATATCCCCTTCTATTTCACCATCACTCTAAATATTAGATCTAAGATATTTAAAATGTGTACTTTTATTAATGACTTGATTGCCTAAAGTCACAAACCCCTCACTAGGTCTATTATTACTAAAATTACACTTCATATATTTTGTTTTAGTTCTACTCAAGTGAAAACCTTTAGACTCCATGGTTGACCTCCATAATTCAAGTTTACCATCAACTCCCTCTCTAGTCTTATCAATAAGAAGAATATTATCAACAAAATGCATACAACAAGATACATCCTCTTGCAAATGTCTAGTGAGAACATCCATGACTAAAGGAAAAAGAACATCCATGCTCATTTCGTATCCTATCTCTAGGGGTAAAGCCACTCATCCACCTGAGCACCCTCATCTCTGCAACACTTAACTTAGTATTATACTTCTCTTTTAATGATCAAGATTTGGCACCATAAAGCATAGTAGATCTCACCACCATCTTATAGAATTTTCCCTTAAGTTAGAGGGGGACTTTTCTATCACACAATAAGCTCGATTCATTCCTCCATTTCAACCATCCAACTTAAATTCTGTCGATAATATCCCCTTCTATTTCACCATCACTCTGAATAATAGATCCAAGATATCTAAAACATGTACTTTTATTAATGACTTTGTTGGCCAAAGTCACAAACCCCTAACTATGTCTATTACTACTAAAATTACACTTCATATATTTAGTTTTAAATCTACTCAAGCAAAAACCTTTAGACTCCATGGTTGACCTCCATAATTTAAGTTTACCATCAACTCCCTCTTTAGTCTTATCAATAAGAAGAATATCATCAACAAAAAGCATACAACAAGGTTTCTCGTCTCACAAATGTCTAGTGAGAACATCCATGACTAAAGCAAAAAGAGCATCCATGCTCATTTCATGTCCTATCTCTAGGGGTAAAGCCACTCATCCAGCTGAGCACCCTCATCTCTACAACACTTACTTAGTATTATGCTTCTCTTTTAATGACCAAGATTCAACACCATAAAGCATTGTAGATCTCACCACCATCTTATAGAATCTTCCCTTAAGTTTGAGGGGGACTTTTCTATCACACAATAAGTCCGCTTCATTCCTCCATTTTAGCCATCCAACTTGAATTCCGCTAATAGTAACCCCTTCTATTTCACCAACACTCTGAATAATAGATCCAAGATATCTAAAACATGTACTTTTATTAATGACTTGATCACCCAAAGTCACAAACATCTCACTAGGTCTATTACTACTAAAATTACACTTCATATATTTATTTTTAGATCTACTCAAGTGAAAACCTTTAGACTCTATGGTTGAACTCCATAATTCATGTTTACCATCAACTCCCTCTCTTGTCTTATCAACAAGAAGAATACCATCAACAAAAAGTATACAACATGGTACAACCTCTCACAAATGTCTAGTGAGAAAATCTATGACTAAAGTAAAAAAGATATTGGCTTAAAGCTGATCCTTGATGTAATCTAACCAAAATAGCAATAAAATGCATCAAAGAAAAAAAAAAAAACTAAAAACGCAAACCTTGGAGGTCGGTTTCATGCATGGGAGCGGGGAGAGCCTTCAGCCTTACAGTTGAGGGAGAGATCTTCATTTGACTTTTCAATGGCCAGAGGAACCTCATCGGCAGTTGAAGGATGAATCTTGATTGCAAGAGGGTTGAGGAGACGGGGGTGAGCGTCACGCAGGAGAGAGATAGCAGGCGATGAAATGAAATGGAAGGGTTAGGACGGCTGATTCTAGGGTATTTTCCGGTGGCTCTCTCGCAGTTAAGACTGTCAAAAATATATTTACTTAAAACTGGTAGTTCAAACTGCCAATAACATGTCGGTAAGATTTAAAAACGATGGGTTAACCGATAGTTTCTGGACTGCTGCTATTTTTGCCAGCATTAATTTACATAACGGCTGTTAGATTGCCTGTACGAACTGGCGGTCACACCACCAGTTAAGCTGCTGTTATTACCGGTGGATGGAAAAATGCCAATCCAGACCGTCGATAATTGATGAATTTCTTATAGTGATATTATCCAGTGTCCAAGTGGAAATCCCTAAATAATCAGTGGCTGGGTGGTGGTCCAGTAGCAATCGGTGACTGGGCATTGGTTGATAGAACTTTATCGATAGTGGCAGCATTTGATATTGAGTAAAAGAGAGCTCTCAACCTTTTTCCCTTCTTCCTCCCCCCTTTTAGGTGAAGAATTGGGGCTTATTTATAGTTTTTTTGGTGATGTTTGACCTATCCAAAGTTGTTTGTCAAAGCATTGTTCAATGACATTATCATGTGTATAAAAGGCTAAATTAAATCCCCTAAGGATTGATTGTACCTTAATTTTTACAGGGCAAATGCTACATGTATCTCAAATCAAAGGTGAATATTGGTCTATCTTTAAACCGTTTTTTCCCTTCATGAGATTGGGATTAAGATCTTGACGAAGGAGTAGAAGTCCAACTAGGGACTATATAGAGCTTGAGGTACCATTGCATTTATTGGGAGATTTAAAAAATGATTGGCAATGATATTTAATTGGATGATAAAAATATTGGAGGAAATTTTCTTGGCTTCATACTTGATGGGTGATAGAAAATTGAATAAGGTTTTCCCCTGAGCTAAGAATCATTTATAACATAATTAATGTAATGATGGCTTATAATTAATGGGAGATAATGCATATTTTTTTCCCTTAGCCCTTAATATTGAATTACTTCTTTTGAACTTTATAATAGATCATAATAAAGGGACTATCTTGCTTCAACCTAGTAAGTTGATGTGAATGACTTCCAAAATTATAACAAAGGTTATACTCAGCTTTAAATTATTTTCCACAAACTGATCTAAACTGTTGCGTTCGGAAAAATTCGTAGTAGTGGAGATATAAAATTGAGCGTTCTAGCTTTGCATGAAGATCCAACACACAAATAGATAAAAGATAAGGGATCAATGTTCATAAGAGAGTCCAAGGTTTTTATATAGAGTGTTGCAACTTAGTTTTCAGAACAATGTTTTTATATAATATGTGTTTGGATGTTTCCAAAATCTTATTGTGTTGATTACAGTTTCTCCTAACATATATTAGAAATTTTGTTTGTGTTGTTTGTGTGTACTAACATTTAAGGGAAATCATACTCCTGACTGTTGAAGACTTTAAGACAGATTAGATTAGATTTTATTGTAATTGAAGTATGTACTTTTTCGATTTTTCTTAAGTTTGAGAGATTGTGATTATAATTGGGTAACCATGCACATACACACTATGGGAGTTAGATAAAAGCTTTTTTTATTAAAACTAATCGTATTGTATGATTATGGGATCGTACGTGTTAATTTGACCTGAGTGTTCTTCCAAAAAGCAATTAATCAAATCAGGCCTTAGAAATTCTTTATTGAATTGTTTGTACTTTACGAAGTTACATTTGTATAGATGACATCCAGAGTATAAAATGACTATGTATAAGTTGTCCCAAATAAACTAAAAATTTTTAAAATTAATCATAATGTGCGAACTGAGTTTTATATAGACGACATCTAGAATACGAAATGGGTACATACTAGTTCATCCATATGAACACGAAAATATTTTGAACTATTTATACTGTATAAAATTAGGTTCATACAGATGACGTTAAGCGTATAAAATGGACTCATGCATTTTAATACCAAATGAAGCATGATTTGGTTAAATTGATCATAATGTATGATATAGGGTTCATACAATACGCCCGTATAGAATCATATACTCGTACAGAATCATATACTCATACAAAATCATACCAGAGTATAAAATATGTTTGTACAAAATCATACTAGATGAACTTGTTCAGTTTTGAACAATTCATACTGTACGATGATAGTTTATACATTTGACAACCGAAATACAAAATTGATTCATACAAGATCATACAAGGAGTTTTTAAATTGTTTGTATGTATGATGTATAATTGTATTATACAATCCTAGATAGGAAAGTTAAAATTTTCAATTTCCTGGATGTTTTTTCCCAACTTTCATATATAAGAGTTCAAAAAATTGATTGTGAAAGATCTCCTGCTATGAATTTCTTTTGAGAGTGCACTTAGAGAGTGTTTGAAATAGTTTTTTGAGATTGGAGAGTAAGAGATCTCTTAAAAGGGATTTTTGAGGTGATTCACAAGGTATCCCAGTAGTGAGTATCTCTTGCTTGTTCTTCAAAGTTCTTACCTAATTTCTTGAAGACTTTTGGAAGAAGATTTTCAAAGGAGCTTCGGTACTCTTCCATCACCAGGAGGGTAAGAAAGAATGTTGGTACTCTGTTAACACCAGAAGTGTATGAAAAGATGACAATACTCTTTCGACATCAGGAGGGTGTGAAAGGATAGTGGTTCTCTACCATCACCAGGAGGGTAAGAAAAGGACAATGGTAGTTTCCCGCATTGGGGTTTCATGGAAGAGAGGTTATTATAAGTGATTCTCTGCCTTGTTATGGAAGCAAAATGAGAGTCACTTTGATATAGTATAATTTCTAAAGAGGGAGTCTTCAGGCAGTAGATGTAGGTCTAGTTGGACCAAACCACTATAGATTTTTGTGTTCTTTTATTTTTATTTTATTGCTTTTTTATTATTCTACACAATTAATTTTATGGTTGAAAAATTTATTTTGAGAGAATTTTCATTGTGCTTTAATAATTTTAATTTGGTTTTTAAAATTTTCAAGAGGTTTTTTAAATTACAAATTCACCCTCTCCCTCTTAGTTAGCTTTGTGACAAATTTAATAAGTCTAACAACCTATTCTAACATGTAAGGGGTATCAGACACAGATTTTGACAACTTTTGGAAAATGATAATGGCTATATTTAGAAATCGTAACACACTTGAAGGATATTCAATCACTAGACCCCTATTGTTTGATAATATATAATTCAATTTTTGAAAAACATGTATGTCTACTTTTCTTTAATCATTTGAACATCGTATGTGGATTTTAGTATAAGAAGGCTATACTAGACCAACTAGACTTGTAGATGGCATTATAACTGAAACACCATTTACTGATTAGTCTGTAGAAGAATAAGACTTAGCTTATTTAAACACTAAAGGTTTAAATAGTTTTTTATGTATACTAAAATTTGAGGATTATATGTGTGTCTCAACTTGTAGAATTAGAAAAGAAATTTGGTATAGGCTTTGCATTACATATGAAGGAACTAATGAGGTGAAACAATCTAGTTTGAACATTCTATTACATGATTATGAATAATTTTGTATGAAAATGAATGAATCAATCATTGATATGTAAACTCATTTCACACAAATATTCACCTCATTACATGCTTTAGGTAGGGAACTAATGAATGCTAAAAAAGTTAATAAAATTCTTTATTATTTACCTATTGCTTATGATGCAAAGATAACTGTTATAACAAAATCAAAAGACTTAAATGTTTATTGTATTGACAATCGAATTGGATCACAAATTGTTGCAAATCTATTTTCATGACTTTTGTTTTGAT
>NW_021318773.1:232963-275734 GCF_001605985.2 Dendrobium catenatum
TGTGAAAAGAAATTTTAAAATATCAATTCACCCCCCTTCTTGGTTAGCTTGGGACTAAGTTCATAATAGCTTAACATCCCTAACAAAATTTCAAGTGGTATAAGAGCACTTTCAAACAGAATCGGATATTTTACCTTTTTCTAATTAGGATTGGTTAAACTCCTTGATCTTGTGGAACTCCAATGTTTAATTTTTGAGAACTTCTCATATGATGCCTCCCTAAAAAATATATATATAGAAAAATTAAAATTCAAAAAATATTCATTTTTTATTTTCCTTTTGTTTGTTTTTTTACTGTGTTTTTGTCTGTTTTTATTTTTTTTATTTTTGAGGGCTTTGATCATCACCATCCTTCTCTATGTTTTAATTTCTAGTCACATCATCCTGGCCGATACCTTTATCATCCTGGACGATAGGGCAAATTCTCTTCAAAATCCATCTGCTGACCTTTCTGTGCTTGCTGTAACTCATCGTCCTAGACGATCCTATATCGTCCTGGACGATCTGATCGAATTCTGTTGCAATCATGATGATAGTCCTGGCCGATAGAATATTTCGTCTGGAAGATGCATTTTATATGCATCGTCCTGGCCGATACACTGGATCAGCTTGGCCGATCCACGTGTTAGCACATTTTGAATCTTTAAAATCGGCCCCGGACGATCCATTATTGGACCATCGTCCTGGCCGATCCACTGTTCATCCTGGATGATATACGTGGTAGAGATTTAAGATATTTTAACTTTAGCTGGTAAGATCAATTATCGTGCATTGTCCTGGATGATACACCTAATCGGCCCGGACGATATGCTTTTTCAACGGTCGTCCGGATTGACTCCTCGGGACGATCGCCTGTGTCTAATCGTCCTGGCCGATCTCTGATCGGCCCGGACGATCGGACCGACTTTTTGACCTATCGGCATGTACGTAATTATTGAGCCATATCAGCCTGGACGAATCTGCGATCGGCCAGGACGGTATGGCCGTTTCTTTAAATTCTGGCCGTTCCAGCCATGGTTTTCACTTTCCACTCTTTCTCCTCTTGTGTTTTCTTGCTAACTCCTCTCTATGGCTAGTGGGAAACGTGTTCGACAAACTTCTGGGAGTTCTTCGAGGGTTAGGATTGACCCTCATTTTCAGGAAGCAGAAGATGAAGCTGCCTACCATTTATAAAGAGTGTGGGATAACTGTCTCCAGAATCATCAATCCTGCCCACATCTCATACCCGATAATGGATCTTTTTGCTCACACCTCCCTTTGTTTCATCATGTCTCTTTCTTTCCCCTTCAATACCGAGTTTCTTTGAGAATTTTTCACAAACCTTCGCATTAACCCTACCTTCACAGCCCTGACCTCCTATGTGAATCGACGCCCTGCCGAAATCATATATCAGGATTATGTTTATCTTTTACAGCTATCCACCACTAGGGATAAGATGCACTTAATCGCTTCTGATCCTGACCTTGACTGGTCCACTGTGAATCACTTCCTTCGCCAGACCAATACACCTTTCCATATTGGAGAGACTAGCTCTTTAGTCAAAGATGCTAGGACAATCCAACATGTCCTTCGCACCTCCATAATTCCAAAAATCGGGGACCGAATCCACATCACCCCTCTACTTTCCCTCACTACTTTCTACATCATGGCTCATAGAGAATTTAATACTGCGGACCTAATTTTTTGATACATTGATCACTTAACCACAATCTGCGATCCAGGTCACAAGAGGAAACCCAATCTAGCCTTAGAACACATCATAGCCTATGTCCTTGAAACAAAATACCAACTTCAGTATCCTATTCCACCAAACCTCCCCCAACTCCCTTATACTCAAACAGTTCCTTCAGTACCCTTCACAGTACTCATCTCCACCCTGAGGAACCTCGGGGGGCTGGAGAGGAGGAGGCTTCCGCTCCCGCTCCCATTCCTGACTCTGTTCCCTACACCAGCACTCACCGGTTGATCAGTTGATAGAAAGGTTTGATCGATGGGAGACCCGCTTTGACGCTTACGTTGCTGCACAGGAGCAGCAACACTCTGAGGACATTGCCCGCTATGAGCAGCACCGCATTGAGGATTTAGCCCGATTTGATAGTTACCTTACTCACCAGTAGCAGCAGCATGACCAGGACATCGCCTGGTTCAATGCTCTATTTACCACGCTTACCAGCTACTTTTGGTATCAGAGCAGCCACCTCCACCACCTCCATCTGATGATCAAGGTCCTTCATTTTTCTAGTCTATGTTTTTCTGCTGTTTGTTTCCTGTTTTCTATAGTTTATCTATTTAGTCTATTTTAGTTTATATTTTCTCTTTTTCTTTTGTGTGTCTGGACCCTCTTTTTGTGATGACAAAAGGGGGAGTAGGATGTGGTGGGAAAAAGGGGATGTGCTTGTAACTTTGAATTTTTAGTGAACTGTTTTTTTTTAAGTTTTTCCTACTTGTGTTTGCCATCATCAAAAAGGGGGAGATTGTTGCAAATCTATTTTCATAACTTTTGTTTTGATGATTGACAAACACTGTTGATTTGCTTGACTACTTGTTGCTTCTAACTTTTTAGGAATCGAAGATCGGACGAACAGACGAAGCCAGTTCAGGATTGCATAGGTTTAGGGTTGAGTCAGTCTGTACTTTTATTTTTATCCTCTTGAGTCTACTTATAATGGTCAAAGAGACTGATGCTAAGTAACCTTACACACACACACACACACACTTGAGAGACTTAAAATTTTTATTTTTACTCATATCGGCCAGGACGATATTTACATCGTCCTGGATGATCAGGTTTAAAACAGAAAGTCTAAATAAAGATTCTTAATTAAGGAAAACATTATTAACAAATCGGCCTGGATGATACATTTATCGGCTAGGACGATAAGCTCAAAACAGAAACAAATTTCTTCCATAGACAATTAAGGTATACTGTATTTTTAAATTATCGGCCAAGACGATCATTGATCGACCTGGACGAAATTTTCAAATTATGCCTTAATTGATCAAGAAATCAAGGGAGTAATTAAGGATGATTGATACGATCATATCGTCCTGGATGATCTCAGGATCGGCCAGGATGATCCATTCAAAAACCTTAAGTTACTTCAAGACGATAAATATCGGCCAGCTCAAAAATAGGGCGATGCTCACGACGATTTTCCCCTGATTTGAACTAATTGGCCAGGATGATATTAATATCACCCTGGATGATCAAGCCATTTTTCAATCATCCAGGAGTGCATCCAGGGCGATGCTCTGGCCAATCTTCTGAGATTTGTACTGATCGTCCAGGCCGATGTCAATATCGGCCTGGACGATAATGTCGGCAACTTGCAATTAATGAGCTCCTTTGAAGCTCTTCTATTTAAGAGCTCTTGTTCAACATTTTAGAAGACCTTTGGTTGCTTCCTTGACTTGAGAAGGCCTTGAGGAGAGAAAGAGAGAGTGGGAGAGAGAGAGGATCTTGTGAGGGGGAGCTTGAGAGGGGATTCACAAGGGTTGCTTCAAGGATCGCTCTGCTTCTTCTTCGTCTAGAGTTTCTTGTCCGTGGAAGGGTCGGTAGAGGTAAGGAGTTATCTTTTGGTTGTGGTTCTCTGCCATCTTCAAGAGGAAGCAAAAGGAGAAAGGTTCTCTGCCTTGCCGTGGTGGCAAAAAGGAGGTTCTTGTAAAGGCTTCTCCGCCTAGTTGTGGGGGCTAAAGGAGAGTCATGTTTGTAGTGTAATACTCGGAGGGCGCCTTCGGGGAGTGGATGTAGGTCGAGTTGACCGAACCACTATAAATTTCTGTGCTCTTGTTTCTTGCTTCCGCACTTTTAATTCCGCATTTATTTTTGTGGTGTGATTTTGGTTTATGCGATTTTTATTCTTTGTGAAAAGAAATTTTAAAATAGCAATTCACCCCCCCCTCTATGTTAGCTTGGGCCAGTTCTATAGGGCTTAACATCCCTAACGAACTTTCACTAATTGCTTATGAACAAGGAGTGACTCAAAGATATATTAATATAGGTGCGAAGTGGTAGGAGGAAAACTTTATGTTGAAAATGGATGACTTAGATAGTGATCAGTCTCAGCCCGAGGATGAAGATGATATTACCTTAATGACAAGGAAATTTAGAATTTTTTGTAAGAGGAAGCAAATGAGACATCAACATTGGAATAAGGGTAAGTTGCACAAAAATGCTAAAGCTTCTAATGATATAATTTTCTATGAATGTAGGAAGCCTGGACACATCAAATATAATTGCCCAAATATTAAAGCTAATCCTAACAAGGAGAAGGTTGAGGAGAAAAGCAATGTAAGAAAGGGAAAGAAGAGATTGCAAAGAGCATTCTAGGCAAATTCAGCTTCAAATTCCTCAAAATTAGAAGCAGAGAAGGAAGTCACAAATTTGTTTTTAATGGCTAACAAGCTTGATCATTCAGATCAAGAAGAGGTATGCGAGTTAACCTATGATGAGTTATTTGATGTTTATGAGAAAATTCATTCTGATTATAGGAAACTCAAAAAGCTACAAGCTAGGTTGAACATAAAATTTTTATAATTACAAAAGAGTATAAAATCCTTAGGAATGATCATGCATTGATTGATAGCAACCACATGAAATTATTGGATTAGTTTGATGATTTGAACAAACAGCATGAACTGTTGAAATCATCACATACTAAACTTGAAAATGATTTTAAAATATTTATGGATGAATCTAATAGTAGAGATCATTTTTTAAAAGTTGAGAATTCAATTTTAGAAAGTTCTAACTCATATTTTAGAGACAAAATAAATGCTCTTGAGGAAAATATGATACCCCCATATTTGAAGACTTTTTTATTCTTGTTCAGAAGTCTAAAATGTTAAAATCTTGGAAAAAGATAAAATAATACACATAGATTGGTAAATCTTTTTCTTAAAGTTAAATATTTTTCTTATAAAATGATTGACCATATTTCTCACATTTACACTATTCATAATAAATTATAACTGGTGTGGAAACCTAAGATATATAAAATAATTCATATCAAATATACATCTAGATTATTATTACTATGAGGAGAACCCAAACTTGTTTGGGTTCTTAAGTCTAACATTTAATTATCTTATAGAAATGCTCTCATAAAAGACATCGTGAGAGCATTTGGTATCTCGACAATAGATGTTTGAAGCATATGACTAAAGATACGACACAATTCATATCGTTGGAAGCCATAAATGGAGGCAAGGTTACACTAGGATATAATAACACTAAGAAAGTGGTAGGCATATGTATGATTCAAAATTTGAATAATTTTTTTATTGAAAATGTCTTATTGGTAGAAGGATTAAAGCATAACTTGTTGAGTATTAATCATCTATGTGATAAAGAATATAATATAATTTTTTTTCTCACTAGATGTATAATAGTTAAAATGGAATTTACGTATTGCATGGAAATAGGATAAATGATGTGTATATGCTTGATTTGAATTTTATTAAATATAATAATGTTTTTTGTCTCAAAACATTTACTGATGAATCATGGTTATGAAATAGAAGACTTTGTCATGCAAGTATGAAGATTCTTAGAAAAATAACCCAAAAAGAATTGGTTATAGGAATACCTAAACTAGACTTTACTATGGATCACGTGTGTGATGCATGTCAATTAGGAAAATAGGTGAACTCATCATTTCATTCCATTAAGGATCTTAGAACTAGCAAACCATTGTAACTTATTCATATGGATCTTTTGAATCAGTTAGCACTGTAAGTCTAGGAGATAAAGTGTTTTGATTTGTTATATTTGATATTTTTTTCAAGATTCACTTGGGTTAAGTTTTTATTTCATAAGAGTGAATCATTTGATGAATTTAAAAACTGTTGTACTTAGATTTAAAGGAAATTAGGGTGCGAGATTTTATCAATTCAAAGTGATAATGGAGGAGAATTTGAAAAAAAAATTAAACGATTTTTGTAAATAATATATAATTGATCAAAATTTTTTAGCACCTAAGACCCCTCAGTATAATGGGGTAGCAGAAAGGAAGAACAAAACACTAATAGAAGCCGCTAGAGCCATGTTGGTAGAATACTTACTTCTAAAATATTTTTTGGGTGAAGTAGTTAGTACTGCTTGTTATATTCTGAATAGGATGAATATTAGATCCAAGTTGAATAAGACACCCTATGAACTTCTTAAGGGTAGAACACCAAATCTCTCACATTTGCATATTTTTAGATATAAGGTGAACATTCATAATAATGGAGAACTCATTTAAGAAAATTTGATCCTAAATCTGATGAAAACATTTTTCATGGATATTCTAGTATTGGAAATCTTATAGAGTTTTTAATAAGAGAACTTTGGTAATTGAGGAGACCACACATATTGTGTTTAATCAATCTAGAATTTCAGAAGAGCCAAAATTGGAAGAAGATCATATTGAAAATAAATCCCAAGAAATTCAAAAGAAAAATTTGGAAGAAGATGTTGGAAAAGAAAACCTTTTTACTAGAGAATATAAATTTTCTAAGAATCACCCTAAAGAATTGATTTTAGGTAAACCTAGTGAGGGTGTTAGGACTAGGCATAGACTTAACAAAGAAGTGAACTATTTTGCCTTTAGATCGATGGTTGAACCCACTAATATAAATGAAGCATCTTTTAGATGAATTTTGGATTTTGGTCATGCAGGAAGAATTAAATTAATTTATAAGAAATGATGACTGAGAAATAATTAAAAGGTCTAAGGATCAAAGTGTTGTTGGAACTAAGTGGGTGTTAAAAAATAAAAGGAATGATTCAAGAGTTATGATTAAAAGTAAGGTAAGATTGGTGGCCAATGGGTATAATCAAATAGAATGGATTGATTTTGAAGAACTTTTTCTCTTGTAGCCAGACTTGAAGCGATAAGGGTTTTGTTATCCTTTGCCTATTTTAAAGGTTTTAAATTGTATCAAATGGTTGTTAAGAGTGCCTTTCTTAATGGGGTGATATAAGAGGATGTTTATGTTGAGTAACCTTTAGGTTTTAATAATTTAAAATTCTTTAATCATATGTTTAAATTAAAAAAGGCATTGTATGGACTAAAACAGGCACCTAGGACTTGGGTATGAGAGATTAAACACTTTCTTATTAGAAAGGTCTTTTTTGGATGGAAGTATGGACATCACGCTCTTTTTTAAAAGGATAAGAGAGGACATACTCATTATTTAAATATATATTGATGATATCTTATTTGGATCTACTAATAAAAATCTTTGTAATGATTTTTCTAAAATAATAAATAGTCAATTTGAAATGAGTTTGATGGAAGACTTGAGTTATTTTCTTAGTTTTAGCAAAAAGAAAAAAAAAGGAAGAAAATTTTCTTAGTTAGTCAAGTTTATTGAGGACATCGTCAAGAAATAAAAAATGAATAATGTTAAATTTGTGACTACACCAAAGAGTTCCTCAGTGCAGTTAGAAAAGGACCTTAAGAGAAAATTTATTGATTAAAAGAAATTTAGAGGAATAATTGAATCATTGCTTTACTTGACTATTAGTAGACTAGATATCATGTTTAGTATTTATTTGTGTGCTATATTTCAATCTAATCCAAAGGAATCACATTTAACAATAGTTAAAAGAATTATGAGATATCTTTTGGAAACTCATAAATTAGGAGTTTGGTATCCTAAGCACAACTCTTCTTTTGAAATTATTGGATATTCTTATTCAAATTTTATTTGATGTATGATTTATTAGAAAAGTACATCTAAAGCTTATCAATTCATAGGAAATTCTTTAATTTCTTGATCTAGTAAAAAACAAAATCCAGTAGCCCTTTCTTCTGCTGAAGCATAATATATTGCCTTAGGTAGTTGTGTGGCATAAGTTCTTTGGTTAAAATAACAACTAGTTGACTTAAGATTTTCTATTAGAAAAATTCCAATTTTTATGATAATACTAGTGTCATATGCATTTCAAAGAATCCTATTCAATATTCTAGAACCAAGTATATAGATATAAGGCATCACTTCATTAGTGATCATGTAGATAAGGGAGAAATTGAATTGCATCACATTGCTAATCAAAATCAACTTGCAGACATTTTCAAAAAACCTCTAGCTTTTGACACGTTTAGTACTTTAAGGACAAGATTAGGTGTGATTGATCTTAATTTTTACTTTGAAATTTCATAAACTTGATTTCCTTTGTAATTATATGTTTGTTTATTTTCTTTGGTTATTTGTTATAGTTTGTATGTTTGTGTGTTTTTGTTTTATTTGTTTTTTTGTTTGTTTTTCTTTAAGTATTTTATCATTGGTCTTGTTTTTTAATTTTTACATGTTATTGGTTTTATGGTGATTTGTTTTGAAAAGATTTTCTACTTATGATGTTCTATTTTAAGTGTTCTTTTTATACTGTACAAAATTTTTTATACTCTACAAATTCTATAGAATGTACATGATAATTTTCTTAGTTGAGCACATTAAACTATGTTTTTCATTGATTTACATTTTATATGATGATATCATCATCTTTATGAAATGTGTTATTTCGTTTGTACGATTGGGGATGGTTTTCCAGAGGAAGTCAACTATTTTTGTCAGATCATACATATGAAATTGCATTTCATCTATATGATCCTGTTGTTAGTTTTCATGTGGATGAACCTAACCATTATAAAATGATCTTTACTTTTTCAATCATCCTGGATGAACATATGTTTGTCTGTATGATCGTTTGGTTAGAAAGTCTATACAAAAGGACACATCGGAAATGACATTTTACAAAAACCCATTTCATTTTTAGCCATATCCGTTTGTACGTACGAAAATATTTTTGTCCTGTATGATTTTAAAATCTTACATAGAGTTCAATTTCATACTATATGATAGATCATTTTTTCTTTGAATAGAAGGTTTTTGGATAAGTTTTTTCTTCACATTATCATTCATTTTATGCCTTCTCGAGTCCAAATCTCAAGAAAGGCCAACAGTAGCAAACGACCTCACACTTCTAAGGGCACATCCTCCTGATCTGGTAGGGATGAAAACTTTCTTTCCAAAGTGAATGAGGAAGCTATCGATAGATATTTGCTACAAAAATTACCCCCTCTCAATTTCTGATTCAAAGTGACATTAACTTTTCTGTTATTCTACTTTTTGCCTGAACCCAGTATTCCTTTATCCTAACCCTCATTATGCCTACCTTAAAGAGGCATTCCAAACTTTTCTGGCTAACATGAAGGTAAACCAAGAACACACCAGGATTAGCTCTTATGTTTTTAATCAGCATGTAGAAATCACTAAGGAAGACTTAGTCAACTTCCTATACCTTAGAACTCAAGAAGTTAGTGTGCACACTTTAACCTCTATAGCAGATTTTAACTGGTCAAAAATAAATCATGCTCTAAGAGGTGTTGCCCAAGTAAGTCATATGTCCTGTGTATACACTCTTAATCAAAATGCCAGGATTATCCAGCATGTCTTGCTAACCTTTATCATTCCCAAAGATGGTGATCACATAAGTATAACTCCTCTTTTGTCCACTGTCACATACCTGACAATGATTGAAAACCTTTGATAAAGCCTAAATTATCATGAATTATATTTATAAACTTTTTAATATTGGACTTCCTCATAATAAGAGAAAGAAAAAAGAGGCCTTAGGATACCTGTTTGCCTATATTGTAGAGAAAAAGTACAACCTAATTCATCCTGATCCACCCATTGAACTTCATATTTTCTTTATTGATGCCTCTTTTCATGCACTCTTTGTGCAGGATCAAAGTTCAGAGGGAAAAGAAAGAGCCCCAGCTCCAACACCAACACCTAGACCTAATAAGAATTTCTATCAATAAATGGTCCAGCGCTTTGACAGACTGGAAACTCATTTTGATCAATGCTTTGATCAAATTGAGAATCAATTAAATCTACCGGATGCTAGATACAAGGAGGACTTAGGTTTGATCCAAGGGCAATTTGACTCGGTTAACACCAATATAGCTATGATTAGTAGTTACTTTTCAATGTTCAACCCACCATCTTCAGATCTAGCCCCTCTGATTATTAGTTATACTTCTATATTGTTGTTGCTGATGAGTTAATGTAATTTTTTTTTGCATTTCTAAGATGTTTTCCTGTTATTTTAGTGATTTCCTGTGATAGTGTCATCATGTTGTTTTTTTACATTTCAAAAGATGAATGAAATGATGGAATGTTGTGTTGACTTGCATTGAAATTTCTCTTCTTGAAATGTTTATGCTTTTAGAGAAAAATCATTTATAGTTGATATCTAGAAAGGGATTTTAAATTACTTTTCTCTACAAATTAATTCCTTTGCAAAATTTAATCTCTAAAAATTTAAATTAAAATTATGACTTGATATAGATTAGAAGATCAATTTTATGTTCTTATAGATAAGTATTACTTAGTTATCATTATTGTAAGATATATGGCATATTTTTAGTTTATTGTTTTTTCAATATATTTATTTTTGCTTATTATTGGAATTTGTGTTAAGATTTAATGACAATGAAAAGACTCAAAAAGTAAAAAAAAAAAGAGGATGCATAAAGTGTGCTAAACTTGAAAATATGCGCAATGTTCGCCAAAGTGAAAAGAGGCACAAAATTAGCGTAAACTAAAATGTTTCACAAAGTGTGCCACAAATAATTGAAAAGATGCACAATGTTTCCAATTGAAAGATTCATACTATTCTTTCTTTTATCATTCTATCTCATATACAAATCCATATAATTTGAAATCATCTTTACTATTGAATTAGAAAATAATTAATCTTTATTTTATCATTTTTATAATAATTATTTTTATTTGATCTGCTAGACTGAACAATAAACCTTATTAACTTTTATTATTTTAGTTGTTCTTTGATTTAAAATTTTAGTTTTTCTTTTTTAGCATTACAAAGTTAATATTGTATTTGCAATTACTTTAAAAGTTTTCATCTTCATCAACTATTATAATTTATTAGTAAATTTATTATTTCAAGAGCTATTTCCCTTCTTGTTGTTGTCAAAAGGGGGAGTCAATAGTTATTATTTGATGTTTGTTGTTTGATGTATGTATGTTGTGTGTATGTATGTGTTATATTGTGGATGTGTGTATGTATTTGTTGCTTTAATAGTTTTTGTAATTGCTTTAATAATTTTTGGTTCTTTTAAATTTTAGGTATGTTTTTGGTTCTTTTTAATTTTAGGTTTGAGTTTTTTATTTTCATGGGGACTCCTGGTTTTTAAATTGGTGATTCATTTAGGGGGAGTTAAGGAGAAAATTTACTTTAAATGTTAACTAAAATAATAATTATTTTGTCATCATAAAAAAGAAGGAGATTATTGCACTTAGTTTTCAAATTTATGTTTTTGATGATTCCAAAATCTTATTGTGTTGATTACTGTTTCTCCTAACATATATTGGAAAATTTATTTGTGTTGTTTATGTGTACTAACATTTCAGGAAAATCATACTTCGAACTGTTAAGGACTTCAAGATAGATTAGAGTAGAGTTTATTGTAATTGAAGTATGTACTTTTTATATTTTTCTTGAGTCTGAGAGAGTGTGATTCTAATTAGGTAACCATGCACACACACACACACACACTGAGGGAGTTAGATAAAAACTTATATTTTTAAAACTAATAGTACTATATTATTATGGGATCATATGGGATGATATGACGTTAGTGTTCCTCCAGAAAGCAATTAATCGAATCATGCCTTAGAAATTTTTAATAGAACTATTCGTACTGTTCAAAGTTATATTTGTATAGATGTCATCCAAAATATGAAATAACTGCATACTAGTTCATCCTAATTGAAATCATCATTTTCTGAACTGATCATAATGTAAGAATTGAGTTTTGTGTAGACAATGTCCAGATTACGAAATGGGTGCGTACCAATTCATTCTTATGAATAGGTAAATTTTTTAAACTATTTGTATTATATGAAATTAGGTTCGTATAGATGATGTTTAGAGTACTAAATGGACTCATCCATTTTTGTACCAAACTAAGCTTGATTTGGTTAAATTGATTGTATTGTATGATGCAGGGTTTGTATAGTATGCTGACTAGAGTATGAAATACGTTTGTACATAATCATACCAGATAAACCTGTTAAATTTTAAACTATTCATACTATATGATGATAGTTCATACATACGACTTCCAGAGTATGAAATTGGTTCGTACAGGATCTTGTGAGGATTTTTTTAAACTGTTTGTACATATGACGTGCGATCATACTATATGATTCAAAATGGATCAATTGAAATTTTTCAATTTTTTGGATAGTTTTTCATGAGTTTCATATATAAGAGTTTCAAAAATTAACTGTGTAAGATCTCCTATTGTGAATTTATTTTGAGAATGCACTTGGAAAGTGTTTGAGAGAGTTTCTTGCAATTGGAGAGTGAGGGAACTCATAAGAGGGATTTGTTAGGGGTTCCCAATGGTGAGTATCTCTTGATTATTCTTCAAAGTTCTTCCCTACTTTCTTGAAGACTCTTGGAAGAAGATTTTCAAAGGAGCACCAATACTCTACCGTCACTAGGTGGGTGAGAAAGGATGACGGTACTCTCCTAACACAAGTAGGGTGTGAAAGGGTGATGGTACTTTGTCGACACTAGGAGGGTGTGAAAGGATGCCACTTCTCTGCTATCACCAAAGAGGATGAGAAAGGATGATGGTACTCTGCCATACTAGGGTTTGGTGGAAGAGAGGCTATTGTAAGGGCTTCTCCACCTCACTGTGGGAGTAAAAGGATAATCACTTTAGTATAGTGAAATACATAAAGGGGGAGTCTTTAGGGAGTGGACGTAGATCTAGTTGGACCAAAGAACTAGAAATTTTTTTATTCTTTTATTTTTATTTTTATTGCATTTTTATTATTCTGTACTTTTAATTTTGTGGTAGATAATTTTATTTTGAGAAAATTGTCATTATGCTTTAAAAATTTTAATCACCTTTTTTTTTAAATTTCCAAGAGGTTTTTTAAATTACCAATTTACCCCCTCTCTTGGTTAGCCTTGGGACAAATTTAATAGGTCTAACAACCTATTCAAACTTTCATGGAAACCCTTGAAAAGAGGGGAAATACTATATGGCCTTGCCTAGTTGAAATGAATCCAATAGTGTATATGGTTGATTACAAATAATGCCCCTCTTAGGAGGAGGGAGGAGGGCGTTTGCTCAAATAAATATACATTATAGAGAGAACATTATGTAGTTGGCAGGCGATGTTGGTTGGAAAGACCATAGTCAATAAAATATTGTCCGAGGGATCATATTTGAAGTACGATGAAGGTTGAAGGGATCATAGTTGATAGATGACAATGGTTGGAGGGGATAGAAAATTAATTGGAGGATGGAAGAGGTTGGAAGGACCATAGTAAGGAAATGGTAGTTAGAGGGACTATAACCAATGGGAAGCTGAGATTGGGCAACCTAATAAAATGACCACTAATTTATGATATATCAGTTGCATATTAATTAGACATGTCTCTAGAGTAAATCATCCAAATTTAAGCTTAATCTGAGGCTCCTAGCCCATAAAACTAAATTGATTTCTAAAAACTATAAAACCTTCAAATATTTATAGCCTATGTCATTGGACTTGTCACTTTATGGAATTTGACTTTGGAACTCTCCTAAAAGCCTCTAACCACTTCCATAACCTCTATTATGAATTTTTAATTAGTAACCAATATTTTGCTAGACTTAGTTTGACCTAGAGTTGACTAGAGGTCAAAATGACCAAAATCTCATTTAAGAGGATTTTTAGACTTTTGACCAAAACTCAATATGCTTCAATCTATTCAACCTTTGAAACTCTTCCAATGAATTCCAAAAACCATATGAGATCCATTGGACCTAGACTCAAGCCTTGGTTTTCCTTGGTTAACTAAGTAAATTATGGTTGACTAAAATACCCCTTAAGTGTTTAAATACCCATTTTGACCAAATTACCCCACCAAACCATGACACCACCTCCATTGGTCTCCAAACCTCAAACCAAATCTATTGGACTTAAACCTGCCCTAGGTCAACCTGATTGTCCTAGCAATCCTTTAAGGGCCAAATAGTCAATTTGACTGAAATGACATTCCAAAACTTTAGGACCACCTTTGATAAACTAAACATATCATTTCAAACCTATTGAGCCAAAATCAATGCCCTGGGTCAACCTAGTTGACCAAGTCAACCTAGGTTGACTAGACTAAATCTTAAGTCCTGTTGCATTGAATCAAAACCTAAATACACTCAAACTTTTTCAAAACTTCTTGAATATATCTTGTAATGATTTGGGCTTGATTGGTCACCCAAACCCAATCAATAGTTGACCAAGTCAACTGAACCCATCTCTAGTAAAATAGAACTATTTGAGTCAAATCAATTACTCTTAGTGGATCAACTCATTCAGATCCTATCAATCCCTTGATCCTACTCTACTTTAGAGTTTAAATGCATTCAAGTCTAATACATGCCAAGTATTTAGGAATTTTAACCAAAAGTCAACCTACATGTTTGGTCAAATGTCCATTAGCTTGCATATACACCCAATTAATCCCATCAAACTCCTTCCAAGTAACTCCAAATAGAACTTGAGCCTTCCTTCCTTACCACCTTAACCTCCCTTGACTAGTTAACTAGTCAAAGAAGTCTATCCAAGCTTAGACCCTTCCAAATGGTCAAATGGACACTTTGATCCTTTTCCCCCTGATTTTGGCTGCTGGGTTAATCTCAAATAAGAGCTAAAGCTCTCTAAACCAAGCCCAGATCTTAGTTGAGCCTTAAGAGGCAATGTGCCCCCCTTCGTGTGGAGTCAAACATTGGCAATGAGGCCATTCTAGCCTTTCCCTTTATCTTTCAATGGCATGGGGCATGTGGTAGGGTTCCAAGGGAGTGGCCTGATGGACCAGAACCATCCAATTTGAATAATAGATATCAAAACTCAAAAATAAGCTCATTTGATTCATTCTAAGTGATCTCAGTAACCAAGCTTTCCTAGATCTCATACTATTTTCTTTTGAACTCCACACATCTCCCCCTTCTTTTAACTTGTCCAAACCCACCACCCAAATGCAAATGGTGGCAAGTTTACCGGCAAACCAAGGTGCATTTCCGTCCAGCTCAATTTTCCATCAATCTAGGCAATTTCAATGGTGAATTTCTTTTAGAAGATTATATGAGGATAGTCTACTAGCTCAACCATATCAAAATCCCAAAGATCCGACAGTAAAATTTCTCAAAATCATTATTCCTAAGTAATAATACTTAGGGTTATATAACTTTTTAAAAGTGCTTTTTAAACTATGAGAATTGTTCCCCTTTATTTCTATTCATGAACTTCATCTACATTTAAAATTTCAATTAATTTGATCCATCCAATTGATAGAATGAAACATTTTTCTTTTTATATGGTTAATTGTAGTATGCATGTAGGTGTTCATTTTTTAGTCTGTTGATAACATGACTATTGATCTTGATCCCGTTGTATGATCATTTGATCTAATCGTGGGTTTGTTTCTACGATTCTATTCCTTGTTTGTCTTGATCCAGACCACCCTTCCAAACTATGCATAGATAAACAATCCTGATCTAATGCTGACTTGGATAAGTGACTCTCGACCCTGTGACATTGCATCCCGTATTAAAGACCAATGATTACTACATCACAATTATTGGTCATTAATGCTCATATGTTAACACATTTTCGATCTGATGGTCCAGATGTTGCCACGTGGCCCCTCCCATATCGCGGTGTCATTTGGATGCTCCGAATTATGTCGCGTGGCCCACCATAACCCTATTGCATCTAATATTTAACTTTAATTAATAAAACTAATTTTAATTAATATATAATCACAAAAATTTCAAAAAAATATTATATAACATTAATTTTAATTACAAAATACATACAATATATCAAAATTATTTAAATTTTAAATCTTTTAATTTAAAATTAAAATTATTCTAATATATTTAACATATTCAAAATAATTTTAAAACATTTATTTTATGGGTATTTAATTAATATTGAATTAAGTAGTAAACTAAATATTTTAAAAAATTCAATTTTTTAAATGTTTTAAATATTCAGTGATGCTATTTAAAATAAAATAAAATTTAATTTATTTTCTCTAAACACTTAAAATAATTTTAATAATTTAAAATTTAAATAACCTTTGATTGATATTAATTTAAATACTTTTCAAAAATCTAAAATCTTATCTACAAGTTATCATTAATTAAAATATATATATATATAATCTTTAAATGTTCTAAAATTGAAATTATTTTAAAATATTTAAAATAATTTGAATAATTTGGATTATTTAATCATTGAATTTTTAATATTTTATTTAAATATTAAATTAAATATTTTTTAAAATTAAATATTTGTAAAATATTTTATATAATAAAAAAATTATTTAAAATATTTTAACTTAAAAATAAATTTATTTTATGATATATTATATACTTTCAATAAATTTAAATATTTAATTAGAATTTATTTAAAATAATTTTAAATAAATATTAAAAAATTTTGAAGAAAAAATTTTAAATTTCCTAAATTTCATAGAACATTCAAATTAATTAAATTTATTTTGAATTTTAATATTTTAAATTATTTTAAATACATTAAATTTTTTATTTTAAAATTCAAATAAAATTTTAATTATATAAACTGATTTAATATAATATATCAAAATTTTAAGAATGTTGAATATTTCAATTTAGATATAATTTGAAAAATAAAACTTAATTTATTTTTACTATTTGTAATTATTTAATCATTTTATTATTTAATAAATATTTGATTAAATATTAAACTAAACATTTTAAAAATTAAAATATTTATTCTAAATAATTTAGATAATTAGAGAAATATTTTAAATATGTTAACTTGAAATTAAAATAAATTTAAGATATTTAGTATAATTTAAATAATTTTAATTATTTAAATATTTGAATATTTAATTAAATATTGAGTTAAATAATTTATAAAAATGTAAACTTTTTTAAAAACAAAATAGTTTTTTTTCTATTAAGATATTTTGAGATATCATTTTGAAATCATCTTAATTTTTGAAAAAAAATAAAAAATTGATTTATATTTTTATATAAAATTTTAAATTTATAATTATATATATGTTAAATCCATTTAGAGCTTTGAGTGAGGGATTTGAAACCTTAAATATATGCTATGTTTGATTGAATTGATGTGATGGGGAAGCAGTAGTGAAAAATTGTGTTCTAATTATTCCCCAATCATGTTATCTTTTATGTTCATATCTCTTAACATGCATATTTAGGTTGCACTTACACTTAGCTTAGGCTCTCCTAGTTTTAAGAAATTGATTATGTTTGTGTGGTGTTTATATATATTTGTTCAAGGGTTAGAGACCTTAATTTCAAACCTATTTAACATAGTGACATCTAACGTTATTAGTTGATGGGGAAACAGTTTGTCCCCCTGACCTTTTCTACCACATTAGAGAAATTAAACAGCTTTTGGTCTTTTTGAATCATTCATTTCTTCATACGTGCAAAGAGGGTAATGTGTGTGCCTCTTTCCTTGCTAATTAGGCTTGTAGCCTAGATTATTTTATTGATGTTATTGGGGCTTCTTTATCGGTTCCTCTTCATGATTTGCTAAAGTTGGATGAGCTTGGTATCCCTTATGTGTCTTCATAGTTGGGTTTTTTCCTTGGTGGGGTGTTTTTTATTGTGGTGTTTTGGTGGTGGAGTATTTTTGTTATTTCCTTTTCCATTTTCTATTTTTGTATTGTATTTATTAGATGGTTGTAGTGGTTTGCTTCTTTTGGCTAGTATTTTGTGGTTGGTTATTGGCCTTGTTAGCCCCATGAGGTGGTGCCAGTTCTTCTATTTGATGTATGAGAATAACTATTTTTATTTTCTCTGCCTTGACTTGTTTGGCAAGTTATGGGGTTGTTCTATCAGTCATTTTTAGTTATGGTTGTTCACTGGGTCTATTTTGGCTCTACTTTTGGTTTTTGGTGGTGAGAATTTCTTTCATCATCTTTTTTTTTTGGTACTGATATTAGCACCTAGATGCTGGATACTGTTCTAGTGCAGACTGATATTGGTTGGGATTTCATTTTTAATTTCAGGGATTACTATTTTTATTGGTTGAATGACTATGGGGTTATTATATTTATTATGCCTGCTTACCCTGATGATCTTATATATCATTTTTATTTCTCTGGGCTCTCTATTTTACATGATTTTGATAGCTTCTTTAATAAGTGGCTCTACTGCTTTGCTATTCTTTACGGGAGTTTGGACTCTTTTTATTGTTTACACCTCTTAGATTTGTTCATTACAGCTGTTATCTGGTTGGTTATGGACTTGAGCTATGATTGTAATGTTACTAATGCTGAGAGATTTTCCCTTTGGTGCTCTCCCTCCTTCAGGATGCTAGTTTGAGATGCTGGGGGTGTTTCTATCCATTTAGCTGGGGTCCTGGGCTGCTTTGCATTTATCTTTCTCTTAGCTGGGAAGATGGGTTTGCCGGTGCCTCATGTTAGATGCTGGAATGTCTTTGGTCTTCTTTGTTGTTATTCTATGGAAGGTTTGGCCATTGTTGAAGGTTTGAAGTTATTATGCTTGGGTTTTGGTGTTCTATTATTTTGCTGCTGTGCCTTTGGGATGGATGCTTCTTTTCACATATTTTGGAGTTATGATATTCCTGCTTACCACTTACGCTTAGGTTACTTAGAGAACTGGATGGTTTATGCTTCTGAGGGTTGGATCAAGTGGCATGTGGATATTCTTGATGAAGCTACTTATTCTATTTTATTCCTTAGCTCTAATAGTCTGTATCCATGCTTTACTTTCAGTGGTGACTTGATCATATATGTTTTAGTGGATTTTATCATCATTATTCCCTTTCTACTTTAAGTTTTTGCAATTTTTATTGCCTTCCCTATAAATTTTATTGTTATACTCTTTTGCCCAGCAGCCTTTTTGTTTTGTAGGTGCATAGGCTTCAGGCAGTTTTCTTCTCTTTTGTAGAAAGATCGAGCTTCATTTCTTCATGTTTTTCTTTCTTTTTTGGATGCTTCCCTATAGCATCTGTAGATTGTTCCTAGGTGTTTTTGTAATTTTTCTTAGTGGAGACAATTGGCTTATAGGATTTTTCTTTATTTTCTTTTGTAGCTCATTGGAGCATAGTCAACTGATAGTCTCCCTTAAGTGCTATGTAATTGATTTTTGTTATTAACACGTAGGTTCCCCCATGTTTAACAAAAAAAAAAAAGTGACATCTAAGAACAATTATTAAGAACATTTGTCAAGAAAAATTAGATTAATTTTAGAAATTATAATAATTATCCATTAGGGATGAAACTTTGGGCACTTAAACTTAGTGACATTTTCTGCCTTTGAATAACTTTCCATTGATTTTAAAAATCACTAAGTCCCTAATTGTTAACTTAAAATTAAATAATTAATTAAGCCTTATTCTAAAAATTCTAACAAATTTAAATTAAATAAAAAAAAAACTACAAATAATACCTTTAACTGACTAAAATTCAACCCTTGATTAAATAAAAATAAAAGCCCCTTAATTCGAACTTAATTTCAAACTAAAGTTAATTTTAAATAAGAATTAATATTTAATTAATTTAATTATTTAAAAATAATTAAAAATTCTAAAAAATTCTCAAACACTTGAGAACACCCCCTTAGATCATTTCTGATCTTTGGAGGTAATTTCAAAAAGTTTATAGTACATTTGGACTCAAATCTTAAAATCCACTTTAAGTAATTTTCAAAATTCCAAAAATACCTAAATTTTGAAAAATCATAAATAATTTTAGAAAATTCCAATTCAATTAAACTCAAATCCATTCAACTCTAATTAAAATAATATTTTTGAAAAATATCAAACCTCTAAAATTAAGTCAAAGTCAAAAAGTCAACTCTCCGATCAACATTAGTTCAAATTTAGGTCAAAACTTCAAAAAAGCTTAACTTCACTTGGAAAATTCCAAATTGAGCAAATTATTAGTCTAATTGCTCATATTAGGGTGCAATAATTAAGAAAAAATGCTAAAATTTATAAGTCATTATAATTTTAAAACTCAACTTGAGCCCTTTAGTTAACATATCTAAATAATTCTAATAATTCCAAAAAGTCAATAATTGGTTAAAATTCCAAAAAACTATAACTTGATTAATAAAACCAGTTAGCTAACATTATAATATATGAAAAGTTCTCCAAATATGGAGTTTTTAGAATGGACTATCTTGAGCTGATGGACTAGGTGTTTCTTAGGAGGCCTAGTTCCTCGAGCCCACTATGACAGTGATATGAATGGATTCAATGGAGTATAAAACATTAAAATTAAGTGAATCTTACTTACTCAACTAAATTAAGATCCTTAATCCAACCACATCAACTTGGTTATATGTTGAACTACCTTATGTTGCGGGGATAAGTATCCGTAGGTGGCCTAGTTCCTCGAGCCCATTATAACAATGCCAAGAATTGGTTGGAGAAAAATCTAAACTAATCTAATCATTAAAATATAAAACTAATTAAATTAAACAACTTTCATCAATCATTTAATATCTAACTAATTAAATTCATTTAATCAATAAACCTTAAAAATGTATTTAAAATAAGCGTTAATATATTAATATTTGAATTCTAATCAAACTTTCCCTTCTGACCTTTAACAAACCCAAGAACTAGATAACTTCAACAAACTACCTAACTTAGGATCTAACTCAGCCACACATTCTTTTGTACACACTTTAGATGATTTGCTAGGACACCAACTCTAGTATATGCTAGGCTGGTGTTTACTTTTACTGTTGTGTGCTAGATTTTAAAAGTTTTCATTGCATGTTGTGAATGAAAATTGATTAATGTGAGTGTTCATTTATTTTAACAACAATTTCTGAATTAATGTGATGGGTGATAGTCTATCCTTAGATTAGGACCAATTTGGTTACTCACTAGATTTTCTACATATGGCCACACTCATGTAGGGGTAATAAAATAGGGGTTAAATTAATAATAAATATAAATACTATAGGTACTGCTGCCACTTAGCCCACCAAAAAATAAGTTCATGTCCAAGTGTGACTTATATTCATGACATATATATAAATTTCTTGAGATGTGTTTCATTTTTAAATTCTTAGGATAACCCCACAGGAGAGTGTATATTTTTTTTATTTTAATATGAATGTAATTTGTTTAAAGTTAAGAGTTGTGAAAGTTAGACATTTGAGTCGGGATACATAGATGCAAACATGGATTCCAAAGAGAAAAAAGAAATCCCTCAGGGGAGGGTCCTCTTCAATTTTTAAACCCAAATTTGAATCATTTTACTACCTAAAGTGAAAAGAATAACCTCCCATTTGGGGTAAGAATTTTCTATTTCATTTGGGTATCCAGATACGATGAATCCAAGGAGTCCAAAGAAGAGGAGAATGAGCAGTTGAAGATAAATAGCGTCCCTCTCAAAGTCAACTTGCATCGATTTTAGGATTAGAGTTAGGGTTTGTGGTTAGTGGTGCCCGGCCACTTTTAATTAATTTGTATAATTTTCGGGGTTGTAATGAACAAGTAGTTTGCCTAAGGATATTTACTTAATAGAATTGATTTATTAACGTGCTTGATTTAAATTGATATCGATTATGGTTGCTAGCTTTTCCTAGATTTTTTTTTATGATTTGCATGTCGTTTTTATTTTATCCTTAATATGCGGAGACTTGTGAGGGTACGCTAAAAAACTTTTTTACTTAAATCAATGAAAATTTTTAAGGTCACGTAGAAACTCTAATGACCTAAGAAGAAAGCACGGGATTGCCTGGAATATGCATAATCATATTAATTGCTTCTCTTCCTTGTTAGGCACCTCCCCACATGTATGTTCTATCAGGCCACCTAGCCCTTAAGGGTGAAAATATATCAAGGGGATGTTGTACAATCACTAGGAAAAAATAAATTTTAAGCCTTTTTCAAAAAGTTGCTACATTTGATTTATACATTTAATTGAGTTGATTAGCATGCATTGCATTAGAAATCGATTAAATGAGTCCAAAATTTTTATCTCATTATATTTAAGCATTTTCATCCTATATAACTCATGGTACCAATTAGGATTTACTCTAGATGTTGGTCCTAATTCCCAAAAACTTTAATAACAACATCCCTACTACTCTTTCATAAAATGATCAAACTTATGGATTTTAAATCGACAAGGTGGTTAGCTGGCTCCCAAATCTAGGCTGAGGTATTCCAGGTTTTGCATTACATTAATTAGGTTCGAGCCACTATGGTCCAGTGCCCAATTTATAATTAGGATCTAGGTAGATTTTGAATAAAAAAACCTAAATATCTAGGAATATAATTCCAAATTTTCTAATAAATTATTCAACTTAAATAAAATTTTTTTTCTCAAACTAAAATTCATAGTCCAACACTTAGATTAGGTTGGGACACTTTAGAATTATGTGAAAATCTCAAAGTGTCTCCTACCTCTCCTTCATTGAATCTAAAAATAAGTGTTCCAATTTGATTCAGTCTCAATTGAGATTCTAAATTCAACTTCTTTGATTCAAATCCTTGAAATCTCTAAAAAATATTTCTGCTGTTATTTTAATCAAGAGTATTTATACGGAGTTTAACCTCCCTATGATGTAATTAACTACAAGGGCTTGCACTCTTAGAAGATTTAAGACCCACATCTACCTTTTTAAAGATTAATTTTCAAAATTCTGTTAGTCTTCTTTGGGAAAATTAAAATCAATGACGATCGTTATCGTTATGGTCGAACAATTGATAACAAATGATATATTCTTCCTTTAGGGAGATATATCATTTGTTGATAAAACTTTGAATTTGAGATTAATTATAATTTATCTAGATTATTGCAGCTAGATATTCAATCAAACTATACTTTGGTCCTTTGGGGCCATATGCAGTACTTTCTTTAAATTGGCTAGGATAATCAAGATGGTATTTGCAATTCTAAATATGAACCCCACTTTGAAATCTTAATTCCACCCCATGAGGTGGTATATATTTTTCTGATGGGATGTTTGATTTTAGGATTAAAATTTAAAGTCAATTCCAGAATTTGGCAAGGTTTCTCAAAATCTCTTTTAAAATTCACCCCTAAACACTCATTTTGGCTCAGATTGGATCGAATTTGATGTCGTTGGGTTTATCCCCTTGAGACATTAAATTTGTCTTTAAGCTTGCTGAAATTGGAGATCATATGGTCTTGATTTTAATTTTTGAAGCATTAATATCATATTTGCATTGAGATTTGTGCTAGATCAAGGCATTTTTGGGTGACGTATCAATAGTTATATAATTAGTTAAATTATTAATGTTTGATATAATAATTAGATAATTATGCTTGTTAATATATCTAAGTTAAATTATTAGTTAAATTAGATAATGGGTCTTCTAAATAATAATAATAGTATTAGTTAAATTATTTAATAATTAAACTAGTTTATACCTATATTTTTTATAGTTATAATTTATTAATGGTAATTTATATTAAAATTAATAAGTAACTTGTATTATTAACACAAATTAAATTGAGAGATATGGAGGAGAAAGTGGTGGAATAACATAACGTGTTAATGACTTGTATTATCAAAAAATAATCATTTGATTAACCAGATGTCATGTTTTTCTATTTTTTTTTATATATCTTTAGCATGCTAGGATAAAATTTTTAAAATAATCACCTAAAATATGTTTTAGTAAAGAAAATATTAAAATAAAAAAAATTTTAAAACAAGTAAGCTACCAATGTTGGCCGGATGTATTTTTTTTTTAATTATGTAAATAAATAGAAGAAAGTGATTTTTGATTTACTGATTGACGAGTTTATTTAATTGGAAGGTCATGATCAAAATTTTCTATTTAATTTTGACAAATTAAAAAAATTAAATCCCATAACCTCCCAACAAAGTAACAATTTAATCACTAAGGCATCAATGCATTTTTTATATCCAGAGTCTAATTTAAGTCAAGCCAAGTTGGTTTAGACTTAAGATGAACTAGCTCGGCTCATGTGGATTGCAGGCATGTTTAGACAATCATTCAGGACCTAATAGTAAATAAAATTCCTACAAACATAGCAATGACTTCATCTAGCAAAATGGAAACTTCTTATAATAAGTTGACAACTTCTCTCAGTAAGATAATGACTCTTACAATGTGTTAATGACTTAGCCTAATAGACCTGCAATTCCATCTAACAAAATTCTAACTCATCACAACATCCATGTTCATTGAGATATGAGCCAACTTAATGATTATGCATCCAAAAAATTGTTAACCCATCACGTCATCCCAATAGTCTATGTGTATTCATTTATATATATTTCAACTCCATCCACAAAATTGATATCTCATCACAACATCCTTGTTCATCAAGATATGATAAAGTCAATGGCATTCAACATGCTCATTGTCTATATGCATTCATTTATGTAATTTTATTCTTTTTGCTACACATTATAATCCATACATCACCTATATCAAGATGCACTTTATAGCTTATAATATAGTGCTCTTAATTCTATAAATATGGGGTTGACAAGCATATTTGTGACTTCTATCTTTTTTATAATTTAAGAAGAACAATAAATCCCAAAGCTCATCTATCTCTCTCTCTCTCTCTCTCTCTCTCTCTCTCTCTCTCTCTCTCTTTCTATGTACTATTCAGTTATAACATTATAAAATCTTATGATTAAAGTCTGATTGTTGGCCACAGATAAATAGTGACTCAATGCCCAAAAAGGTGTAATGAGCTTAGAGAGATACCTAAAACTAAAAATTAGGCACTACTAGTAATAGATTGTCCAAATAGAGATCAGTAAACATAATAAAAAATTTTCATTCAAGGGAGTTCCCTTCACTTATGGAACTCGCTCCAAAGAGATTGATATTGATTCAAGGAATGTAATTGGTGCAATTCTCCAATGCCAAAAATCTTTAAAGAGAAAGTGATTAGCAAAAAATTGCATCAAAAGTAAAGTTCATCAAGTTGACGGTCTAATATGGATGACACGATGAACTCATTCCTCTCTTAAAATAATGTTTACCACCAATATATATAATGTGTGTGTATTATTGGTTTTTTTGATAAAAATCAACAAATAAAAGTTCATATTAATTTGGTTATTTGCTTCCACTTTAAAGATTTCAAATTTGAATGTTTAATTTGCAAACGATTTTGAAAATGTTTTAAAAACACCAATTCACCCCCCATTCGTGGTGTGCCATTCCATAGTTTAATTAGTTTCACAACCAATTATTGAACTTTGAAAAGGTAGATTTATTTTTTTAATTTGGTTCTCATTAAATTCCATAATGTTATTTTATAATTAAGGCATAAATTTGACGTCTTCATCATAAATAATTGTGGAAGTGAGTCCATGGAGTCTAACAATCTTATTAAAGAATAACGTTGCTACATGTGAAGCATCATTAAAAGTTGAGCAAGGTAGGAAATGGGTCTTTTTTAATATCCTATCAACTACAACAAAAATGCTATCTTGACCTCAAGGAGTCCTACGTAAACCTAAGACAAAATCCATAAAGAGGTCTTTATAAGGATTGAAAGGAATGAATATGGAACAATATCATCATACATTTTTTACTTTGTAATTTTTGCTTCTCTATAGGTAAGGAACTGATTTACAATGCCCTCAACATCTCTCTTCAAAGAAGGCCAATGAAAGAACTCATGGAGATTGAAAGTTCAAAGAATGTTTGTGAAACCACTTGAACTATAAAATGACACACCAAGAGGGCACAAATTAGTGTTTTAAAAGTCTTTTTTAAAAATCTTTTTTAAAATTAAACCAAATTTCCCAAACTTAAATCCAAAACTAGATTTTCTTATTATGGAAGCAAATATTAACCAAAAATATAATTTTGTTTTTTTATTTTGTAAGAAAAATAATTAACACTTATTTTTGTTATTTTTCTTTTTGAACCAATAAATAGACTCAAACAACCACTAATCTTGTATTACAATAATCACCAACACAAACTAGATTACAAAATATAAATATTTAAAAGTAAAGTGTAGAAAGTATTCTACAAATAATTTTTGTAGCCTACGTACCTTTGTTAACTATTGACACTGACCTAGACTTCTTAGAACCTTTTGTGGTTTTTATTTATTTACAGAGGGATAACCGATAAGTGTCCTCCATGAGATCTAAAGCTTTACTTAATAGTTTTTTAAATGTTTTTATGGTGAATCCTTTTAAAGAAATGGACAGAAAGCCTTATATATTCTTGAGTAGTATCTCTATAGTGTGATACTATTAAAGTTAAGGCTTACACTTCAAACTAAGATTCCTCCATCTTAGAATGCACTATACTATATTTTCAATGAGTTTCTATTTTTGGATCACTAGATCCCCAACTGTCACATGATGACATGCTCTGACAAATCTTTTTACAAATAATTATTCTAATTCAATAAAGGTATAAACTAAATATCTGGTAATTATGCATACTAGTAAAAATTTACCCTAGATAAGCTGCTATCAAGCTTCGTGAATAATAATATATCGTAGTCTCCTATAATGCAAAAATTGGCCCAAAAGTGTGCTAAATGTTGTTTAGGGTTTCTAAGACCGTTAAAGTTTGTTAAAAAAGGTAGAAAAAAACATTTAGAATAAGGGACCAGATCATATTCATTGGGGTATAGTCTACTCCTTAGAATAAAAGAAGTGCCATATGATTATGCTAAAGTATTTCTTAGTAGCTGCTTTACCAGCTTCTTTATTTTTACAAACTATTTAGATTCTTTCTCTAGCTTTAGTTTGATTTTATTTTTTTATTTCTTTCTGCTAAATATAATACTAAAATACTTTTCTAGGAACTGATTCTATTTGAGCTTTAGAGGAAATAGTTTCCTTACTTTATAAAATATCCATAGTGGCCATTAACTCCACTCTTTTTTCCATTCTACTGAGTTGTTCATCTTTAGAGTTTAACTAATCTAGTAGTTTTTGAATCAGATTTGGTGTATCTTCCTCTTCTAATTTAGTTTATATGGGATTTACTTTACCATTTTCTTTCCGAGTGTCTACCATAAAAATATTTTTGATATCTCTTCATTATAAAATCCTCTTGTAGCCCTTTCTTTGATTTTTTCTTCATCAATTTTCTTTATACTCTTGAGATAAAGCATCATCTCTTTATTGATTTTCCAGCCATATTGTGTGGGTTGATTGGAGTATATACTTTAATAGGAGAGGGTTGTATTAGAGCTTAACATTTCTTTCTTTTTTTCCTTCATTACATGGTTTTAGTGTTGCAATCCAGGATCCCTAACTTGTGGTTTTGATTATAACAAATACTATTTACTTAGATTTTATTTCTTCTAGCATATATATTGGATATTATTTTTTTCTGTGCGTACTAACATCTTAGGTACACAATACACCTCTCAAGATTGATTAAGAATCAAGTTTAGGTAGAATGGAATGTCTTTCAAAAGAGTTTATAATTTTCACTTTCATTTATTTTCTATTTCTTGAGCCTGACCATGTAAGGGTGTATGAAAAATTGGCGACCGTGCACACACACATAAGGGAGTGAGAAAAATTTGAGATGAACTTTTTTTGAACTAATCATACAGTACAATTACAATTATAGTGTATGACAAGTTATACTAAAATGAGGGTTAATGGTTTATTGAATTATTAATGCTAATGAAATAATCATTTTGTATGATTTGTTTTGATATGTAAACCCTAATTACCAGATAAACTTAATAAAAAAATTTAAAATTAAATTTTGAACTAATCATACAATATGAACCTAATCAAACTGTATGATATTTGAAATCTTACTTAAATTATTCCCCATCATTAATCAATTAAATTAATGTTTAATAAATACAGCAAATCATACTGTATAATCAGGATCATTCCGTATGATTAATAGAGATGAAATTAGGTTCTCTCGGAGATTATATTGGAAAAAAATATATATCATTTAATCTTTACTGGGGATTTTAAAATTGAGAATTCCTAATTCTCAATTTTAAAATCCCCAAGTAAAGATTAAATGACATAATTTAGAAATATAAATACTTTAAAGGGTTATTCAATATTCCGTCCACCTTTATTTGAAATGGTTCCTTTTAATTTTTAAAAAATTTGCATGTCTATATTTCTAAAGTCCATTGACTATAGAATTTAGCATATGATTCAAACTTGTTATTCACTTCAATTTAGAATAGTTAATGGAGTCAAAATAGATATTTTCTTTACTAAATTGAATCATGAGAATATAGAACTTGCTTAGTTGAATGCTAAATATTTAAATAGTTTTTTTATGTGTTTTGAAATATAAAGGTTATACGTGAGTGTCTAGCTATACTATAGGGAAAGAAATATGAGATAGGCTGTGTATCGCAAATGAGGGAACTAGTGAAGTCAAATAGTTTAGATTAAATATTCTGCTACATGACTATGGACTATTTTGTATAAAACATAGCAAGACTACATCTGAAATATACACTTGGTTCACTCAGATGGTGACATCTCTACATACATCGAGTAAAGAACATTCTAATCCTAAAAAATTTAACAATATTTTATGTTGCCTACTTAATGCTTAAGATGCTAAGGTCACTGCGATCTCAAAAGTAAAATATTTAAATGTTTATTCAATTGATTACTTGCTTGGATTGAAAATTTACTAAGAGCAAGATATGAGTCAAATATTACTTGATGTAGGTGATAGGAAAAATGAGAAGACAGTGGCCTTGAAAGAAAATAACTCAGACAATGATAGCTTTGTAGTCGAGGATGATGATGACATTGCATTGATGACCCATTAGTTCAAAAACTTCTTGAAAGGAAGCAGCTTCATCAACAATATTGGAGCAAAAATAAAAATAATAAAATTTTAAAGCATCATTTTACATGATATGGTTTGAATGCAAGAAGCCATGACACCTCCAATAGACTACCTTATTCTAAAAACTTATCTAATTAAGGAGAATGGTGAAGAAAAGGCTAAGTTTAGAAATGGGAAGCAATGAATACTAAAACTTTTTGGGCTGAACCTTCCTTAGAATCATCTATATAAGAATCAGAGGAGGAGGTAACAAACATGTGTCTCATGGCTAGTTATAATTTTGATCAATTAGATCAAGATGAGGTATGTCAGCTATCTTATGATGAATTATTTGTTATATCTGAAAAAAATTCATGATTCATATAGAAAGCTCAAAAAGATGTATGCTAGTTTAAATAATGATTTTTCTACTCTACTCCTTAGAAAAAAAGATAACTATTTTATAGGTAAACATTCTGACTTAAATAGTAAAAATATGTCTTTACTTAATGAATTTGATGCATTAAGCAAGAAACATATCAATCTAACCAATGCACATGACTCCTTAAAAGAAAAGAATATTGAGTTAGAAGATTTATTAAAAATAATTATAGACATGTGCATCTAAACTAGATAGGAATGAGCATGCATTAAAACTAGAAGTTGCAAGCCTTGAAAGTGCAGATCATTTTTTAAAAGAAAAAAATTTATGCATTGCAACAAAATAGAACACCACTTGCACTAATATATTGGTACAATCCCACATCAATGCATATATCATACACCCATAGGAAGAGGCACATCCCCTAAAATAAATTGGTAAATCCATTTCCTGGTATTAGGTTTCATTCCTGTGGCATGCTAGGTCATAGATCCTGCACTTGCACTATACATTGTAGGACATACATAGTATGGAGGCATAAATCACATGCACCAGATCATAGCATATATGTAGGTCATTCATCAAGGCATAAGGTTGAAAAAAAAAAACACACTTGGGTTTCCAAATCTAATATCGGCTTAACTTTGTAGGAGTGCTCTTAAAAAAGGCCTAGTGAGAGCATGTGGTTGTTTACTGAAAAAGGAGTTTTGCTTCAAAAAGAGGCAAAGCAAGTTGTAATTAAATTTCTTTGGAAGATTTTAAATTGACTTTTGAATTTTAATTCAGAAATCAAACATCCATTGTGAATGATATACCACCTAAAGAGGTGGAAATAAGATTCCTTAATTGTTTCAGATTTAGAATTACAAATTCTTTCTTGAATATTATAGCCTAATTCAAGAAAGAACTACATATAACCCTAAATATTCAAAAGAGTATTCAATCAAATGTTTAATTATGATAATCTATATATGTTATTATTAATCTTTTATTCAAAGTCATAAAGAATGATAAATCTTCTCAAGGGAAGAAGGTATCACCCCTAGTCGATTATTTGAATTTGAGGATAACGATCATCATTGATTCTCTTATATTTTCTAAAGAAAATTAATTGAATTTTAAAAATTGATCTGGGTTCTTAATTCTTCTATGAGTGCAAGCCCTCATAATTAATGACATCGTAGGAAACTTAAGTTTCCTATGAAAACTCTTAATTAAAATAATAACAAAGAATTTATTTTTTAAGATTTTTAAATGTTATATCAAAGGAGTAAGGCTAGAATTTCAACTGGAACTGGATCAAATTTGAACACTTATTTCTGGAGGTTAATAGATAAAAAGTAGGAGGCATTTTGAAATTCCAAAATAGTTTAAAAATTTCTCTACACTATAGATCTGGCTTTAAATTTTTTATTGAAGAGATTTGGATTCAAGTTGTTGATTTTTTAGATTATGGATTATATTCCATAAAGTTGAGAGACTTAGGATTTTAAATTTGCCCCAACCCTAAGTCTAAATTTGGGCACTAAATAATAGTAACCCAAGCATAACTAATGTAGTAAAAATCTGGACTTACCTCGCCTAGTTTGGTGAGCAGCTAAACACCTAAGAACTTTAAAGTCCATGAGTCTGGTCATTTTATGAATGAGTGGCAGGAATGTTATTTAATTATGTTTGAGGAATTAGGATCAATATCTAGAGCAGATCCTAATCGGCCCGTTGACACCTATAGGTTGGTTGGTGCTTGAAAGTAAAATGTAATTAAAATTTTAACTCTTTTAATTTTTTTCTAATGTAATGAATGCTAATAAACACTTTGAATTTATAAAATTAAATATGAAGCAGTTTTATAAAAAGGATTAAAAATAAAATTTTTCATAGAGATTGCACAATATCCCTTTGATAAAACTACACCTTAATAGGTCAGGTGGTCTACTAGAACACACATGCGGGTAGGTGCTTGTAAAGGAAGAGAAGAAAACAAAATATATGCATGAGAGCTCTTGGCAATCCTGAGCTTATTTCTTAAATTGTTGGATTTTAATGTGAGCTTAAAAATTTTATTTTAATTAGAGTGAAAAAATTTTGTTCTTGCCCTCATGAGCCTCCAATTGAAACTTGGCTAAAACAAAGATTGGCTTGCGGGAAAGAAATTTGAAAAATCATGCTATTTCAATTGTAATCAATGTAAATAAATTAATTATATCATCAAATTAAATGAAAAGTCCATTTGGAAAATGCCACTTAATTTATAACTAAGGGTATGTAGAAATTAAAAGTGGCTATATACCACTAAAAATAACCCAAATTTTTATCCTCAAAACGATGTAAGTGATTTTTGGGAGTGGGATATTCTTTATCTTCACTTCTTCATCCTTTTGCAAGCTCCTTAGATTTGTTTGGTCCAGATATCTAGAGGTAAATAAACTCCTCCTCGAATGGGTGTTTGTTTTTTTCTTTGGATTTTCAAAGCATCTTGACCTAGATCTCCAAATGAAGAGGAACTCTCTCCTAGGGGATATTATACTTATCTTTGGATTTCAAGTAGGATAATTAATATTCCATCTTAAAACATAACTTTTACAACACTTTACTCAAATTAAATTATATTAAGTATTAAAAAAAGTGAAATACTCTAGAACACATACATGGTTATCCTAAGCAATTATAACTAAAATTAACATCTTAAGCGGTTGTATATATTAAAATGCTTAAATTAAATTTATAGCCAAACTTGTCTATGATCCTTCAATTTTAAGGGGGCTTAGCATGCTTATAGCACTTGCAAAAAATTTGTTAATTAAATCTTAACATTGCTCCCTTTGATTCATCCCTATAAGAGCATGACCAATTGCAGAAGATTTTATGAGCATCCAGTTTGTTTCTAATTTAGGGGAAATCTGCCACTCATTAAATCAATTTATAGATTACATAAATATTTAAATAGAGAATCACATCAATTACTTATAATAACTTACATGCAGTGAAAACTATAAAAAAGCTTGGCACATAAAAATAATGAAGTAAATATTGGCCTAGTCTAAAACTAAAGTTGGTTGTCCTAGCAAACCATCTAAAGTGTGTGAAGTAGGTTGTCTGGTTTGGATATCATTCTGGGTAATTTAATAAAAAATTATATTGTTTTAATCGATTGAAAGGCTTAAAGGATTTTTTTTTAGTTTCAATTTATGTATTAATATTTTGATGTAGATTATAAAATGCATTTTAAAATTAATTGATTACTACCTTTATTTACACCAGGGCCGTGAAGTTTTTTTTCCCTTTATTAAGGCTAAGTTAATAGCCTCATAGGCTAGGCATACCCAGTAGTAATTGGTATGAATTAATTTATTTAATTGGTTAAAGCATAAAAGTTGATAAATTTTAATGAGATTAATTGATTACTAATTTTAAAATTTTAGTTGATGTTTTTTGGAATTTTAGCTAATTATTAATTTTTTTGAATTTTTATGTGTTATTTAATTCATTAAATTAAAAGATCAAATTTTGACTTTTTAAATTAAAGTGAATTCTAGAGTTTTGATATTTTCTTAAATGCTTGACCCTAATTTGAGTAATTAAACACTAAGTTTGCTATAATTTGATTTTTCTAGATTAAATTATGAATTTTTTTTGTTTGAGTTAAAATTGGAACTAGAGTTGACTGGAACGTTAACTTTTTGACTGACTTAATTTTAGAGTTTTGACATTTTTAATAAATATTGTACCCTTAATGGAGACTAATTCCTTTTAATTTGCTCAAATTAGAATTTTCTGGAATTTCTTTTAAAATTTTAAAGTTTGAGTATTTAATTGAATTTTTAAATTGTTTAATTAATGAAATCTTAAGAGTTTTCATCCATATTGATTGTAAACTTCTTGAAATCACTCCCAAAGGCATATTTAAATATTAGTTTTCTTTTAAAATTAAATTAAACTTAAAATTGAGGTCTATTCAACGAGCTTTTAATTTTCTTAAATTAAGGTTTTAATTCTAATAAATTTGGCATAATATTTTTAGTTTTAAGATTTATTTAAATTTATTTGAATTTTTTGATTTTTTAAGGTTAATTAGTGAATTAATTTTTAAATGAATTAAATAATTATCTAAATGATTTTTAAAATTAATTAGAATTCATCCTAAGGTAGGAGATGTCACAAAGTTTAAATATTTTAAGCTTCATTCTTAATGGATTCACATTTAATTTTCTAGAAATTTTCCTAAATTCCTAAGATATGTTCTTAATTATTGTCCTTAAATGTCACTAAGTCATATAAGTTTGCAAATCAATGTTACTAACCCTTGAACAAGAGAAAAGTGTTCACACATCACATCATTCAAAGAGCCTTAAAATTTGATGCATGTTAAATCCTAAGCATTGAAATTTAAAGGATAATTCTAATAGTTGGAAACTTAATAAAAGAGTAATTAAGGGATAATTGTTCAATGATCACTCCCCATTAATTCTATTCAAACATAATTTTTTAAAAAAATATCAAAACAAAGCTTAATACATGCAAGTATTTTTAAAAGTATAATTAAAACTAATCCAAAAGCGATGCATCCCTTTTGTTTGAAATCTATTTGGCTCTAAGTGTCTTTGGCTTGGGGTTGAGTTTTTATTAATCCAACCATTGGATTTTGGAGATCTCAAACTCTCTTAGCTTGTATATTGTCCTCATAAATTTTTTTAGTTGAAGTTGTAGAATACAAAGCTTAAGATCAAGCATTCTTAAGCTTGGACAAAGTTTCGCTTTGGTTTTCCAAAAAGCTTACCACTGCGGAATTGGGGTGGTGGATTTGAACTAAAGAAAAGAAGAGGAGGACCTTAGAAGCTCAAATGAAAAGAGGCCAAGTCTTAAGAGCTGGAGTGACATGAGAGAAGGCTCAAATGAGAATCAAAGTCATTTTAAGTCTTTTGGCCAATTCAAATGACCCGTGGTCGAATGAATGGCCATGATTGGGTGAAATGATTTGAGCCAAATGAATCAAATTTGACCAATCATGTGTCTAGTTAGCCAATTCAATCAATTCCTCATCACTTGGAAAGGAGGTTAAGGGGTTTTGAAGATATTTGAATGCACTTGGAGCTTAATGTAATATAAAAAAGGCATAATTATTAATCATGTCAGCCATGGTTGATCTGAAAAACCATGTCTGACTTGGTCAAACAGGTCAAACTAGAGGTTGTGTTTGAGCTCGACAGGTTTAATTTATTCAACGGAGACAAATGGAAGTAGTTTCATTAATTAGAATTATCATTTTGTTTAAAATGACCATTTGGATCCTCAAGGGTCTATTTGATCAACCTAGGTTTACTTGGTTAATCAGGTTGGACCAGGGACTGGGTTTGGGTCAAGTAGATTCAAAATGAAATTTTGAGTTCAATAGAGGTGGTCCTAGGCAATGGTGAGGCCATTTGGATTAAAATGACTATTTGAACCCTTAAGTGGTAGTTTATCAAAATAGGTTAACTAGGTTTACCAGGCTTGAACAAGGTCTGGATTTGCATCCAATACACTGATAATGGTGTTTAGGATGTATTAGAGAATGTTTTAGGTTTTTATTTGACTGGGTCATGATGAAGTTTAACTAAAACTTCAATTTTGCCCTTAACAGGCATTTTGGTCATTTTGACTTCTGGTCAACTAGGCGTTAAATTTGGTTAACCAAAATGCATTTTAATACTTAGCATATCATAATAAAAGCTATATACATGATCAAGGATCTTGTGAAAGGTCCCATATTCAAATTTGACAAGGTGCAAGGTCCAGTGACATAGGCTATAATTATTTAAAGTTTTGTGGCCTTTTGAATTCAGTTTAGTTTTTAGGGATAGATGTCTTATATTGAGCTCAAATTTGGAGAGTTGGCCATAGAGACATGCCTAATAAATGTACAATTTATAGATCATAAATTTGAGGTCATTTAAGTAGGTTTTTGAAGTGATTGAAAAATCACTCAAAAAGGGTTTAAGGATAAAGGCCTTTGGCCCTAGATTTTGGTTTGGAATTTTGGATTTTAGTTGGATTTTGGATTTGATTGATTGAATTTGAATTATGTAAATCAATAATAATTAATTAAATGATTGTTAGTGATTAGATGGCATTGAATCTTGATTGAATATTGATCAAGGTTTGATTTGAATCTGGATTGAATATTAATTCAAGTTTAATTGAACATTGGCTGAGGGCTGGATTAAATGAAATATGGATTGATTGAACCTTGAATTGACTAAAGTTTGGATTGATTGAGGGTTAAATTTATTAAAGTCTGGTGTAGAATCTAGATTTAAATTTGGATTGATTGAAGACTCTGGTTTATAGTCTGGATTGAAATCTGGAATGATTGAAGAGTATGGTTTGAAGTCTGGATTTAAGTTTAGATTGAGTTCTAGATAATTGAAAAATAATTGATTATCAATCATCAAATCAATATGTAAAAATTTGGATGGGTTCCTTATGACCTCATACAAAAATGAGGTCAATTGTGGTACATGAACTATAAATGTTTAAGGCATATGACTAGAGATTTTATGCAGTTCAAGTCAGGAGACAAGGTCACACTAGGAGACAACATCACTAAGAAAGTGGTGAGCTCAGGTATAATTGACAACTCAAGAATTTAATAATTAAAAGTGTTTTGCTTGTAGAAGGTTTAAAATATAATTTACTTAGCATTAGTCAGTTAAGTGACAAAAAAGTTTGATATTGAATTTTTATCTACAAAATTCAAGATTAGTTTGAATGGTAAATTGATTTTAGAAGGGAAAAGCAATAATGTTTATATGTTTGATTTAAATTTCATTAAATAGTCTAACTCTCTATGTTTGAAAACCATTATTAATGAATTCTTGCTATAACATAGGTGACTATGTCATGCAAGCAATAAAATCGTTAGGAATATTACCTACAAAGACTTAGTTAGAGGCATACCTAACTTAGACTTCAATAAGGACCACCTATGTGATGCATGAAACCTAGAAAACAAATTAAGTCATCAGTCAATCAAGGACGTCAATACGTATAGACTAATAGAAATTCTTCATATTAATCTATTTAGATCCGTTAATACATCCAACCTAGGAGGGAAATCTTTGTAATTTTTTATGACTATTATATATTTTCATGGGTTAGTTTCTTAGAAGAAAAGAAAGAATCTTTTGAGTAATTTAGAGCCTTCTCCAATTATATATAGAGAAAATTAGGATGTGAAATATCAACTATTCATATTGATCATGGTGGAGAGTTTAAGAATGATAGGTTTGAATTTTTTTATTAGGATATAGGGATAGAGCATAACTTTTTTGTCCCTAGGACCCCTTAGTAAAATTGAATAGCTAAAAGAAAGAATAAAACCTTAGTAGAAGCTTGGTATGAAAGAGCATAACTTTTTATATCCTAATTATGTATGCAAATTAAAGAAGACATTATATGAATGAAAGTAAGCACTTAGAGCTTGGTATGAAAGGCTAAGCATATTCCTCTTAGATGGAGCCTTTACTAAGGGTAGTGTAGGAACCACCCTATTCCTTAAGAAAGTAGGAGAAGGTCTACTCATTATTTAGATATATATCAATAATATACTTTTTGGATACAAAAATAAAAATATTTGTGATGAAGTTTCAAAGAAAATGAGTAAAGAGTTTGAGATGAGCCTTATGGGAGAGCTTAATTATTTCCTAGGATTTAGTATAAAGAAAAGGCATGATGAAACCTTTCTTAGCCAATCAAAATGTATTAAGGATGTCCTTAAAAAATAAGAGATGGGTAATGATAAGGTAATAAGTACTCCCATTAGCTATACTATTCAGTTCGATAAGGATCAAAATGAAAATTTAGTTGATTAGAAGAAATATAAAAAATTATTAGATAACTTTTTTATTTGACTTTGAGTAGACATAATATAATGTTTAGTGTAATGCTATTCTAGATTCAGGCTGATCCAAAAAAATCTTATATGACTGCTATTAAGAAAATCCTTAGATACCTATTAGGCACCCAAAACTTATGTATCTGGTACCCTAGATATAGCTCATCCTTTGAAATCATATGATATTCAAACTCTAACTTTGTTGGATATTGGGTAAATAGGAAAAATACATCAAGAACCTATCAATTTACATTCTAATCATTAGTTTACTTATCTAGTAGAAAAAAAATTCAGTAGCCCTATTTACTACTGAGGTAGAATACATCACTATAGGAAGCTGTGTTGCTCAAGTATTTTGGCTAAAGTAATAAATTTTAGATCTTGGACTACCTGTATGCACCATTCCTATGATGTGACATGACGTTACTAAAAGTAAAATTCAGTATTTTTCAATTAGAGGACCTTAGTGGTAGAAGAATCTACTTATGTGTTTGACGAATCATATAAAACCTTTGAACCTAGACTAGAAGAAGAAGAAGTATAAGTCATCTAAAGGGTAGAATCCATTGACTTAGGGGTTAAAATAGAACCTTAGGAGTATTTTTTTGGAGAATGGAGATACTCATTGAGTCATCCTAGAGAACTTATCCTAGAAGACCCATCTAAAGGTGTTATATTAGACATGGACTTAGGAAGGAGGTTAGTTATTCTACATTTATCTCCATGATGAAACACACAAATATAGACCAAGCCCTAGCCAAAGAATCATGGATCCTAACAAAATAAGAAGATTTAAATTAGTTTGATAAAAATGATGTATAAGAATCTGTTAGTGGACTTAAGGACTAGAGTGTTATAGGAACTAAGCGGTATAGGAACTAAGCGGGTTTTTTAAAATAAAATTACCATGGCATAGTGGTGATGATTAATGCTAGATTAGTAGCTTATGTGTACAATTAGATTGATGGAATTCATTTTGTGGAAACCTTTAACCGTTTAGCTAGACTAAAACTTATTAGAGTGCTACTAATCTTTGCTTACTTTAGGGGATTCAAGTTATATAGAATGGGCATTAAGAGTGCCTTTCTAAATGGGGTGGTTAAAGAAGATGTGTATATTGAGAGCAACCCCAGTATTAAAGGAATTTTAATATCCCAATTATGTATTTAAATAAAGAAGACATTATATAAATTAAAGAAAGCACCTAGAGCTTGGAATGAATGGGTTAAAACATTTATCATAGATTGAGCCTTTACTAAGAGTAATGTAGAAACTTCCATATTCCTTAAGAAAGTGGGAGAAGATCTACTCATTTTTTAGGTTTATATCAATAATATACTTTTTGAAGAAAATGAGTGAAGAGTTTGAGATGAGCATGATGGGAGATCTTAATTATTTCCTTGGATTTAGTGTGAAGCAAAGTCATGATCAAACCTTCCTTAGCCAATCAAAATATACCAAGGATATCCTTAAAAAAAAAAAGAGTTGGGTAATTCTAAGGCAATAAGCTACTACTCAGGATGATAAGGATCGAAATGGAAAATTAATTGATTAGAAGAAATATAAAGAAATTATTGGATAACTTATTTATTTGGCTTTGAGTAGACCTAATATATTGTTTAGTGTATGTCTCTATGATAGATTTAGGCTGGTCGCAAATAATCTTAAATGATTGCTATTAGGAGAATCCTTAGATACCTATTAGGCACCCAAAACATAGGTATTTGTTACCCTGGATATAGCTTATCCTTTAAAATCATATGATATTTAGACACTGACTTTGCAGGATATAGGGTAGATAGGAAAAAAACATCAAGAACCTATCAATTTATAGGCTAATCATTTATTTCATGATATAGTAGGAAGCATAATTCAGTAGCCCTATCCACTACTAAGGCAGAATTCATTACTATAGGAAGCTGTGTTGCTCAACTTTTATGGCTAAAGAAATAAGTTTTAGATCTTGGACTACCTGTATGCACCATTCCTATTATTTGTCACAATATTATTACCTTTTGCATCTCCAAAAATCCAACCCAACACTTTTGTACAAAGTATATAAATATTAGGCATTATTCATAAGAGATCATATAGCCAAAGGGAATATAGAACTCCATCATATCGCTACTGGAGATTAATTGGTAGATATTTTTACCAAAACACTTTCCTATGACACCTTTAGCACCTTGAGGACTAGACTAGGTGTTATAGACATTCATGCTTGATTTAGGATGAATCAAAATTGTTCTATCATTTAAAATTAATTATTCATTTTGTATGCTTTAAATATTTATCATTTTGAAATTGTGTGACTATTTGATTATTTGTGTATATTTTCTATTTTTATATATAGTTTTGTTTAGTAGATTATTCCCTGATCATCACACACCCTTCACTTTCTTAAATAAAAAAATAAATGAAAAAAAAAACCTTGAAATTAAAATTATTCATATCATACTATACTATTCACTTCATACTATACGATCTATACACGTCTACACAAATCCTTGACCTTAGTAAAGTCAACAGTCCAAATATGTTCATTTATTGATGATTGTACCATATGAATACCTTTCGTACTATACGTTAGACGTGTCGAAAGTTGTTGGACGAATTTAAGTTAACCAAAATGATAATAATTAGCCTATTGTACTATACGAACACCAGTTTGTATTGCATGACCAATTTAGTCAAAAATTGTAAAGATAACTCCTCAGGATGGATACAATTCCTTAAGATCGTCCAGTATGATGTTGATCATATTTTATGATTTGGCCTCTTTTTCTGATAAGTTGTCAAGATGATTTATCTTTGTTTGATCATATTGTATGATCTCAAGTCGTCATGTATGATTAGCTGAAATATCTATAAATTGGAGGGATTTCTATTATTTAGCTCACTTAATCCTTCAATTTATTTTCTTCCTTTTTGACTCATGATCTCATATTTTTATATACTTAAATGATTAGAGGCAGCAAGCGAGGTTGACTGAGCCGAGGAGGCTCTTCCTCTCATCACCTAGTCGATAATCATTTTGAATCTGTTGAGGTTGAAGCTATGTATGATTGGTATAAGGAAGCTTGCTTCACTCTTCTAGGATGTTGAATCAACAAGCATTGAACTATGAGGTGATGAATATCTTTGCATCCACTACTCTCCAATTCCTCCTCAATCTTACATTTCCTTTCAATTCTAAGCTTCTATATTAATTCTTTGTCAAATTGAAGACTTTTGTCATGACACCCATTATGAGATCCTATGTGTACCACCATCCCATAGAAATTACCAAAGAAGATTTAGGCGAATACCTCCACCTTTTTACAGGACCTGGACTCATATTAATGGCCTCTTGAGGTGACTTTGATTAGAGTGCGGTCAATTTAACCATTTTAAATGTTGCCTAAATAAACACCAACCCCTACTCCACTCCTTAAATAAAAATGCATGTATTATTTTGTATGTCCTTCATACCTCAATCATCCCTAAAGCTGAAGATCATGTCATTATTACTACACACCTTTTCTTGGTCAACTACTTTATTATGTCCAACACCCAATTTAATGAAACTCAAATGATTATCGATTATATTCAAACATGAATACCATTAAAGTTCCTTCCACTAGAAGAAAGATAAATATTCCTCTTGGTCATGTAATTGCCTATATTTTAGAAAAAAGGTATGATCTTACCTACCCTACAATTATTGATCATTTTCCTATTTTTTACACTGATGGTTCCTTCCATATTCTTTTCCTTCATCACTTGGGACAAGAGCAAGAAAACAAAATTTTGATGAAGAAGGGGGAGCTAGTCCTACAACTAGACCTACAATTGCACCTGCACCTGAACCAACACCAGCACCAGTGACACCACATGTACTAGCATACCAATCTTACCTTTATGAGAAGCTGACATAGAGATTTGACTAACTAGAGTCCCACCTAGATTCTCATATTTAATAGCAGCAACAATAATATGTGGTGGACATGGTGTGGTTTGGAGAACAATTCTCCTCTATTCTTAAATACTTCTAACCATAGCCTCCACCTTATCAAGGGCCTTCCTACTTGTAGGCTTTATGTATTATATTTTATGTTTTTTTTTAATTGTAGATTTTAATGTCTTATGTGTTCTTCCTTTTTGGTAATGTCGAAAGGGGAGTAAATGTTTAGTTATCTATATGTTTGTTTATTTTTAATCAGTTCTTTTCTTTTTGTTTATAATTTTTTTATGTTCTTTTATTTGCTTTTGATTTATCTTATTATTTTAAAATAAAAACAACAAAATAGGAAAAAATCAAATTAAAAATACTATTTCCACTATTTTCAAATCAATGACCTAGTGAGGGGGAGATTGGAAGAAAAGAACATTAACTTACTATTTCAGTCAAAAATATTTATCATCATAAAAAAGAGGGAGATTATTGCAATCAATGATTTCTAGCTTATGATTTTTATGATAACAAATATTATTGATTGAGATTTTTTTTTCTGGCATATATATATTGGATATTATTTTTTTCCAAACACTTACCAGACTGGCCCTGCCGATTCAACCGTGAACCAGTTTGGCGGTCGGTCCAATCAAGCTTCAGAATTAGCTCTGCATCGAATCAATTCAAACCAGATTGAACTGGAAGTTCAACTGGTGAACCGTTGAACTGATCCAGTTTGGAAAGAACCGGCAAATTTATAAAAACATTTTATTTTTATTTTAATAAAAATTTTAAAAATATATTTTAGCTTATTAAATTTTTTTAAAACTTTTTAAAATATTTTTATTAAATATGATGATTAATTTCACCATAATACATGTAAGTTATCTTAAATACCTCACATAATTTATTTTACAAAAAGAGTGTACTTCTCACTTTATAAAGGGTTCAAGGAAACATCCTCAAACTCCCCCTATGATGTGGGACTAAAAAAGTTGCTTGAATAGTTTAGAATGTGAATTTGGGCTTATTTGGGCTAGTTGGGCTTCAAATTTTTGCTTAGTTGGGCTACAAATTTGGATAATATGTATTATAAATTTGCTATAATATATATTATAATAATTATGTTAAAATATTAATATTATAAATTTATATATTATATTAAATATTATTCTTATAAATATATATTATTATCCCACTATTCTAAACCGCAAATCTGAAGTCTGATCACAATCTTCCATTGGCGCTGCGACTGTAGATGATCATGTAGTTCGGCGAATCAGTTGTGAACAAACCAGGCACACACTGACACACATCATACCCTACGGGAGAAGTGAAAGCTCCGAAAGGGGGCGAGAGGTTCACGGTTTTTACTGGTTCAACCCGGTGAACCAGTGATCGAACCGATATACTTAAAAAAATAAAATATTATTAAAAATTAATAAAATAAAAATCATATAATATAAGTATATGAGCATTAATAATATTTATAAAATATTAATTTATAATAAAATTTATACATAATAAATATCATTTAAGAATGATATATTTATAAAGAATAATACTTAATATAATATATAAATTTTAATATAAAAATTTATGATCACTAATATAAATATAATAATTAAATATATGACCATTTAATAATATTTATAAATTAAAAAATATATAATACAATTATAAATATAAATATCATTTAAAAATAATATTTTCATATATTTATAATTA